>NC_045427.1:260657228-260966074 GCF_902635505.1 Sarcophilus harrisii
AACAGTCCAACCTTGTGTCAATGATATGTTAACAGAGTAATACAACCGGTTAGACAGGAATTTCCCAATGGTTTGATTTTCCACTATATGGACAATCTGCTGCTGGTATCTAGTGATGAAATTCAGTTACAACATATGCATCAAGCAATCTTACTGCACTGCAGCTTAATGGCTTATATCCTGCATCTGATAAATTCAAACTCAACCTCCTTTTTCTTACCTGGGTTATGTGGTGGACAGAGTGTATGTTTCTCTACGTTCTCCCCAATTGGATATGACCAAAATGAAGACTCTGAATGATTTTCAAAAGGTAATTGGGCTGATACAATGGATGAGGTCAATAGTTCCTATTCCACTTTTGCTAATGAAGCCCTTATATGATATTTTATCCAGTGATTCTTCACTATTGTCCCCCTATCAGTGGACTCCAGCAGCCAGAGGCAGTCTTCATTTCATTCAACAATTATGGTCTAAATGGTTCACACGTATAGATCCTACCTTTCCAATTGAGTTAACCATACAAAAAGATGCCCCCATGTATGCCATGCTCCATCAAGGAGAGGACCCTATCGAGTGGTTGTACCCTCAAAGAGCCACAAAGGTCACAGAATTTTAGACAGACTTGCAGATTGAATTTCTTTGGTCCTGCATGCAAAGGACACTATGGCTTAATGGGACCTACCCAATTGTGCATTCTCCCACACCAGAACAACACATTTTAGCTATTGCTCAGGACAATTTGTTGTGGGCCTCCATAGTGTCCGTTGTAAACTTTAAACCAACCTGTGATAGTCTGTATCAGATGACCAATCCCCTATGGGTCCCTTCTAAGACAATATCTATAGAACCCAACAGTGGGCCCAACAGTGTTCACTGATGCCACCAAATCAGGGAAAGCTGTGATAGTATGCCCTAATACCAATCAACAATGGGTTCTCCACATTGCCTATGAGTCTACTCAACAGAATGAACTGTTTGCTATAATTAAAGCCTTAGAATTCTTCCCTCAGGCATGTAACATTGTTTCGGATAGTGCCTATGCTGTAAAGGCTCTTCTTCATTTGCCTTCTGCCTTCATTGAAGATAGAAATAACTAATATATGTTTCTTGCTTCAAACAACTCAATCAACACTCCTTACCCGAACCTCTCCTGTGTTTATCATGCATGTTCGATCTCATACTGATGGTCTTGGTCCTATTTTTTCAGGCAATCAAGCAGTGGATCCTCTGCTATATTCTTCATCAGTAGAAAAAATCTTTACTTCTTCTTCAGCTCGAACTGCTCATGAGAAGTATCATTTATCTGCTGGTATGTTATATGTATTCCCTTCTGCCCCCCTCCTTCAATTCCCTCTCCACAGAATCCCCATGGTGACTGTCCTAATGCCTTCTGGCAAATGGACATTATCCATTGGGGCAAGCAGCTTATTCACGTTACAGTGGATATCTTTTCCAGGTTCCTGTGGGCAACTATTCAACCAGGCGAGGCGACCAGGCATGCCATCTCACATTTATATCACTGTTTCTCTCTTGCAGGCCTTCTGTCATGTCTTAAAACTGACAATGGCCCGCATATTCCTCTAAAGGCTTTGCTCTCTTTTTACAGGAATTTGGGATTCTCCACCTCATAGGCCTTCTGTATAACCTCACAGGCCTTCCGTATAACCCTACAGGCCAGGCAGTGGTTGAGCATGCCAACCGCACGCTGAAGACTGTGCTACAAAAGCAAAAAGGGGGAAGTGAAGGTGAAGGGATGGGATGATTAACTCAGTCCCAATTGAATGCTGCTCTCTACACACTTAATTTTCTTTAATTTTCAGCTATCAATACCCTTACAGCTTTATGCTTCTTTGCTATGCCACAGGTCAAGGATTCACGGGTTTCTCCCCATACCAGGACAGCTCCAACACACTGGCAAGCAATGTGGAAAGACATATCAGACGGGTCATGGAAGGGGCCAGGAGTGGTGCACAAATAAGGAACAGGATATGTTTATATCATTCCAGGTCCCAATGAAGCTGGACAGTGGGTGCCAACACGCTCCTTGTGACTCCTTGGACCTCAAGAATAAGAAGAAAAAGCAAAAGGAGGCGGAGAAGGATTAGGACATGCCAGTCAACAGAAAAGAGAGAGTGGAAGAGAAAACTGAAATGTCTGCGTCATGGACTTGCTCTAATCAAATCCAAGAATTAGAAAAGTTTGTTTCTAACATTAATGTATTAGCAAAAAATTTTAACCTCCCTAACAACGCTTCTCATGACCTTATTGATTGGATATACCAACATATAATGCCAATACCCTCATGCTTGTCTCATATTTTACTGTTAATTGCCTTTTTTTATTGTATTGCTGTTGCTTTTACCTTGTATTTTCCTATGCTTTCTCTCTCTCTTAAGACAGTCCCTTACAGGACTGGAAGCCGAGTGGCACCCCCTTCATAGAAAACAAAAAGGGGGAGATGCTAGGGAACTTAGCAACAAGAATGCTAAGGAACAGAATAACAAGAGTCTGCATTAATCTTGTGACCCTTCATCATGTACCTTGCACACAGTGCCCCATTTGCGTAAGCAACCAGTCTGTGCAAAGACAAGTCTTGTGCAAACCTGACCCTTATGGTTTGTGGCTGGTTGGATCTCAGACAGCTCAGGAATGGGTTGGGAATGGATGTTGAGGCCTCGAGTGTATGTTCTGCCTGACTGACTACAAGTCCAGGGTATACACGCTGTAGACACGTCAGGACAGGCATCAAGCATGCACCAAATCGAGATAGCCTTCACCATCTCAGGAGTTGAACTCCTGGATACACAAGCTATACACATACTTGTTGCTGTGGCACATTGGCAAGGGCAGATGAGAAGGGTATAAGTACAGAACAGCAGAGGGAGAGAGAGGAAGAAGAGACAAAATGATGTAATCAAGTAATAAAACTTCTCTAACTGCATTAGTGGTGTCTGACTATTCTGTAATATCTGGAGACAGCTAAAGGTCATAGAGTTGATGATAATTGTGGGTAAGTGCTCAGACTCCAGCTGGTGTCAGCATGTCTGCACTAGCTGAGGACCCCAACAATGTACCACAAATTCTGTAGCATCAATGAACATTTACTTTGCTTTTAGTTGTACCACCAAAAAAAAGTGCTACTATAAGCATTTTGGTGCTTAAAGAACTTTCTTTTTTATCAGTGACCTTCTTGAGGCATATGGTGAACTTTATTTTCTTTTTTTTTTTAAATGATCATATCTGCTTATGTAGTATTTGCATAGATGATAGAAGAAATTAAATTATGATGAGGTGACTTAAAAAAAACTTATTGAACTAAATACAAAATAAGAAAAAAAGATAGAAAAGGGAAATAACAAATAGAACATCTTCATATACCCAGCAGAACATCAGGGAGAATTCAAAATATATAACAATAAATATCTATTTAAAGTAAGCATATATAATAATAGAAGAAATTATATTAATGAGTGTTCTTTGTTTCCTTATAGGCTATTCTTTTGTTCTCTGCTGCATACTCTTTACTTTGTTCTTTTTTTTTTTCCTCTTGGAACTTTATTTTCAAAATTTTTTTCTTATTTGGCTAACTAAATTTTCTCTGCATTTCATTACCATCCATCATTGTAAACCTAAGTGTTCACTTTATTTTTCTGAGGTAAACTAATAGGATTTCTGCTCTACAGTAATCAGAACTGATTTTCTAAATGTCAGACTTAATAAATGTATCTCCATCTTTTTTTATATATAGTCACATACCACAGTTTATTTACCATTACACAATCATTGAACATTTATTACCTGTTCATTGCTACTCTATTTTTTCCTCTTTTTTAATTAAAGCTTTTCATTTACAAAACATATGTATGGGTAATTTTTCAACACTGACCCTTGCAAAATTTTGTGTTCCAAATTTTCCCCTCCTTCCCCCCACCCCCTCCCTTAGATGGTAAATAATCCAATACATGTTAAATATATTAAAATATATGTAAAAATATATATATTTATACAGTTATCCATCTGCACAAGAAAAATCAAATCAAGAAGGAAAAAAATGAAAATGAAAACAAAACACAAGCAACAACAGAAAGAGTGAAAATGCTATGCTGTGGTCCACACTCAGTTCCCATAGTTCTCTCTCTGTGTGTAGGTGGCTCTTTTTATCATGAGATTATTGGAACTGATCTGAACCATCTCGTTGCTGGAAAGAGTCATGTCCATCAGAATTAACCATCATATAATCTTGTTATTGCCATGTTGATTTTCTGGTTCTGCTTATTTTATTTAGCACCAGTTCAGTAAATCTCCCTGGGCCTCTCTAAAATCATCTTCTAATAGTTTCTTATAGAATAGTAGCATTTCATAAAAATGTATCCCTAACTAAACCTAGTTATTGGGTTCGCTACAAATTGCTGCTATGTAATTTTGCCTGGGCTCACACAGCTACTGAGCAACCCTCTGACTCATCAATTTTCTATGAATTCCCAATACCAGGTATCCCAAAACTGTTCCATTCTCCTCAAGACCTTACTCTATCCCCAAATTCTAACAGATAACTTATTTTCTACTTTACTAAGAAAAAGGTTATTCAATGTGTATTCCCTCATTCTTCATATCTCAGAAGCTATCTTCACTCATCTTACCATTTATCTTTTTCTGTCTTTTATTCTCTCCACTTAAAAGGGAGAGGTGAGCCTTCTAGCTAAACAAATACTTACACCTGTGTCCTTGATCCCTTCCATCCTTATTTCAAGACCTCATTACTTCATTAATCATCTATTTTATTTTTCTGTATCTTTATTGTCTCAGTCTTTATTATCTTTCATCCTCCTATTTTATCCTATAAGTATGATTTGGTCTTCCTATCCTTAAATTACCTATTCCAATTATACTATATCCTTTAACCATTGTTCTCTCTCCCTTGTATTTTATTCTGAAACTTCCCAGTTTTATTTTCCAATTCCTTGAAATATGGTTTATGTTTTCATCACTTTATGAAATTGCTTCTTAAAGGTCATCAATAATCACAGTCCAGTTCTCACATTCCTGTTGAGTCCTGTAATTTCTGAAAGTGTCAATCATTCCATCCTTGATACTCAGTTTCTTTTTCTTTTAAGAACTCTTTTGGCTGTCCCTATCACCTCCAGGTTCAAATATAAAATCCTCTATTTGGCATTCAAAATCTTTATAATCTAATCCCTACATATATTTCTAGTATTCTTATACTTTACCTCTCCTCACATATTTGATTCATTGACACTGGCCTCTTTTCTTATTTTCACCAAATGAATCAAACTATATGTGAGGAGAGGTAAAGTATAAGGAAGCCTATTAAGTAGGAAGCCTAGCCTATTAAGCACAGGCAATAGTGATTTGGTCAAATCAGGTCACAAACATTTTCCCACATACAGATCCCTTTTCATTCTTTAAAATCTCTTTGGGATATAAGCCCATAAGCCCAGTAGTAACACTGCTGGATCAAAGGGTATGCACAGTTTGATAACTTTTTGAGCATAGTTCCAAATTGCTCTCCAGAATGGCTAGATGTATTCACAATTTCTCCAACAATCTATCAGTGAGGGACAGACTTTTGTAATTTGGGATGGTGCCCTGAGATTTGAAAAAAATCTTTTGTTCTTTACCCTCCACTGTTATCTTCCCCCTTCTAGAATGTAAGCAAGGACAGGCAGTGTAATGAGATGTGGAGATTCATGTTGTGTAACTTTTGTACCATCCAATTAATGGGGAATCAGAGGAGGGACTTCTGCTTCAGTATAGGAAATAAAATGCTGCCTTAGGGGTTTCAGAAGTGTGTCTATTCACCTCAGCACCCGTTCTTGTAAGAAAGCAAAATCTTTCCTGCATTCAAAAAAAGAAGGAAGGAAGGAAGGAAGGAAAGAAGGAAGGAAGGAAGGAAGGAAAAGGAAAGAAGAAAGGAAGGAAAGAAGGAAGGAAGGAAGGGGACTTTGTAATGTTGTTGTTGGTTTTCTGGAGGTCTCTGGGGCAGCCTTCTTTTCATCAGATTAATCACCACAAGAATAGCCAGATGTTAAAGTCCAAATCCTTTATTATCTCCTTCACAATCTAGTTTCCTTGCCTGAGGCCCAGCTAGCTTTCTTAGAGCCTTTTAGGAGTCTTGGTTTCAGTGGAGAAGCGAAGGAGGAGAGCCTGCCACCATGGTGGTGTGAGATGGAGTGAATAAATCTGTCTCGCAATTCCCCAGGAGAGCCACCAGGAGCCTGACTGAAGATGGAATGAATCTCTCTCCTTGGCTCCCAGAGCTTGAGCTCCCGCCTCCAGTCCTTTGTCTTCTCTGAGCCTCTTGGTTTCCCAGGAGAGCCACTAGGAGCCTGACTGAAGATGGAATGAATCTCTCTCCTTGGCTCTGAGAGTTTGAGTTCCCGCCTCCAGTCTGCTTGTCCTCTCTGGCTCTGAATGAATCTGGCTCTGAGTCGGAGTCCCAGTTTATATGCTCTACACTGAGTATAAACCAATCATTATTGAAATAAATATATATAGGAAACCATTATTTGTAAGATTAAATCAATCATACTGAACTTAGAGAACTATTGATCACTATGCTAAACTAGATAACCATTGTCTTTATCAATTCCACTGACTTAGTACCTTGTAAGAATGCTTGTTTCAAGTTCAGAGTTCTGGACCATAACAGGACCTACATGCACAAAAATATTTATATTAGCTCTTTTTGTAGTGTCAAAGAATTGGAAATGGGAGGTTCTTATCAATTAGGAAATGATTGAGAAGTTGTGGCATGTGATTGTAATGGAGTTCTGTTATGTTATAACAAATGGAAGTGGTTTCTGGAAAACATGTCAAGAACTATAGGAACTGATGCAAAGTGAAGTGAGAAGAACTGGGAGAGCATTGTACACATTAATAGCAATGTTGTAATGATGATCAACTGTGATAAATTTACAGTGATCCAAGACAATTCTAAAGGACTCATGAAGGAAAAAATGCTATCCACCTCCAGAAAAAGAACTGATAAACTAAGTGTAATTTGAAGAAGAATTTTTTCACTTATTTTTCTTGCTTTAAAAAAAAATTAGCTAATATGGAAATGTTTTGGATGATTTCACATGTATAACTAATATTATACTACTTTATCAGTGGGTGTGGAAGATGGTGGGAGGAAGGAAGAAATTTTTTCTCCCTCTATTTTCTTTGCCCAAGACAAGTAATCCAATATAGATTAAACATGTGCAATTCTTTTAAATATATTTCCAAATTCATCATGCCTTGCAAGAAAAAATCAGATCAAAAGGGAAAAAACATGAGAAAGGAAAAAAACAAGCAAACAAGAAAAAAAAAAAAAGTGAAAATACTATGCTTCTATCCATGGATGTGGAGGATACTTTCCATCCCAAGTCTATTGGAATTGCCTTGAATAACCTCATTGTTGAAAAGAGTCAAGTCCATCACAGTTGATAATCACATAATCTGATCTGGAATGAATTCTGTTGTGCCACAGTTCCCTTTTGATGTCCTGACCTAGTTTCCCCATTGTCCTATCTGCTTCAGGTTATAACCATTCACTCTTACTGTTTGATAGAATAAAGGTCTTATATCTTAGACTTTAGGCTATACTTATTCCCTCTTAATGTTTAATGGGATAAAGGTCTTTATCCATTTTAGACATCATTAGAATATCAGGAGCCTCTCTAGTACCTCCCATTATGTCATCCTTCCTGCCTCCCCCCATTAGGTTATCTCCATCAGGTACTTCCCCCATTATGTCATAGTTCTTGTTATCCTATAAAAAAGCTTTCTGTCTGATACTTAGGGCTGGATTCTTTGAGATGATAGTCCAAAGAGATCCATTTGGTCCCAGTATATCTCTTCCATTTAATAAACTATTAAATTGGTCTCTAATCTCTGTCTTGCTCCGTTTCTCCGGCATTACAATTCTTGCCTTCTGGCAAACTCTGCATACCCTTTGATCCAGCTATGTTTCTACTGGGCTTGTAGCCTAAAAAGATCATAAAGGAGAAAAAGGGACCCACATGTGCAAAAATGTTTGTGGCATCCCTTTTTGTAGTGTCAAGGAAATGGAAACTGAGAGGATCCTCATTAGTTGGAGTTGTATTTCATACTGTTCTCTAGTAAAGGGTAATACTATAAGCAAATTAGGAGAGCAAGGGATAGTTTACCTATAATATCTTTGGAAAAGAGAGGGATTTGTGGCCAAAGAAGAATTGGAGAACATTATGAAATACAAAATGGATCATTTTGATTATATTAAAAAGGTTTTGCACAAAGAAAATCAATGAAGTCAAGATTAGAAAGGCAACAGAAATCTGGGAAACAATTTTTATAGCCAATGTTTTTGATAAAGGTCTCATTTTTTAAATATATAGAGAACTGAGTCAAATTTATAAGAACACAAGTCATTCCCCCATTGATAAATGGTCAAAAGATATGAACAGATAATTTTCAGATGAAATTAAAGCCATTTATAGTCATATGAAAAAATGCTCTAAATCACTATTAATTGGAAAAATACAAATTAAGATAACTCTGGGGTACCACCTCACACCTCTCAGATTCACAAAGATGGCAGTAAAAGATAACTAAATGTTGGAGGGGATGTGAGAAAACTGGGACTCTAGTTCATTGTTGGTGGAGCTGTGAACTGATCTGAACTGAATTATTCTGGAGGCAATTTGGAACTATGTCCAAAGGCTATAAAACTGCACATACTTTTTGATCCAGCAGTATCACTACTAGATCACACAAAGATATCATAAAAGAGGGAAAAAGACTCATATGTATAAAAATGTTTGTAGCAGCTCTTTTTGTGGTGGCAAAGATTTGGAAAATGAGTGGATGTCTATCAATTATAGAATGATATATGAAAATAATGGAATATTTTGTTCTATAAAAATGATGAACACGCTGATTTTAGAAATGTCTGGAAAGATTTATATGAACTGATGCTGAGTGAAGTAAAACCAGGAAAACATTGTATATAGCAACAACAGGATTGTATGATGATCAACTATGATAGACTTGGTTCTTAGCAATTCTGTTCCAAGGCAATCCCAACAAACTTTGGATAGAAAATACAAAAAAAAAAAAAAAAAAAAAAAAGCTGTCATAATTGTCCAGGAAAGATATGGTAATGCCCTAAATTGGGGTGGTGGCTGTGTGAATGGAAAGGGGACCTATGCACTAGATATATAGAAAATAATTATAATATTGGCAACCAACCGTATATGTGACGTGAGCAAGAGAAAGAAATTGAGCATGATGTCAAGATTGTGAGCCTGGATGATTGGAATGATGGTAGTGCCTTCAATATCAATAGGTAAGTTCAGAAGAGGGAGAAGTTCTATTTTAAATATTTAGTTTGAGATGCCTTTGGGATATCTGGTTGCAAATATCCACTTGAAAGGTGTGTTGTATGACTATTGCTCAAAAGAAAGATGAGCTCTGGATATATATATATACATACATATCTTAGATTCTACATAGAGATGATAATTGAACCTAGAACAGCCAATGAAATTGGCAGATTAAAGAGTATAGAGTATTAAGAGAAGAGGTCACAAGACACAGCTTAGCTCTCAGTTACTGATATTACATAAATGATGATCCAGAAAAAGACATGAGGAACAAGTTATTAGAAAACCAAGTGAAAGTAGTATCACAAAAACCTAGAGATAAGAAAACATTTTTACATCCTTTGGATGGTCTCATTTCTAAAATATATAGAGAATTGACTCAAATTTATAATAATTCAAGCCATTCACCAATTGACAAATGATCAAAGGATATGAACAATTTTCAGATGAAGAAATTGAAACTATTTATAGTCACATGAAAAGGTGCTCCAAATCACTATTGATCAGAGAAATGCAAATTAAGGCAACTCTGAGATACCACTACACACCTGTCAGATTGGCTAAGGTGACAGGAAATGATAATGATGAATGTTGGAGGGGATGCGGGAAAACTGGGACATTGATTCATTGTTGGTGGAGTTGTGAACGAATCCAACCATTTTGGAGAGTAGTTTGGAACTATGCTCAAAAAGTTATCAAACTGTGCATACCCTTTGATCCAGCAGTGTTACTACTGGGATTATATCCCAAAGAGATTATAAAGAAGGAAAGGGACCTGTATGTGCACGAATGTTTGTGGCAGCCCTTTGTAGTGGCTAGAAACTGAAACTGAATGGATGTCCATCAGTTGGAGAATGGCTGAATAAATTGTGGTATATGAAAATTATGGAATATTACTGTTCTGTAAGAAATGACCAACAGGATGATTTCAGAAAGGCCTGGAGAGACTTACACGAACTGATGCTAAGTGAAATGAGCAGGACCAGGAGATCATTATATACTTCAACAACAATACTAGATGATGACTAGTCCTGATGGATCAGGCCATCCTCAGCAACAAGATCAACCAAATCATTTCTAATGGAGCAGTAATGAACTGAACTAACTATACCCAGAAAAGAACTCTGGGAGATGACTAAAAACCATTACATTGAATTCCCAGTCCCTTTATTTATGCACACCTGCATCTTTGATTTCCTTCACAAGCTAATTGTACAATAATTCAGAGTCTGATTCTTTTTGTACAGCAAAATAATGTTTTGGTCATGTATACTTATTGTGTATCTAAGTTATATTTTAATATATTTAACATCTACTGGTCATCCTGCCATTTAGGGAGGGGTGGGGGTAAGAGGTGAAAATTGGAACAAGAGGTTTGGCAATTGTTAATGCTGTAAAGTTACCCATGTATATATCCTGTAAATTAAAGGCTATTAAAAAAAAAAAAAAAAAAAAGTTATCAAACTGTGCATACCCTTTGATCCAGCAATGTTACTATTGGGATTATATCCCAAAGAGATCTTAAAGGAGGGAAAGGGACCCACATGTGCAGAAATATTTGTGGTAGCCCTCTTTGTAGTGGCAAGAAACTGGAAACTGAGTGTGTATGCCCATCAATTGGAAAATGGCTGAATAAATTATAGTATATGAATTCTATGGAATACTATTATTCTGTAAGAAACAATCAACAGAATGATTTCAGAGAGGCTGGGAGAGACCTACATGAACTGATGCAAAGTGAAATGAGCAGAACCAGGAGATCATTATACACGGCAACAACAAGACTATACAATGATCAATTCTGATGGACATGGCTCTCCAACATTGAGATGATTCAAACCAGTTCCAACTATTCAGTGATAAAGAGAGCCATCTACACCAGAGAGAGAACTGTGGGAACTGAGTGTGGAACACAACATAGCATTCTCATTCTCTCTAATGTTATTTGCTTGCATTTTTTTCTCAGTTTTTCTTTTTCTTCCTTCTTGATCTGACTTTTCTTGCACAACAAAATAACTGTATAAATATGTATACACATATTGGATCTAACATGTATTTCAACATATTTAATATGTACCTGCCAGATAGGGGAGAGGGTGGATGGAAGAAGGGGAAAATTGGCAACAAATGGTTATACAAGGGTCAGTGTTGGAAAAATCATCCATGTAAACGCTTTGTAAATAAAAAGCTTTAATAAAAGAAAAATGAAAAACAAAAAAACCTAGAGAGGAGAGAATATACAGGAAGAAAAAGTGATAAATGATGTAAAATACTGCAGAGAGATCAAGAAAGGTGAGGAGTGAGAAGAAGCTATTAGAGTTTCCAATTGCAACTCATCATTGATAACTTTAGAGAAAGTAGTTTCAAATGAATGAGGAAGCCCAAAGGCAGATTGCAGAACATTTAAAAGCCAGAGAAAAGAAAGTAGAATAGATGTTTCTTTTCAGGGGATTTAGTTGAGAATGGCAGGAGAAATAACAATAGTGGGCAGGCATGGCATGATCTAGTATGAATTTCTTGAGGAATGGTAATGAGGTCTTGGATAGTTGTGTGATTGGCAGAAAGAAACTGGAGCATTGATGAAATAGTTCCTTGGGGCAAGCAGAGAAAAAGTTCTAATAGAGATCAGTTTACCTCTGTGATACCACGCTCTGTGGAGGTCATTCAGTCAGAAATTCAAGTTATGTCAAACCCCTGAAGCCCAACCCCTGTGGAGGTTCCATGGGCAGCCCATCTATGTCCTATCAGAAATCTCAGTTATGTCTGTGAGGTTAAATTTGCCCTATAAAACTGCTTATAGCTTATGTCATCTCTGCTGCCCTCTTTTGAGTTAGTCTTCTATGGCACTCTATCTTATGGTATCTTTTTCCTTAGCCCTCTCCATGCCATGTGGTATCTCTTTTAACCCCGTTATTCCTTATGGTATCTCCTCTTAAACCCCACTTCTCTTCCCTATAGTTAACTGGCTAACTAATCCGTTTATGGTACTAAATCCCTTTTAGGATTTAGCCTCCCAGCTAAAGGCACACTCCTACCTCATGGAGTATTTCCTTTCTCTTGGCTAATTGTAGGTTCCACTAAGGAACTTGTCTTTTCCATCATTAATTGTTAAAATCTCTTTCCTTACTATGTGCTCTCCTACTTTATTTCATATTTACCATTCCTGGTGTCAATTTCATCTCTTCATTTTGTCTGTAATCTCTTCTAAATAAACCTGCCTTTTGCCAAAAAAAATTGTGAGTTCTTCAAGTGAACGAACCCCAACATTTGATATTTATCCTAAAGGACATCACCTGGTGCCATATCATTTACTACTTCAGTCACATCAGTGGGACATATGCTTGTAGGCAGCAGAGAAGAAACTATTAGATAGGGAGAAATTAAATATTACAGAGAGAATTTCTTGGAGATAAAAAGGGTTAGAATAAAGGATACATGTAGAGTAACCACTCTTTGATGGTTCTAACCACTTTGACAAGCAGAAAGGGCACTTTTCTGAGAATGGAGTGAAAGATTTAGAACTTAAGATAGTTGTATAATGAGAAAGAGGATAGAAGACTTTCTTGTCAAATTATATCCTTTTTCCTGTGAAGCATGAGGCAAAATCTTCAGCAGAGAGAGAGGGTAGGGTGAACAAATGTTATAAAAGGCTTAAGGAGAGAAAAAAAAATTGAGTATAGTTGCTGGAGTGAAGGGAGAGGGAGTCAATTCATGAGGAAAAAAATTGAGTATAGTTGCTGGGATGAGTGGATAAGGAGTCAATTCATAAGGAGGAACAGGATTGTTTTGTGTTTGGTTAAGAATTATGATTTGCTCCTACAGAATGGCTTGCTCCCACAACAAGACCTAAGATATCAGGTTGTATGAAAATGTTTAATAACAATGAATTATGTATAAAAAAAAGGAAAACAAGAATTGACAATGCAGTTCTTACAGCAAAAGCACTTAATGTATCCTATGATTAATATAACTAGTACAATACAAAGAGATACATAGACTAGAGGGAGAGAGAAGAAAGAATGCATCACAGATTCAAGGAAGCACCAATTTTGATCACAGCTCTGCAAGTCCCAACCCAGTCAGAGCACCCTCTCCATAGGTGAGATTCCAATATGGGTATTGATCTATCATGACTTAAATGGCCCAGGGAACAAAGGTGCCAGCAATACTGACTTCACTTTCCTGAGCCAAACCAGAAGGGGGGTCCAGTCCTATTTATGTCTGTCAAGAGTGAAGCTGTACTCATGGAATGGGTAGTTGCAGTATATAGATAACACATCCTTGGTGGATTTGGCCAGAATCCACCCAGGATGGTGTTCTTTTAACTATATTTTGTTATGCCTCAGTTTCCCTGAATTGTTCTGCCTCAATCCCCCCATTGTAACCCCTCTTCCTGACCCTTAGAACCAATATGGTCCATTCCTGAAATATTCCTACTCACCAGTGCTCTCTGCCTTCTTGCCTTTGTTTCCCTTATCACTAAAATCCTATAAGAATCCCTGGAATCTCATGTTCAATGCTGGATACTTTGAGACTTATTCAGCCCTGGGGGCAACATGTATCCTGTTTTGCCCCCAGTACAATCTCTCCTTCTCAAATAAAATATTAAAAACTCTCTGATCTCTTTCTTGCCTCAGTTTCTCCAGCATTACAATTTGTTCCCAGGGTTATCCAGCAACTACAAAACAGGGGTAAATAATAGTTCACTGTACTGTAATCACCCCATGGACATGGAGGGAAACTGAGGGCCAAGGCCTACAGAATCTTTTCCTTATACATATTATCTTTCACCTTGCTATGCTGAGGGTCTTTAGATTTGTCCTTTGTTCGTGAAGAGATCCAGTGATATCAGGAGGGTGATGTTTTGACTTGGAAATGGATTGGATTTGAGTGAGGGTAAGCTGTGCAGCCAGTAGCCTCATTATCTCTTACAGGGTCTTTTGAGTCCAGTGGCAACTGAAGATGACCTCAGATACAGTGAAAGATCCTGGCCTTTTTAAGCTAAGGTCTTTCCCAGGTCTCATTCAGTTTGTCTGAGGAAACACCCATTCAGTGATTTAAAGTTAGGTAAGAAATGAGGCAAAAGATTGGCCTAGTTTGCTTACTTTAAAAAAAAAAAAAAAAAAAAATATCAAACCAGGAGGAGGAAAACCCTTAGGGTTTTTGGTCAGAAGAGAAACAATTGCTATTTATACTCAGTCTGAGTTATCAAAACCCTGTTAATTTGTCAATCAATGAGAGCCAGAGTGATTGGGGTTTATACCACTTGGTCAAGTAGCTCTATTTAAATATCAATACTCTTGATTAAAGCCTGGTTTTTCCAGAGATCTATTTCTAGAAATCCTAAATGAAATAACATGGGACAGAAGAGTTAAATGCCCCAGTTTTTTGTTTTTTTTTTTGAATGATAGAAAAACTAAGTAGGGAAAAGGAAAAAAAATTAGCCCCCAAAGGAAGGAGCATTGCCCAATTGAAACTGGCCAATTGGGTCTTCAGTAGGACAGCTACTGATACTGACAGATTGTTGTTTGTCCTTATTTTTTGAAGAGGACCAAAGACATCTGGATGATGATATTTTGATTTGCAAATGAATTGGATTTAAGTGAGTTGAGGCTGTGCAAAATCATAAGCCTTACTGTTTTCTCCAGGGTCATCTGAATTCAGTGGCAAGATATAGGTCAGGATGACTAGAAATGACTGACCCCAGAAGCAATGAGACACCTTGGCCTTTTTCGGTTTATCTGAAATAACTGAGAGCCTAATTGGGAGCAGCTAGCATAAATTTGTAGTGGACCTAGTCAGAAATATTTCAGGTTTTGTAATTTTCTCCAGTTTCTTTCAGTAACATATGAGTGGGAGAGGAGGCAAATGATAATTCAGGGATGAGGTTTGGCAATGTGTGATCAATGACAGGAAAAAGAATCAGAGTATTTGAAAGAAGTAACTAGCATAAAGTTGAATTGGTTCAACAAGGGTCTAAGATTGGAAAAAAAAGATAGTATACTCACTATAGAGCTTATGGTCTGGGATATACTAAAAAATGGAGGAATAGGTTAAAGTGAGGACTAGTCTTATTTAGCTCAAACTTAAGTAGTCTATTATGTCATTGTTCTTGTTATTCTATAAAAGAGTCTTGCTGTCTAGTGCTCAAAGGTTCGATTCTTTGAGATGATAGTCTTGTCCAGCCCTGGAACCAAGATCCATTTGGTCCCAGTTTCTCTCTTCATTTAATAAACTATTAAATTGGTCTCTAATCTGTCTTGCTCAGTTTTTCCGGCATTACAACTGCACCAAGGGTGGGTCCCTGTCAGGAGAGTTTCAGGGCTTACCCCAAAAGTCAAGGACAGTTTCAGGATTCCCCCATCATATCTACAAAATTCCCAACAAGTAATCCTTCAGCTTCTATGGAATTAAATGAGTGAAAACACTCTAATGGGAATATAGCCTTAAACTATATCTTAATTGTGACTTGAGACTTTTAATAACAAATAGAGATTTAGCTAAAAAAGTTGCAGTTGTCTGTCCCCCTCTGTTTTCCCATTACTTATCAATTAGCATTTAAGTACCTCTTTTTAAAAATTTCTTTTATTTCTGGGTTAGATTTCCATGATTAGAATGTAAGCCTGAACTTCTTCAAACAATGGGAGAAAAGGCCAGGGGTAGGGTAGGGTGGGGGCTTTGAGGGCTTCTGCATTCAGACTATTTAATCTTGTGTTTTGAAGTTTTTACTTCTCACACTCCTTTTACTGATGAACACCTTGTCAGATGGGATGTCACTGTATTGTAATAAACTCCTTTTTTCTTTTTCTTTTTCTTACTCTGTCTCTCTGTTTTTGTGGTAGATACTATCCCACACAAGTTTGTACTTGCATACCTTCAAGGAATTCATTTTCTACCTTACCTTTCTTCCCATCCTTCCCTACCCCACTCCAGGCAGAATGTTCCATTTTTATATAGTGCTCTAAATGTTGGGAATTTTTTTCTTTTTGTTGAGCTAAAATTTACCATCATAACTTTTAACCATTGATCCTATTTCTGTCTTGTTGAGGCAAATGGAGCAATTTGAATCTCTCTTCCCCGTGAGGGAAGGAAGAAAGGAAAGAAGAAAAAAAAAGAAAGAAGGAGAGAAGGAAGCAAGTAAGCAAGCAAGCAAGCCACTTGAGGGAATGTGAATTAGACTTCTGCTTGGCCCCAGGTAGAAACAACAGATGGAAAAAGTCTTTTCATTTCCAGTCTATCTTTGGCTTTGATGTAATAAGGACTCTGTGTCTCCCTGATCTTTGTGGAGAGTGGGCCACCTGGCCTGGGGAAATTCCTAAAAATAATCCCCACCCACCTGAATCTCCCTTGGGAAAGCTATCTGGTTCCCATTAGAATCTCCCACTCCCAAATGATCTGATAATTGCTTTGGTCTGAGAAATAATCACCACCTTTTACTGAATTGAAAATTAGCCTTTAATTGCTCCTCGCCCCAAACTATAGAAGGCTAATAAAAGAAGACTCTGAACCCCAAATCTTTAATTAAAAAATAGAAAGATGGAAAAAGAACAACAGGGGAATAAATTCAGTTTTGAACATGTTTAGTTTGAAGAACCCACAAGATATATTGGGGAAGTTTTGTTTTTTGGGTTTTGGGTTTTTTTTTTTTTTTTGGCTGAGGCAATTGAGGTTAAGTGACTTGTCCAAAGTCATACAGCTAGGAAGCATTAAGTGGCTGAGGTTAAATCTGAACTCAGGTCCAGTGCTCTAATCACTGCACCACCTAGCTGCCCCATATTGTAGGAGATTTTAAGTGAACTGCTGGAAATCTGAGCTTGTAATGTGAATGGGAAGTGGGAATGCAGAGATAATAGATTTATAATTTTGTTTTATAAAAGTGATACTTGAAGCCATGAGATAATTATAAAATCCTGATGAGAGATCTATAACAAATTCCACACATTGTGTTCAGAGTTGTCCATCTTTTTTTTGGCTTCCTTTTTTTTTTTGTTCTCTGTTGTGCACTTTTTACTTCATTTTTTGCTTCCTCTCTGCCCTTCCCACCAAGACTACAATTAAGTGCATTACACATGCATATACATATACCCAAATTATAAACACATACACACATATACATATAGATTCATTTGCATATATGTAAGACCATACTAGGCTTATTTCCAGTTGTCCAAAAGAATGATTTTAATGGACTAGGAAGGATGGACAAAAATGGTTAACAGGGAGTTGAAACCAAAGGTAAATAAGATGGTAAGAAGACAACTAGTTTACCTCAGTAATTCAAATCACCAAGCACAGATGAACTATATCCTAAAGTACCAGGAGAATTAACAAATGTCACTGTTGAGCCACTATCACTGATTTTTGAAGAGAAATAATACTCTTGACACTGAAAATCAGATATCAAGGAAAATTTATTTTTAACTTACTTATATTAAAGTTTTTTATTTACAAAACATATTCATGGGTAATTTTTCCAGCATTGACCCTTGCATAACTTTTTGTTGCAAATTTTCCCTTTCTTCCCCCCATTCCCTCCCCCATCTGGCAGGTAGTCCAATATATTTTAAATATGTTGAAATACATGTTAGATCAAGGAAAATTTATTAAAGAAGAATCTTAAGGAATCATCATAACATTTCTGGCCAGAAGCAGGCCCCACTCCTCTTTGGGAAGAGGGAGCACTGGGTAGAGAAGTGGGGAAAACTTTATACTTGCTCCTCCCTTCAGAGAACGGATTGGTCCATTTCATATAGGTTACAGTCTTTCTGATACGCCCACTACATGGTTCCCCTTAATATGTATAAAATATGTTCCTTTCCCCATCATACATCCCATATTCAAAAATGGTAGAAAACTCATCCTCTGGGGTGTGTTGTTTGATATTTAATTAGCCTATTAAGCAGATGCAGTAATGATTTGGTCAAGTCCTGTCATTAACCCCAACTAATTTGGGCTGGATGGGCTATTATCTTAAGTTTGTGGTTTTCTCAAAACTGCAAGATTCTTTCTGATTGCCTGAATCCACCTATGTCTTCCTAGCTTATCAGAAAAATGCTGAAAAGTTGGGTTTCCAGTGTTGCATGCTTTGAGGTTGTGTGGGATTGGGATAGAGGTACCAATGACCAAGAGGTTTTCAAAATGTGAGAGATTAAGGAAGATTAGAATTCACAGAACAATTAAGTGATCACTAGAAGCCTTGAGCAAACAAGAAATTGGGGGGTGGGGTGAGGAAGGTACATTCAGCCAATCAGAATCTTGTGGTTTTGAGAAAACCACAAACTTAATAGCTCATCCAGTCCAAACTAGTTGGGGTCAATGACCTGATTTGACCAAATCACTACTGCCTGTGCTTAATAGGCTAATTAAATATTAAACAACACAGCCCAGAGGAGGAGTTTTCTGCCATTTTTGAACATGAGATATATGATGGGTGGGAAGGATATTCTATACATATTAAGGGGAAACTTGTAATGGAGATATCAGAAAGACTGTAATCCGAATAAAACAGAACCAATCCCTGGGTCACAAGAGCAAATATAAAGGCGCCTCCATTTCTGTACTCAATGTTCCCTCTTCTGGAAGAGGAATGGGGCCTACTTCTGGCCAGATATTTTAAGACAATTCCTTAAGATTCTGCTTTAATAAATTTTCCTTGATATCTGATTTTCAGTGTCAAGAGTGTTATTTCTAACATCTAATTATTTCTTTTAATTAGATCTATTTTTACTTTTTCTTAGTCTGAGGTCATGATTACTCCTCCAGCTGAATATGCTGAAGCATATTAGAATCTGCCCTAGCCCTTTATTTTAATTCTGTTTGTGTCTCCCTGTTTCAAGTGTTTTTCTTGTAAACAACATATTGTTGGATTTTGATTTCTAAGCTATTTTGTTATCGTTTCCATTTTATAGGTGAACTCATTCCATTAACATTCACTTTTCTCAATGATTGGAGTCTTGGTGCCCTCGACTAATAAAGTTTCTATCATTTCCTTGATTCGTTAGGAAGAAATTTGTCTAGTCTATACCAAGTAAATGTTATCCTTATCACAGAGGATATTCCAGGTATAGGAAACAATGTAAGTAAATATTTGGAACACATGGGGCCTTTTCACAGGACATCCAACATTCCTTTTGTCTAAAATAAGAAGTACATGTTGAGGAATCGCTTAAGGTAAAGGTAGTATAACAGGTTAGTACCAGATGATAGAAGATTCTTAATTTTAAAAAACTAAGGAATATGAATTTTATTTATTAGTGACAAAACCCACATTAGACTCCTAATTCTAAGATTCTTGTCTTAACTGTGTGCCTTTGGGCAAGTCACACAATTATTATAATAACTGGGTTAAAATTGTGACTCTATCCTTTGTTACCTACGTGATTTTGGACAAGTCATTTTACTTTTTTGCAGCTCAGTTTCCTAATTTGTAAAATGACATGATCTCTAGTTTTACATCTTCAATCTCTCTGTCTTTATCTATATAATTTATATAATTAGGAATAATAATACTTGCAATGAGCTAGAACTCATCATTATGACAATGGATGGAAATAATTTTATTACAAAATACTTATAAATGTGACCTATTATTACATAATTCTTCTAGCAAGCATTCTCATAACATGAGAGCCAGTTACATATTTTTCATACTTGACCCTGTGCTTCCAACCAACACACTGAATCTGACTCTTTACTTATAAACCACACAATTCATAATAATATAGAAAAGAAAGTAGTCCTATGTAGAAGGTCACAGACAGTGGGGAAACTCGGGGTGAGGAATAAGACTCGAGCCCAGAGGGAACCTGCTAAAATGTCTGATTTGGCTCCTCATCTCCCCTAAGGGCTCTCAGCCTTCCTGAGAAGTCAGGGGAGGTGACAATCTGTGTTGTGATTGAAGCAGAGTGATATCAGGTGGCAAAGAGTGATACCAGGTGCCAAACTGTAATGGGCTGAGGCTTGAGTTGATGCACTGAGGTCCCAAGTACGTGAGGCTAAATAGTATTTGGGCTATACTCTATTAATATACATGCTTGGATAAAGAATGGCCCCGCCCACTCTCTGTGCAAGTCCTGATGTGTTGTATAGGAAATGACAATTTTGGTGGATGGAGGCAGAGAGACAGGAAGAGAGGCTGGGAGAGATTGGGCCTGGGTTCTAATGCTCGTAGCTGCTGGTCGTGTGGCTGCTGGTCTAGCTAGCTTCTTGATTCAGCTGCACACATTGCTATCGCAGATTCTCTTCCGCCTCCGATCCTTCTTCATTGAGAATAAAGACTGACAATTTTCCCCTAACCTGAACTCCTGACTCCTGCTGATTTTAAAATATGCGGTCTTCACACCAACCTATGTGCAATAGCAAGTTGTTTATGTGGTCCCACATGTGCAGTATATACATGGCTCATGTTTTGGTTACATAAGGGTATGAAGATATAGAAAGGGGAAAGTACTTGGAATAAATGGACTCCACATTTCCACCATTCTCAGGAGTCCCGCCTCATCACTTCTCCACTAGGACGGTATATATTAGTCACCCCGGTTTGGAGGCTCTAGAAAGCAGGACACAACAGTCTTGAAAGGAGCTAATCAAACAGCAGCACTTGAATCCCAAAGAATCTAAACATGAGGGCTTCTTTGACAGAGCCTCCCAACTACCGCTTTTTTTCCCCCTTTTCGGCTGTTTCAGAGATTTGAAGAATGTTGGGGAAAACTTCAGAGGAGAGGACTGTCTCTCTATCCTTCCTCCTGTTGCATTGCTTTCCCACGCTAAACATTCAATTTCCCAAGTAAGATGAAGAAAAGCCTCCAGGGTCCTTGGTGTTTCTGATTTTAAGTGACTTTCTCTTTCATGCAATATTAGAATCTAATTCGTACACTCTTTGTATTACCACTCATCACCCTTTTCTAGCTTTTCTATTTTCTTCTCCCATCTTTGGTCTTCATTAGCTACCATCCCCTGACATCCTTTCAAGTCTCTTACATTCTCCTAAATCAGGGGTCCTCAAACTTTTTAAATAGAGAGCCGAACTATAGTAAAAAACAAACAAACAAACAAAAACTTTGCTTTGTGGGGCTTTAAATAAAGAAACTTCATAGCCCTGGGTGAGGGGGATAAACGTCCTCAGCTGCCGCATCTGGCCCGCGGGCCGGAGTTTGGAGATCCCTAACCCTAAATCAACAGAAGGGATCTCAGAGACTAGTCCTCTCATTTTATAGATAAGGAAACAGGAGACTGGATAAGTAATGTTCCCAAGCCATACAGGTTGTAAATGGAAGCACCAGAACTTCAAGTCAGAGTTTCTAACTCCAAGATAGTGACGTAAGAAGCCTATGGGCCAGATTTGCAGGGGGTGGGAGAAAAGTGCGCACGTGGGCAATAATTCTATAGCCGACTGAACTGAAGTGATGGTAGCAAATATGAGGATAAAACAAGTGTGGAGGAGAGTTACGCGGGCTGAAACACAGCAGAGTTATCAGAACGGTTACAGAGACAGCACATACGTGGCACCGATGCGTGGCTGGCAAGCGAGGGGGACACGGGATAAAAGGCATTATTCCTTCTATGAGGCGAGATGGAAGCACCCACGCTGACCGGCCCTGCAGCTCCATCCGAGGCGCTGTGCTCGCCGGAGCAATCTGTTCCAGGGCTCCCGGGATGGCTGAGGAGGCCCGGCCCGACAGATCGCAGCAGGACTCCCACAGGCGCTTAATTAAGAATGCCGGGGCTCGGATCCAGCCCGGCCACTTGTCCCAGTCCTCCCGGGGCTCAGTTTCTAGCGACGTAGAACGAGGCTGAGCTGAGTCGCGATGGGCCCGGGGGGGGGGGGGGGAGTTCCCGCGCCGGGGCAGAAGCACCCTCGGGAGCCAGGTTTCCCCGGGGCGCAGCGGCGTTACGCGGGGAGTTGGGTAACGGCCCTCTCCGGCCACCAGAGGGCA
The DNA here is from genome assembly GCF_902635505.1 of Sarcophilus harrisii. Taxonomy (NCBI): domain Eukaryota; kingdom Metazoa; phylum Chordata; class Mammalia; order Dasyuromorphia; family Dasyuridae; genus Sarcophilus; species Sarcophilus harrisii. Next base: position 260,679,529 of record NC_045427.1, read on the forward strand.
GCGCGGCGTCCCCGAGGGGCCGGGCCCGCCCCGCCCCCACCGTCTCTCCCCTCCTCCACGTCTCAGTCCCCGTCCACCTCCGGGTGGCCCGGCCAGGCTCGGCCTTCCCGCCAGCCACGCCGCCGCCTCCGCGCTCCGGTGCGGCCGTGGCCATGGCGGGGGGCGCCTGCGCGCGGAAGCCCCGGGATCCCGGCGAGCAGGCTCGGCGCGGGGCGGGCGACGGCGGCGCGGAACAATCGGAGAGCTACCCGCAGCGCCAGGACCACGAGCTGCAGGCGCTGGAGGCCATCTACGGCTGCGACTTCCAGGACCTGCGGCGGCCGCGGCCCGGCCAGGTAGGAAGGCGCGGGGAGCCCCTGGCCCCGCCGGCCCCGCCTCGGCTCTGCCCCGCACCCCCCTCGGCCGCCCCGTTACCTCCTCCGCCCCGCCCCCGCTGCGTTCTCTGCCTTCCGCTCCCCCCCACTCCTGCCTGGCCCCCGCGGAGCCCCTCCTCGCCCCGCTGCCCCGGCCCCAGGAGCACTCCGCTATCCTCCCCTAGGTCTCGGCGAAAGGCTCTTAATCCGGGTCCGTGAATTTGGCGTTTTACTTAAAAAAATCTTTTTTGACAAGTGCATTTCCCCATCGTGGTGCCATTCGAAATCCTACGTACTCTACGCGCTTACAAGTATTATTCCGAGAAGGGGTCCGTAGTTTCACCAAGCTGCCCACGACGCGAATGTCAGGAATTCTTTACGCGCATCCTCACGTCCCCTCGGCTTTTCGGGGATGTCCCTTCACGGGGCTGCCGCCCTCTTCCTTTATTTTTCCCTCCCCGCCACGCACACGCAGACCGAGGTGCACAGTTCTCCTTTTCCTTGCCATTCTCTGAAGCTTTGGGCAGGCCCAAGAGCACATTCATACCGTGCCTCCTCTAACTCTTTCTTTTCTCATCACTTTTTTTTTTTTTTTTAAACACATGCCCAACCCTTAGTCAACAGCAATCCTCTTCAACAAACATTGGATGCCTAACTAAGCACGGCAGGAGTACTAAACGATCACAAACATTTGGGGAGGGGGGGAGAAAGAAAATAACGCGTTTGAAAGTTCATTAACATGAAGCAGAAGTTGGTAGTGCACAAGAAAGTTATAAAGTGCCTTTGAAAGTTCAAAGCAGGGAGAGATCACTTCGTAGAGAAGGGTGCAGTGCAGGAGATGGCATCTGGGTTGCTTTTAAAGGATGAATAGGTTTTCAACTGGTAGGAAAGTGGGGGGAAAGAATTGCAGAAAGGAAAACCCGCCTAATGCATTAGCAGTGCGACAGAGGCATTTTTGCCTGGACCGCACTAGTGTCGGTGGAGGATATAGTCTGTTAAGGGAGATAAGGCTGGATAGGTGGGACAGGCTTAATTAGTGGAGGACCTTGATGGCGAGCTACAGAGCTATCACATGATAAGAGGGATCAGTAGAATGTGTTTGAGCTGAGGAGTTTGTGATTGAAGTATAGCATAGATTGGGGGGAGGGGGAACCATTTCCATTAACAGTAGATCTGAATTAGGGGCCATGACCATGAGAATGGGAAGATGGTTGTTAGCAAAAGTTTGGAGATAGAATTGAACTCTTGGTGATTGAATCATTTGGAGTCAAAATTAATTGAAACATTTCCAGAATGGGTGATTGACAGAATAGTTATACCTTTAACTCATAAAAAGAATAGGTCAGTCTTTGAGGAAAAATGATGAATTTGACTTGGAACATGTTGAATTATAAGTTCCTGTAAGCTAACAGAAAGCTGGTAATGTGGGACTGAAACTGAAGAGAGAAATTGGGGTTGTAGATTTGTAATCAAGTAGAATTGATGCTTAAAGCTTTAAGTTCGGACAAGATTGCCTTGGGAGATATTATAGAGAACAAATAAAACAAAGCTAAAGATTGAACCTTTCCTTGCATCCAATGCAACAAGGTTCTAAATATAAATTTCCTAAAGAAGAATTAAATTAGGGCACAGGGAAAAAGAGATATTTGCCCAAAAAGTAAGTAGCAATACCCTCAAACATCCTATCTTCATACACAACCTACTCTTTCATTTCTTATTATATTGCAACTAACTCTGCAAATTATATATCTCAGATTCTTCCACTTCACCAATCCTTATTGATTTTCCCTATTTAGAAATCCCTCACCCCTTCCTTTTCCCAATATAACTTTGCCTTCTGGAGCATCCTTTCCTTCTAAATGTCTTTCATATTGTATGGAGTATCTGAAATGGACTCTGCCCTTCCTTACCCTACTTTCCAGCTGTTATAGGCCCTTCCTTTCTTTTAGGGCCCAATTTAAGTATTTAATAAATGTTTGTTGATTGTATTGTTGAACTGAAAGCTTCATGTGGGGCTGGGTCTTGAAAACTTAAGTTTGTCCTTTTCAGGCAGCTAGGTGGCACTTATTGTGTCACTTGGAATCAGAAAGACTCATCTTCCTGATTTCAAATCAGATACTAACTGTGTGACTTATTCACTTAGTCCTGTTTGCCTCAGTTTCCTCATCTGTAGAATAAGCTGGAAGAAAGTGGCCAATCACTCTAGTATCCAGAAAACCCCAAACAGGGTCATGAAAAGTCAGAATGAAAATACTCAATAACAAACTTCTTTCTGCCTGTAATAGTTGCCTCATATATTTTATATCCATCTAATTTCCACACTATACCAATGTGTTATCTTGTTCCCCCTAGGCTGTCTCTACTACTTAATTCTTTTTATTATCATATATTTCAAGGGTCTTTGAGTTCATCTGTGCAAGTATTTTCTTTACAAAAGGAAATTACAAGGTCTCATAGCTATGCCTTAGTTTTTTATGAGTCATAGTGGCTGACAAAAAATATCATCTTATATCCACTATCCAACTTTCTTATGCCATGCCTCTGATACATGTGTACACACATTCACACACATGTATTCTATCTCTGAGAAAATCTTTTTCCACCATGGCAGAACCTGCTGATACAGCTAAAACAACCATGCAGAGTCTATCATACATCACTTTAGGACTTTAGTGGAAGTTATTCATAATTAGTTGCTCATAATGGAGACCTGTCTCTGTTCTCTGTTCTAGAGAACATTTTTTTTTTTAATTTATTTTAGATCATGTCTTTGCATATTTGTACAGGAAAAGGAAGACATTTTGAAGTTCTCTCTTACTGCCAGGTTTCTTACCTCCTAAAAATGTTAACACAGATATACTATTGTGCAAATAAGTATTATTAAATAATTGGTGCTTCCTTTTTCTATGATTTATATCAATCAGCCTCATCCAACACATCTACTCAACAAGCTTTTAATGAAATAATAACTTTTTTGAACTATTCTACTTCACTCCACCTCCATCTGTTCTTTCATATTGAAATACTGAAAATGGAAATGCTTACTCTTTAAAATCACAATACAATAACTTTTCAGCTATCTGGAACTCAACTATTCGACAACCTCAGTTATATAAAATTTAGCTCAGTATCAAGAAATAAGGTTAAAGATCTAAAAACAACAAAATTAATTTCACTCAGTTCCCAGTTAAATTCATGCATTTTGCTCATAGGAAAAATACTTTAAGATCTAACTTTAGAATGTAATTGCTCTGTTTCTTCCATAGTTCTAGCAAACTTGTTTATCAGGTTTTCATGTGCACAGCAGATAAAAAGCAGCAAATTAAAAGATCGGGGAGAGAGAGAGATAACTAAAGACAGGAACATGCATAAAAATCAGTAAACCTTTATTTCAAAAAAGATGGGAAGAAGGGTGCTTAATGAAAGCAAAAAACAAAAGTTTGATAGCAATTAGGAGGGGAAAAAAAGGATTACTTAAAATCCAGACCAAAAAAAAATAGTGGTTGGGTATTATTTTGCATAGGACCAAACCTCATAGGCTTGTTATTGAAATAAAGTACATAATATAATAATACAGTAATATTCATACAGTAATACAGTAGCATTTAGGATTATCCCTCTGAATCATTAGAGAAGATATAAGCATGTTCATGATCTCTTTAAGAAGACAGGGAAGTTTATAATACATTTCCATACTTTAGCTTTAAAAAAAAAATCCCATGAACAGACTGCAACATATTACTAATGAAGAATTGCACTAGAAATTAAAGATATCATAATTATAGAACATTCCATTTTATGGTAGAAAGAACTAACTTTCAGGAAAGACATATGAAGGAAAATACAAGTGCCATAAATCATTTAGTGTAACTTTTGTCATGTGGAACTTTTGGCAATCTCATCTGCATTTTTTTTTCCCTGAAGATAATCAAAGGAAAAGGAAAAGAACCTATACTAAAATGTTTATAACAGTTCTTTTTGTGGTGGCAAAGAACTAGAAATTGCAGGGATACCCATCAATTGGGGAATGGCTGGACAAGATGTGGTATATGATTGTGATGGAATACTGGAATATTGTGATGAAAATGATGGGCTCAATGATTTTAGAAAAATGTGGAAAAACTAACAGGAAATAATGAAAAGTGAAATGAGCAGAACCAAGACAACATTGTGTAGAGTAACAGCAATTTTGTTTTAAGAACAACTTTGAGCAAATGAGTTACTTTGTCTATCATAAATTCTTGACAGCTATAAGAGAGATGAAAGATGGTATCTGCATCTAGGGTAAAAACTGATAAACAGAAGTATCTAGAAAATAATTTTACATAATGGTAGCCCTCTCTAGGGTAAGGATAGGAAGGAAAAAAAATTACATGATAATTTTGTGGTATATTTGAAAGAAATAGCAAGTTATGTCTAGTAGATTTGTAGTTTCATGTGCAATCATCTTTGTTATTGTACTACATTACAGAAATATTTGTTTTGTTTCATAAATTAAAAATAAATTTAAAGGAAAGAAATACATACTTTAGAAATCTATTCTCTCACTCATATAGGTATTCCTTGCACTAAAATAAGTATCATCCATTCCTTGCTTTCATAGAAGATCTTCATGATTTAGTGTGGCCAAATAATTAACTGGTGCCTAAACCTTCTGGTGAATCAGATTGGTCCTTAACCAACAAATGTACTATCAGTTGATTGTCTGTGTTTGAAATTTTTCCAGCCTTGTAATATCTGCCAGAGAGTTTATTCTCCACTTTGAGAATCCTCGGTCACCACTGTACTGTTATGAGGCACCAAAGGAGTAGTCTAGGGGAGGATTTAATTTAATAGTTTATGAAAATCATATGTTTGTAATTTTTTTTCTCACCTTCAGGGTAATATATAGTGTAGAAATAGTTTTATATTCTAGAAGTTAATCTCATCATTTTGCTTTGTGGAGTTTGTTTTGGAATGAAGTCAGAGAAACATTTTAGCAGTCAGTTGGGGAAAAAATGCTAAATTGTTGCATGCACAATAAACAAATTTGGTAAAGGTATCCCCTTGGAGTTGAGTGTAAACTACTTTCCAGCCATGTAGATCTTTCCTCATGACTAAGACTGAATGGATGATTTTAGCATAAAACATTGAATTTAATTGATTTATTTGATTTTCAATGTTATTAAAATGATAATGTACATAGAATATAGTTTCATATTACAGATACAAATAAATTAAAAATTTTTAACTTCCGATAAAGAAAGTTCACTTTTAGTCACTTTCTGCGTTTAAGATTTAAGGATTTCAGGACCACAGAGAAACTTTCCAATTTCTTTCCAATTCTCAGACTCAAGATTTGTTATTACCTTAAGTTTAGAGTACATGTGCATGTTTGTGTACAGTCACAATAATTTAAAAATTCCTTGTTTATAATCTCAATAGGAATAAATACTGTTGCCCCTGAACATTCTATTTCTAAGCCTTTAGGTGTAACCAACTTGAGCTTCAAATCATTATATTGATAGATAAGACTCAAAAGACCAGAATAAATAAATTCTAGGTTAAGTTTGGATTATCACAGTATTATTATGAAGAACAAAAAAGAGAGTTAACTAGGGGATGGGCAGTTACTTCAAATGATAACAGAATTTTAAATTTTTAAGTTTTACACATTTTATCATGTCTTTAAAGTGGAATAGTACTTTTTTATACAATGGTATATTTAACATACATGACTTTTGAATTTTCTTTTATATATGCAGTAGACAAAAATGTATAGAACATGCATCTAAAATGCAATTACATATAGTATGAAATACAGTTGGTAGAATTGTTAGATTTGGACTAAGATGATTAATGTCACAATTTCTTTTGCTCTTTTTTGTAACTTGTCATTTGCATAATGTCTGGTATCTACACTTAATAAATGCTTGTTACTAGTTTTTGATATTTTAAAAATCCCTAAGACTTTTTTTAAAATTTTAGGTAAAAGATCCCCTGGAAATCAATTTAGTTCTACGCCCCCAGGGTTTGACTGGTGATGAAGAAGTCTATGTCAAAGTGGATTTGAAAGTCAAATGCCCACCAACCTATCCAGATGTGTGAGTACATTTGTGTATTGTTTTGATGTAGTTTTAGTTTGTCCTTTAATCACCACAAACGTTAGCTGAAATTTATTAATGAAAACCTTCCTTTTATTCCTTTTTAAATGTTTCTTTTATTGACTCCTCATTTTTTTTCAGATCCCCTAATGAAGAAATTTTCAGATCCCTCTTCTCTCCACACTCTCCTTTGGCAAGTTCAGTTACTCCTATGGCTTTGATCAATCTTACTTCAAGAACTATCTAAATTTACATCTGTCATGATGTTTTTTCCTGTGCTTAAGACTTGTATCACCAGTTGCCTAAAAGATATTGCCACCTGAATATTTCATTGGCACCTCAAACCAAGCTTATCTTTCCCTCTAATCCTCTCCATTCTGACCTCAGTGTTTCTGTGTGTGGTGTCTTCATTCATTTACCTACTCTCCCATGTTTAAAACCTTGATGTTGCCTTTGACTCTCTTCTATACTTTTTATGTTTGGTTACTACCAGATCCCATCAATTTTATGTCTACAGGGTCTTTTGTATCATAGAATTATAGGACCATAGATCTAGATCTGGAGGGGCATTCTAGAAGCCGTCTAGTCCAAAACCTTCCTCTTTCAAGGGAGGAAACTAAGGGTCAGGAGTTTAAGTGACTCCTCCAAGATCAAATGTCAGTGGCAGTATCAGAACCCAGGTTTTCAGATGCAAGCCAGTGCTTTTCCCCTATGCCAAACCACTTCCCTTATATCACTCATTCCTCATTCTCAATGCTCATTCCTATACCCTTAGTTTAGATCTTCAGTACCCTCAATCTGAATTTTTGCTACTTATTCTCCCAGCAGGGTTTTTATGCCTCCACTTTTTCTTACTCTTCAATCTGTTCTTCATAACATTATCAGATAATTTTCCTTATGTATTACTCTGGTCCTATCATTCCCTTGCTCAAAATTCTTGAGTGGCTCCCTTATTGCTAACTGGATCAAGGTCATATTTTTTCTCCTAGCATTCAAAGCTTTTCAATCTGGCCATACCAGCCTTATTTCATATTTTTTCTTTCCCTGAATTCTAAATTCTAAGCAGACTTAGTTATCCTGTTCTGCCACTGTGCCTCTGTTCAAGTTAGTCCCCGTACTTAAAATGTTCTTCATTCATTTCACCTCCTGAATTCCTTCTCATCTTAAAAACCCAAACTCAGAAGCCAGCAGAAATTCTTCCCTGATCCTTCCATCAATAACAAATCTTTCCTCACAAGTCTCATATAGGATTTTTGTTTTGGAATTCTCCAACTTGGACTTCTCAAAACTGATTGTGATAGTTATCTCTATTTGTGTCTTAGTACCCCTGTTGGATTCTAAGTTCCATAAGGGCAGAGATTTTGTGTTATCTAAACTTTTATATCCTTTAGTACTTATATCCATTTAGCATTTACATTTATTTATTTGTTTGTTTGTGGAATGAATGAACACAGAAGCAAGTTACCAGGGCTTGCTGAAGCACAACAGGAACAGAGTAGGACCCTTTCCCCTTAAACTTGCTACTTGTGACTTGCAGATCCCTTGCAAAGGAATAGTAGTCACTTCAATGCCTGGTGGCACCTGATGTTTTCTTTTCCTACAGATGACCCTGACTTACATCATGTATATTCAGCCCACTTTCCTGTAAGATTCTGATAATATAATATTGGTTATTATGTAAACTGGAATTGTCTTTCGAGAAAAATCTTCTTTTTAAATCATTATTAACTGTATTACTAGAGATTGTTGAGATTTTTGTGATAATACTCAGAGGGCACAGTAAGCTTTGTATTGAACTGTTAAAGTTAGTGATACTGCTACAACACATACCAAATTCTGAAATAAACCTTTTATTTTCCAGTGTCCCTGAAATAGAGCTAAAGAATGCAAAAGGTTTGTCAAATGAAAGTGTTAATTCGCTAAAGGCCAACCTGGAAAAATTAGCTAAAGAACATTGTGGAGAGGTAAGATTTTAAAATATATATATATATACACATATATAATTGTTATAATCAATGCCATCACAAAATCAAAACAGATGTTTCATCTAGCATTTTTAAAAAATTTTAAATGTTATTTTAATGGTATATTATTTTTCCAATTTTATATAAAAGGTTTTCAATTTTCATTTTTGTAAGATTTTGAATTCTAATTTTTTTCCTCCCTCTTTCTCTTCCCTTTTCTCTCCTCGTGCTAGTAAGCAGTTTTATATAGGTTATAAATGTATATTCATTCCTTTTTAAACATATTTCCAGATGAGTCATGTTGGGTAAAAATCAGAATAAAAGAGAAAAACCACAAGAAAGGGGAAAAAAAAGGTGAAAATAGTATGCTTTAATCCACATTTCTTTGGATGTGGATGGCATTTTCCATCCAAAGTTCATTGAAATTGTCTTGGATCACTGTATTGTTGAGAAAAGCCAAGTCTATCATAGTTGATCATCACACAATCTTGCTTTTATTGGTACAATGTTTTTCTGTTTCTGTTTGCTTCATTTAGAAAAGCTTCACTTTTCTAGACTTTTCTTTCATCTTCATTTTAATGGGACTCATTTTACCTTTGACTTAAAAGTTTTTTCTGTGTCTTTTAGATACATTTTATTCCTAAATTTTTGGTTTATATTATTCTATGGCTATCCTCCAAAGCAAAATCACTAAAGTTGAACAATCAATCTTGGAGACATTGTCTACTAAATAGGTTCATATTGAGGACTTTTTTGACCAGTGAATGATGCTGTAATTGATATGTTGTGAACAGTGATAACATATTTGAGTGTATACTTTTAGCAAACTTGGGATATGCTATCAATTTCTATCCTGCCACAACAAAATTTTAACTATAACACTGAAAAATCTTAATTTTCAGGATTTGTTGATTTTATGAAGTAAGAAAGGGAAAGAGTCTTCACTTCACAAAAGTATTTGCTTCCAGACCTAATAAACCCTGAACCTGTCTTCCCACTACCACAGTCTTAGCCTGAAGAGAAAGAAGAGCTGGCTTAGTAGTCACTCAGTCTGGGCTTCAACCCAGATGTTTTAAAACAGCTTTTCTGCTTCAAATTTATGTGCTCTTGGCCTTTTCTCTGCCATTAATCCCACACATTTGTGAAACTGACTAAAACAACAGGAAATGGGTTAAATCAAACATTGCTGATTTGTCTCAGACCTGTTCTGGTCTCTACCCATTTCCCTAGGGTTTATTGAACCATGACTCACACCTCTTCTAACAGACCTACTTATTCAAAGCCTTGTAATTTGTAATTTTCTTTTTTCTTTCTTTTTTTTTTTTTGCTGAGACAGTTGGGGTTAAGTGACTTGCCCAGGGTCACGTAGCTAGAGAGTGTTAAGTGTCTGAGGTCACATTTGAACTCGGGTCTTCCAGATTTCAGGACTTGGTGCTCTATATACTGTGCCACCTCGCTGCTCCAGCCTTGTGATTTTCAATATGATATATACACCATAGTAATAATCATATTTAACTTCCACAAACAGTGAAGGATTATTTCATAACAAGTTTTCTTCTCAGTTACTTGTAATAGGCTTTAATGCCATTTCTATAACTGAATAATATAATATAAGACAAGGGCTGTTATGGCTGGACAAAAATCTGGAAGTTTTAACAGTCTGCAAGTTCAGTAAGAATCAACAGTGTGATATGATAGGAAAATGAATGCAATGATAGGTTGCTTTAAAAATAGTACAGGGTTCATGTGCCAAAATGTTTGTGGCAGCCCTGTTTGTAGTGGCTAGAAGCTGGAAACTGAGTGGATGCCCATCAATTGGAGAATGGTTGGGTAAATTGTGGTATATGAATGTTATGGAATATTATTGTTCTGTAAGAAATGACCAGCAGGATGAATACAGAGAGGCTTGGAGAGACTTACATGAACTGATGCTAAGTGAAATGAGCAGAACCAAGAGATCATTATATATTTCAACAACGATACTGTATGAGGATGTATTCTGATGGAAGTGGATTTCTTTGACAAAGAGAAGATCTAATTCAGTTTCAATTGATCAACGATGGACAGAAGCAGCTACACCTAAAGAAAGAACACTGGGAAATGAATGTAAACTGTTTGCATTTTGGTTCTTCTTCCTGGGTTATTTTTACCTTCTGAATCCAATTTTTCTTGTGCAACAAGAGAATTGTTTGGTTCTGCACACATATTTTGTATCTAGGATATACTGTGACATATTTAACATGTATAGGACTGCTTCCCATCTGGGGGAGGGGGTGGAGGGAGGGAGGGGAAAAGTCGGAACAGAAGTGAGTGCAAGGATAATGTAAAAAATTATCCAGGCGTGGGCTCTGTCAATAAAAAGTTATAATTTTTAAAAAATTAATTTAATTTAAAAAAAAAAAAGAATAGTATAGGATTCAAGATTAGAGTACTGTTCCCTTTCCCCAGTAGATCTCTCTGAAATATACTGTTCTGGATATCACATTATAGGAATAAAAAGAGATAGATGGAGACTGTCTAGAGTATATCAGCAAGGATGATGAAGAAATTTAAGTTCAGGCCATAAGAGTATAATTCAAAGGAACCGAAGATGTTTAGAGAGTTGGACATGACTGAAAAATGATTGAACAGTAATAAGCTTAAAAAAGAGAAGATTTTATGAGGGAATACAAAAGCTGTTTTCATATGGAAGAGAATTTTTCCTGGTTCTGCTTTAGGCATTGTGGAAAGAAGAGCTCTTACTCTTGAGTCAGAGTATCTGCATTCAGATTTGGTACAGGTGGTTATTACCTGCATGGCGTTAGACAAGTAAATGTCTGTGTCTTTCTATTCTCATGCATAGAATAAAGAGGTAGGGTTCTAAATCTATGATCTTGTGTTTGGCCACCAAAAGCAAGACTTAGGGGTATTGATTGTGAGCATTAGTGAGTGGAAATTTTAAAGAGGTTTATTAGGCTTAATATACAGAGAAACTTGGTAATGATTAGAACTAATCAAAAGTAAAATGGCTTACCTTAAAATGTGGTATGGTCCTCATACTAATGGTCTTCATTTTGGATGACCACTTGTCAACTATGTAAAAGATTACTTATTCAAGTATAGGCTGGACTAAGTGGCCTCCAAAGTCTCTTCCAACAATGAGATTCTGTATGTATTTACCAAGAAAAATCCAATAATGACTTCCTTAGCAGCTCCCTGTCCATAAGAGTCCACATATTTAGTATTCTGAAAATGTGTCTTAATCATAGTACTGTGAAGGATAAATCTGGGTGGGTTTTGGATGTATGGTAAACAAGAACTATAGGAATTTCTTTTCTTCACTCCTTTCTAGTGATAGTGCACCTTCTTTTCCTTTTAAATTTTTACTCTGGAGGATCTTATTATACCCTTCTTTTAAAAAAGAGAAAGGACTAAAAGCTAATAAGGAGGTACTAAAATGGAAAAATTTTGGGCCTCAAAGTGTCACTTATTAAAGGCAATTTTATTATTTAAGTCAAGTAAAGAATAAATAAAGTAACACAAAAATTTTAACTTAGAGGTTATAATATAGTTAATCAGAAGTTGATCTCTAAAATCCATTTTCCCTTTAAAATTCTGTGACTTTAAGTTCTATTTGAATGTTGCAGGGACAGATCAGGACATTTCTGATGAAAAAGTGGGATTTAAGTAATTTCATTAGCCTTTTTTAGTTTCTCAGGATTTTTGCAAGAAATGAGAAATTTCAATTGTAGAAATGCCTTTAGATGCTGGGATTCATGTGCATGTTTCAGATATTAGCTATATACCCTGTTGTCTTATTGATCTTCCCTTGAGACTGTTACCACTTTCATCAGGCCCCTAACTTGAAGATGTATTCTTTTTGTAAAGATAGAAAAGATTAATAGATATTTAAAATATATTAGCATTTTATTATATTTTTTACATATATAATCAGAAGAAATGAAAAAAATATTGAAAAGGGAACAAATTTGAAGAGTAAATGATAAGTAGTCAAAAGCATTCTAAATCAGGTACAAATATTCAAGGATATAACTATTTAAGAAGAGCTCTTGAATGCATTGCTGTGTAGGCGAGGACATAAATATTTTCCCTATCTAGTGCAACAAGAAGATGATAAATCAGCTTGCCTAGGCAGAAAAGAACAGCTATTATTATTATTTTTTTTTTTTAAATGAGATCCAAGATCTTTTTTTTTTTTTTTTTTTTAAATTTAATAGCCTTTTATTTACAGGATATATACATGGGTAACTTTACAGCATTAACAATTGCCAAACCTCTTGTTCCAATTTTTCACCTCTTACCCCCCCCCCCCCCTAGATGGCAGGATGACCAGTAGATGTTAAATATATTAAAATATAAATTAGATACACAATAAGTATACATGACCAACCTGTTATTTTGCTGTACAAAAAGAATCAGACTCTGAAATATTGTACAATTAGCTTGTGAAGGAAATCAAAAATGCAGGTGGGCATAAATATAGGGATTGGGAATTCAATGTAATGGTTTTTAGTCATCTCCCAGAGTTCTTTTTCTGGGCATAGCTAGTTCAGTTCATTACTGCTCCATTAGAAATGATTTGGTTGATCTCGTTGCTGAGGATGGCCTGGTCCATCAGAACTGGTCATCATATAGTATTGTTGTTGAAGTATATAATGATCTCCTGGTCCTGCTCATTTCACTCGGCATCAGTTCGTGTAAGTCTCTCCAGGCCTTTCTGAAATTATCCTGTTGGTCATTTCTTACAGAACAGTAATATTCCATAATATTCATATACCACAATTTATTCAGCCATTCTCCAACTGATGGACATCCATTCAGTTTCCAGTTTTTAGCCACTACAAAAGGGCTGCCACAAACATTCGTGCACATGCAGGTCCCTTTCCCTTCTTTATAATTTCTTTGGGATATAATCCCAGTAGTAACACTGCTGGATCAAAGGGTATGCACAGTTTGATAACTTTTTGAGCATAGTTCCAAACTACTCTCCAAAATGGTTGGATTCCTTCACAACTCCACCAACAATGCATCAATGTCCCAGTTTTCCCGCATCCCCTCCAACAATCATCATTATTTTTTCCTGTCATCTTAGCCAATCTGACAGGTGTGTAGTGGTATCTTAGAGTTGTCTTAATTTGCATTTCTCTGATTAATAATGACTTGGAGCATCTTTTCATATAACTAGAAATAGTTTCAATTTCTTCATCTGAGAATTGTCTGTTCATATCCTTTGACCATTTTTCAATTGGAGAATGGCTTGATTTTTTATAAATTAGAGTTAATTCTCTATATATATTTTGGAAATGAGGCCTTTATCAGAACCTTTGACTGTAAAAATATTTTCCTAGTTTATTGCTTCCCTTCTAATCTTGTCTGCATTAGTTTTGTTTGTACAAAAACTTTTCAGTTTGGTATAATCGAAATTTTCTATTTTGTGATCAGTAATGACCTCTAGTTCTGCTTTGGTCATAAAGACCTTTATGGGCCCTTTTATTAAATGTGTATTTTGTTATTGTATATCATGGCGTTCCTTTTTGTCACCAGTTCTGTTCTCATTTTTGTTGGTCTGAATTTTTTTTTTTTTTTTGGTAAATCTGAGATAATAATATTTCCTTTAAAAAAAAAAAAAAAGAAAGAAACAGAAAATATTAGAGTTAGGAATACCTTAAATGCTACTGAGTTCAATTCCTGCTTTACAGATGGTGAAATTAAGGTACCGAGGTAAGATGACTTTCCCAATGCTTTGCAACTACTTGCTGATAAATCTAGAACTAGAGCCCAGCTCTCCTGAGTCCTAATGTTCTTTCACCCTTTATATAGTAAGTATAATTGGTTTATACCCTTATAGAGGTTCTCAGGGGAACTATTTTAATGTTTAGATAGAAGTTGTTTATAACAAACTTACCAATTATTTGTATGTAAAATTTAAAAGCTGTTGCAAATACTTAATTTACTTGAAGTCTTACTTTTTATTTAGCAACCCTCTCTTTATAAAAATTACACCATTGTCTTGTTTTTTTCTGAGCCACGGAAGTTTGAATGAGTAAAGTTTTATGATATTTTAAATAAGATTTAATCATAAGTAAATTATAGTGGTACAGTGTTTCTCACTGTGTGTGTGTGTGTGTGTGTGTGTCTTATATACCATTCTGAGTTTAAGGTGCATATGTTGAAAAGAAGCTAGAAATGACTGTTCCAATAAGAATTAACCCCGCTGGAAACTAGTATAAGAGAAGTCGGATTATATACTATATCAGAACTCTCAGTTTTTTACAGCAGGAAACATCCTTCACAACTGAAAGATGATGCCTACTCCTAATTCCAAGTGGTTCTATATATAGTAAATAAAAAGTTTACTGTGGTGAGTTTTATCATTTGCATATCTTGATCAAGTTTGATTTGAATTTGAAATTTGATGTGAAATTTACATTCAATGAAAAGTAAGTTTCCATTAAGAATTTTTCAGTGTTAGCTGATTTGAAAATTAGAAGCCCACAGGCTATAAATAAACATCTAAAAGTAATTCAATATAATTTAAAATGTTTCTTAAGTACTTCCTATATGCAGAGTACTGTGCTAGGCACCAGGGAATACAGAAATATGACCCAGTTTCTTTTCTTTTTTTTTTTTTTTAAATTTAATAGCCTTTTATTTACAGGTTATATGTATGGGTAACTTTACAGCATTAACAATTGCCAAACCTCTTGTTCCAGTTTTTCCCCTTCCTTCTCCCCACCCCTTCCCCTAGATGGCAGGATGACCAGTAGATGTTAAATATATTAAAATATAAATTAGATACACAATAAGTATACATGACCAAACCGTTATTTTGCTGTACAAAAAGAATCAGACTCTGAAATATTGTACAATTAGCTTGTGAAGGAAATCAAAAATGCAGGTGGGCATAAATATAGGGATTGGGAATTCAATGTAATGGTTTTTAGTCATCTCCCAGAGTTCTTTCTCTGGGCGTAGCTGGTTCAGTTCATTACTGCTCCATTGGAAATGATTTGGTTCATCTCATTGCTGAAGATGGCCAGGTCCATCAGAACTGATCATCATATAGTATTGTTGTTGATGTATATAATGATCTCCTGGTCCTGCTCATTTCACTCAGCATCAGTTCGTGTAAGTCTCTCCAGGCCTTTCTGAAATCATCCTGTTGGAATATGACCCAGTTTCAAGGACCACATAATATAACAAGGAGATTACATATACATATGTAATCATTGTAATATAAAGTGTGTTAAGTCCAGAGAATTGCTCTAAGAAATCAGTATTGGAAGACTTCACTTACAGCTAGTGGGAGAAGTCAAGGTAGACTTTATAGACCAAGTGGCAGCCCTGAGTTGGATTTTGAAAGAGGAAAGGGACTTTAATAGACAAATGTGAAGGAAGAATGTATATACATACACATATACATGTAGCCACAGTACAGGATGAGAATTGGTTGGAAAACAACCAAATTTGTCTAGAACACAAAGTATATATGGAGAAAAAGTATGAGATAAATTTTGACAGGTGAGTTACTTTCAGATATTAGAAAACTTTGAATGTCATAATCAGGAGTTCATACTTTATTTGGTACATAATTGGGAGTCCCTGCAGAATTTTGATTTGAGGAATGACATAATCATATTATGTAAGCAATAATACAAATGATGGTTTGGTAGGAGTTAGACTGTAATCAAAAAGGCTGGTTAGGAGGCAAAACGTAATGAAAGCCTGAACTAGGGGGTCACAGTAAGTAAAAAGGGGAGAGGAGATGAAAGAGATTCTGAAATAGACTTGCTAGGACTTGCATGCTCAAGATCACAGCAGGTAGTAAATATCATTGGTAAGAAGTGAACCCAAGTTCTCTTGATTCCAGCTTTGTCTAGTGTACCACATTGCCTCCCTGATATTCCAGTAAGCGTAATGGCATTGATTTTTTGTGAAGAAAAATATCACTGAGGTTTTAAAAAAAAAACGGAACAAAAAGCATATTTCGTATCAGTTTGGCACTTCTAATAACCTTTCACATAACCAATGTCACTAATTATTAGGAACATAATTCAGCATCCTTAGATACCTCCTTTTTAGTTGTAATAGTGGTCTTGGTACAATAGAGGGTTTGTTTTTCAGCATGTTGACTGAAAAGGCATTTGTTTTAGATAAATAATGTCCAAGAAAAGAATCTGACTTCCAATTTTCTATTATCTTGGAGGATTATTTGCCATTGTATCTTTGATTTTATACAGAATGTTCAGGGGGAATTATTTTTAAAATGAATTAGTCAAACTAACTTTATATTTATGTGTTAATGATAATTTTCTTAGTACTAAACCTGATACCTTCATTTAAAACCAGTAAAAATAAAGGTATTGAAGACAAAAGATTGTAATTGAAACAGTTTGCTATAAAAGTGTTGCATGACCTGATTTTTAAAAATTTGAATGAATGAAATAGAAATCTTTTGAATAGTGGAGAAAACCTCTGCTATTATAACCTATTTATTAAGAAACAAATGCATTGGATTACGGTGTAGTTTTTATCAATACAGCTTGAATTTTTTTTCTGTCACAACATCCTATGTTAGATAGAAATCTGTTTCTTGCAATATGATGCACTTTTATAAATTAGATGAAAAACTGAATTGAAAAAGGAAGCAGAAGAAAAGGTTTGTTTAATAGAAGCACAAATTTTTCTAGAAATAATGGTCTCAGAGGACCAAGACACTCCCATTATCAATTGGTTTTGTCAATTTGGATTAATCAGTCTGTGTACTATGCTTTTTGATGATGGAAAAAGAGAATTTAGAGACCAGATAGAAGGGACTTTAGAGACCATGTAGTCCAGTCCCTCATTTTATAGATAAGGAAACTGGGACCCAGAGAGGCTAAATAACTTGTCCAGTGTCACACAGATAATAATAATGGCAGGATTGAGATTCTGTCTCCAAAGTCATTTGCATTACAATACTTCCCAGACACCATAGAAGAAGTTTGTTGAAGTACATTTATAAATTGTACCATGGTGTCACAATGCCTTGTGATTTCAGAAGAAAATCCTTGAAAGTAGTATATCTGGAACTTTTAGTGACTTGTTATTTTTTCTTCTCATGTGCATCTTCTATCCCATCATCCCTAATAATGAGGTGTGTGTGTGTTTGGGTTTGGAAGTAGAGTTTGGGAAGGTTAAGCCAATTATTTTATTGGAAAGTTTACTCTCCATTAAAATGAGAGACTTAGTGACTTGCCCATAGTTAACACATTAATAAATAAGTTCTAGAGTCAGGAATTTATGCCAGGTCTCATGCCACCCTCTCCTTTGAGGACTAGAATAAATCTAGATGACTAACCTTCTAGGCTGTACTGAAACTAGCTGAGTTGGACTAGTGTTACAAAGCTAATCATTTTCACAATGGTTGAATCATCATTTCTGTTGCAATATACTTACACTGCTCCCAGGTGGAGTAGGGGTAGCATTTCCTGGTCCTATATTTCTAAAAAGATAATAGCCAAGAGTCAGTCAGTTACTGAATTGCAGCCTCTTAAACAGTAGTGACAATAAAGTCTCTTTAATTAAATAATGAAAGATTACATAATTAATATGTGAATGCCAAAATATTGGATATGAATACTCTTGCAAAGTCTGACAAAATTGAAACCATCTCTTTATCCCTCATAAAACCTCTTTAAATTGTATTTAAATAATCTCTTACTCTCATGTTGATTTCACAGCCCTCAACTGCTTATTGTTCACCATTATTTATTATGCTGTTTGGGTCACTGCTTTAAATTCTATGCCAGTTGAGTTTCATTTTGCTTCAAATTTGTAGGTGATGATATTTGAACTGGCGGATCATGTACAGTCATTCCTCAGTGAACATAATAAGCCACCCTCTAAGTCTTTTCATGAAGAAATGCTAAAAAATCATCAAAAGCTACAAGAAAGACAAGCCCAAGAGGAACAGCAGCGGTTATTAGAAGCAAAACAAAAAGAGGAGCAAGTGGTGAGACAAGTTCTGTTTCATATGTTGTCTGGGTATATGGAATATGGTGGGTTGTTTAGGTCTTTTAAGGTTATGTCTTCTTATAGATTTTATCATTCTGCTTATAACCAGGTTTTGCAGGGTCAGGGACAGACATGACATGATTGGATTCCCTGACATTAACTGAAAAAATGTACTTAGCAAGTCTTTTTTCCTCAGTATTGAGTAACCATCCTCCTCCTGCCCTACCTAGTACCTGCTAGCTCAATCACAGCAGGTAATATTTGTTATAGTTTTTCTGATTATCATTGATTTCATAGCAATCTACTGGTGACAATCATCATTATACCTGTTAAAGAAATTTTTCATTTTCACATTGGCCACAGAATTGTCTACAGAAAAGGGCCCATAGTAGTAACTGGTTATTTGGTGAATGACCTAGCCCCTCATTTCTCTAAAACAACCAGTAGATAGAACAAATGTATGAATTACTCACTTCTCTCCCACTTCTTTCCCAATCCCCTAGAATAATCTTAATTTGTTAACTCATTTTAAAACATCAACAAATGCACAAGTTGGTATATTAAGGACACTATTCTGAAAGTCAAGTTTTGTTTCTAAAAGCATGCTAATCTTTTTTGAAATAAGTGTTTCATTTGCCTCTGAGATGACTACTTAAGGATTTTGAGCTTTTCTCAAGGACATAGAGAAAAGTTCTGGAGCTTATATAGTAATTCAACACAGTATCTTCTGAAACAGGAGGATCTTGCTGTCTCAATAAGGCATCCTTATTCCATTTAACTTAGTGGACCTCATTCTTCATGAGAGGAACAAATACTTTTGCAATGATACGTTTCCTTATTTTATTCTTCACTTGATATATATATATATATATATATATATATATATATATATATTTTAATAGCCTTTTATTTACAGGATATATGCATGGGTAACTTTACAGCATTAACAATTGCTAAACCTCTTGTTCCAATTTTTCACCTCTTACCCCCCCCCACCCCTCCCCTAGATGGCAGGATGACCAGTAGATGTTAAATACATTAAAATATAAATTAGATACACAATAAGTATACATGACCAAAGCGTTATTTTGCTGTTCAAAAAGAATCAGACTCTGAAATATTGTACAATTAGCTTGTCTTCACTTGATATTGATAGGAAATCTCTAAGCAAAATTATTTTTCTGACTATATGCTCTTAACATAAGCCTGAATGAAAACTTGCTTGAGGAGAACCTGTAAAGCTACAATTTGCTCTACCAAATCAAATGCTTAAAGTAAAAATAAACTGTGGAATTTTTTTTTTCTTTACTTTCAGTTAGTAGACTACTAATTGAATAATTTGTCACAGGTTACCAATTTTTTTTTTATTTGACATGATGTTTTTATAAAATCATTCTCATGAAGATTTTATAGAAATGAGAAAATAGGTATAATGAATTCGTTAATTAGGGATATCATTTTGACTGCTTTTTTGGGGGGGTAATAATATACTGCAAGAGTTTTCCTACCATTTTTCTGTCTTCCTACTTTTAAGTACATTGAAAATTGATCCCTTGATGCCTTCAAAATTGTATTGGCTCCAACACAACTATCTTGGTCTAACCCAGCTGATTTTCAGAATTGTTCTCCTAAGTCTCATTTCTGCTTCCTCATAAATCATATCATGAACTGAGGTGAGAAGCCAAATGTGTGTGATTGTCCTTAGACTGTCATAAATGATAAAAATAGGTCTTCATAAATATATTAGCAGATTTGTTTTATTTTCACCTATTTATTATTGTTTTGTTTTAGTTTTAGTTTTGCTTGTATTTAGAATGTCTTGCCTAATTGGGTTTCAGGTCAAATTTTCTGCAGTCATTTTTCTTTCTATTCTTTATTATTTTATAATCTAGAAGTCACCCCTAATCTACTACCATCCTCCTTAATTTTTCATAAATAATTTTCATTGTAAACTGGTATTGCCATTGACTGCTATTATTGTTGTTTTCTGTCAGTTAAACCTCTGAGGAATGTGGTACTAATGAGCAATAACTTTACCTTTTTCCATTTTTTATATCATTTTTTCACACCATTCATCATTTTTTACACTAACTCAAGTCTTAGTTGACTTGATCAGAAGAAAATGGTTGTAATTATCTACATTGTATTTCTCATTCCCCTATTTTAATGTTGATTTTGATGTTTGCTCCAAATAGTTATGATCTAACTACACAACGATGGCTGATTTCAGAAATTACTTCCATATTTGTAATGGGTTATTCTCTGTCTGTTAAGGCTTCATCTAATATTTTATTGAGAAAATAGAGACCATTCACTGAGAATTCCTTCTCCCCTAATCTACATCCCAAAGCACATTGGCTTCATCCTCCATTCTCTTTCTGTAGTCCAGTTTTGAATGAAGACATGACCCTTCTTGCCCAGATCAACCCCGTATATGTATCCATGTTGCCCTCTCTTCTTCTCTGACATATTGTCTCTATAATTAATCTCTTCTGTCTTTCTAATCTTTATACTTTCTCTTTTGACCTTCTCTTTGCTGCCTGAAAACATTTCTAGGTTTCACTTGATCCTTAAGATTAAGCTATCTATCATTTAACTTTTATAGTTAAACTCTGAGAAAAAGTTACCTGCATTCATTTTTTCCATTTCTTCTCCTCTCACTTATCAACCCCATTCATTTTGGCTACTGGCTTCAACACTCACTGACACTGCTCTCTTCTATGTTACCAGTATCTCTTATTACCAAATCTGTTGACCTTTTATTTGCTTTTGTTTTCTTGAATTCTCTATAGCATGGTCTTCTTGATTAGTCTTTCCTCAATATTCTTTCCCTTCTGGGTTTTCATGACCTTGCTCTCTACCAATTCTTCTGACTAAATCTTTTCAATCTCCTTCGCTGACCATCAGCTAGAGCCTGCCCCCTATTCCATGAGATATTGTTATTTGTTGCTTATGAGTGACTCAAATAAAGAACCACTCAAATATGTTTAGCTTAGCAACCCAAAGAGATAAAAACAAATGGAGAAAGAAATTCCTTTTCCCCAGACTGTGATATTTAGCTAGATGAGTAGTCATTTGAGTACCATTAGTTAATCTGCCTTGAATATACATTGTGATAAAGAGATGCACCAAGAATTGAATATGTTGAAGATAGCTGGTTGGATTGCTTTTGAGAACTTGTGCTTGGTTTATATGATCTTAAACTGTTCCCTGACATAAAAACCCATCTTTTAAACCCATTATTATTTTGTTTTGCTCTACTACTGCAAGTAGTAGAACATTACAATTTTAAAAGATTTAAAAACACAGGTGACCTAAAAAGCAATAAAAAGAGATACATGGTGGATATAAGTAGATCACAGTTTTTATAAATGATGACTTTGTTTTTTAAAAAATGGCATAAAAGATAATCCTCCAGGAAATGGCTCATTAGAAAAGGATATAGGTTAAAACAGTTAATACTCAGAATAATGAATGACATTTAACTATTATTTTAAAAACCTTTTTTTTCTCATCGTGTTTTCTATTTTTATTTATATTTAAAACATATTGAAATGTCTGTCGTAAGTTTTTGAATCAAGGATTTTATATTTTATCTTATTTCTCTTTTAACAATGTCTGTTTGTTGAGTCTCATCCAATACATAAGTCACTGCCTTTCACCTACTTTGTTGTGAATGCTATCCCTCATTTGGAAGGGGTTCTGTTCCTTAATTTTGGAGGTAACTATACATTTGTTAGAATTCACATCAAGTGATCAATGTTGACTAGTAGAATCTTGTGGTGAATTGATCTGCTACAGCATCTCCTAAATTTTTGAGCAATTTATTGAAGGTAGTTTTGTTTATGATTTGCTTGCCGTGTGATAAATGTAGTAGCTCTACATAAACGGGGATGTAAAATCCAAGAAAATAGATCTACATGCATTGAATACTAAGAACATTTCAGATTTGGGTCTTCTAAGAAATGACATGAATTATTGAACTTAAAATTTTTTTTTAATGTTTCTGAAATTCCATTTATCCTGCTTAGATTTCTGAGACTTGATAGCATTTTATTTATTTCAGCAACTTGAAATCCTTCATGAGATTCAGAGAAGGAAAGAAGAAAAAAGAGAAGAGAAAAAAAGGAAAGAAATGGCAAAGCAGGTACTAAAAATTACCATTTCTATTAATAATTACTGAAGCAGATGATTTAGTAGCTTTAAATTAAGATTTGCCATTAATGAGGAATTTCCCTTTTATTTTTAATTATCATAGGTGATATCATCATGATAGTATATGTGACTTTTAAAAGAAAATCAAATATGCTCCCTTCCAGTTTTAAATCTCTGATCCTATGTCAGAATTGGAAGGGACTTCAGTGGCTCCCTACCTTATCTTATCAAGAATCATAAGTTCAGGATCTCTTACAAATAATCATCTAGCTTTTGCTGCAAGACTTTTATTGAAAGATCCCACTACTTCTTTCTAGGCAGCCCATACTACTTTTGATTAGTTCAAACTGGTAAGAAAGTTTTCTTTATAATCAAATGCAAATCTGCATCTCTGTAATTCCCTTCTACCTCTTCATAATTCATAGTTCTGTTCTTTGGAGTGAAGTGGAACCATGTCTCTAATTTCTTTTTCTCATAATAGTCCTTCAGATACTTACAAACATCTATCATGTTCCTTATAAATATATTCTTTTCCAGGCTAAACATCTCTAGTGCCTTTGATTGTTCCAAATATAGTCTGGTCTACTAAAAAAACATATTTTTGGTTCTCTAAAAGTATAGTATGGAATAGCCAAAATCTGGTTCTAATGGAGAAGAAAACAAATATAAATGAAGATAACTACAGCATAAATATATCTGTGTGTGTATATAAGCATTCCAGAGAAGGTACTCTGAAAAGGAGTACGTTAATAGTGAAGGCCATTAGGAAAAGTTGCATAAAGAAGGTGGCACTTTAGCTGTATCTTAAAAGTAGAGAGAGATTCTACAGAAGAAGGAAGGAGGGAAGGGAATTCCTCACTTTTGGGACAGGCATTACAAATGTACAGAAAAAAGAGATGGAATGTCATTTATAACAGAAGCTTAGCTTAGCTAGATCAGAGTTAGGAAGAGGAGTAGAAGTATTCTCTTATCTGAAAAATTGCACTCACTTCCCAGGTTTTAAGGATAAAAATGAGATTAAAAAGCACTTTGTAAGTGTTTATATTAATGATAATTGTCATTATTATTATTATCATTATTGTTAAAGATATGTTAGGGCCAGGTTGTATAAGGTATTTAAAGTTAGAGAGGAGTTTATATTTGATTGTAGAGGCAATAAGAAGTCATCAGAATGGATTGAGTAGAGGAGTCATGATCAGATCTGTACTTAAGGAAAATTACTTTGGCAGGGTATGGAGGATGAATTATAGGGTAGTGAGAGATTGAAGTCAATAAGACTGACTCAAAGGCCATTTCAATAATCTTATACATGATAGGAGTAACAATGACCTTACCAAGGTAGTGGCTGTGGGAGTGGCAGAACAAGTCAGAAACCAGAGATGTTGTTCAGATAACAGCAAGATTTTGAAACTGAATATATTGAGGGGAGGAGAATTTGGTATCTCAGATAATATTGACATTATGAGCCTGGGCAACTGGTACCTTTAACAGAAATAGGGACTTTTGGAAGATGGAAGAGTTTGGGGAAAGGGAAGAAGATAGTTTTTGACATGTTGAGTTTGATGTCTTAAATATATCCAGTTTGAATTATTCAATAAGTAATAAGTGATATAGGACCTCAGAGAAGAGATTAAGGCTCTATATAAAAATCTGAGAGTCATTTGAATAAAAGTGATAATAAAAATCATGGGAGTTAAATGAGGTTATATAGAAAGAGAAAGGAAAAAAGAGCTTAAGAAAGAAGTTTGGGAAATACCCACAGTTAGGTTATAATAGTGGTGTTGATCCTGTCAAGAAAATGGAATTGGAGCTATCAGAAAGGTGAATCAGAAGAGAAAATAATGCCTTGAAAACCCTGAGAGCAGAGGATACACAGGAGAAGAGGTTGTATGGGTCATGCAGCAGATTAATGGAAAAGAATGAAAACTATGAAAAGACCATTGGATTGGTCAATTAAGAGGTCTTTGGTACTTTCAAAGAGTAGTTTTAGTTGACTGAGAATGAGATTGTTGCTAAACCTGTAACTTAAGTTTGAGTGTTCTAAATTGGAGAATTGACAGATACTGTGATTAAGAGAGAACTAATGTAATGTATCTTGTAATCTTAACTGAAAAACAAAAATTTATTTCTAAATTTGTTTTGATAGCCATCTCTAGATTTATAAATACAGAGCTTTGTTATTGCCCATCCTGGGACTAGAGATTTAATATTTTTCTATAATTTCTATCAAAGACTGATTTGATATTTCTTTTCTAGGAACGTTTGGAAATTGCCAATTTAGCAAACCAAGATCATAATTCCAGAAAAGACCTAACTGGATGCAAACCATCTGTCAGTATAAATGGAGGTTCCTTAGACCATGTAGGCCATGTTAAACATCGTGCAAACTCTACAGGGAGATCAAAGTATGTACCTAGTATTTTTGGTGTGGGAGGATATATATATTGGTTTATAGTGAGCTTTTTTGCAAAATATTCAGGGGCTGACGAGTGGGTTATATAATTTGTCATTTGGAGGAACTCCTTATAATTTGTTATCCACTCCATTTAGTGGCAGTGTAAAAGTTAATTAACTATGTCATCAGTTTTTAAGATCCAAATGTAACATATAATACAGTATTATAATTAGGGAAAATTCTACTTTCTAAATAACATTTTTTAAACTTACACTAATTCATTCCTAATAGAAAACTTCATTAAAAAGCCACACTTTGAAGTGTCCCAATTATGTTTCTAATTCTAGTTTAGGTTGCTTTTTAACTACTCAAATACTATAGAAAAGGTTTTTTTTAGTTATTTCTTAGTCTGAATGATCAATATGAATTTCACAACATATAATTTTTTTTCTTTCTGATTTCTTGAACAGTCAACATAAATTAAGAACTACTTGTACTTATCCTGTAAAATCCTGAGTATTTTACAGGATAAGTGCAAGTTACTCTTAATTTACAGAGCCCCTTACTTATGAATAACTGTCCCAGAAAAAGATTGACCTTCTTAAGGCCATCAGAACTCTTCTCCATATTTTCTTTCTGGATGCTTCTATAATCTGGTTTACAGAAAAGGAACAAGAAAGACTATGTTCTTACCATCTGTGCCTGCATTTAGTTGAGAATAGTTCTTGGCCTGCTGATTGGGAACATAGAAAGAGTTTACTATAGAAATGGAATTGTAAAATATGAAATATAGTTTCAAAGCTAGTAATTGAATGACATGCTAATAAGGAACGAATAATTCTTCCACAGAAATAGAATATGGGAGAGAAATGTGTGTTCTTCTTGGCCATCAAACTAACTAATCAAGAGATGAACATAGGCCTATAAATGGGAGCCACAGAATCTGAAGATGGTACTGATCCTCCAAATCCTCTGTCCTGGGAGTTACTGAACCCTTCATTAATCTCATCCCTACCCTGTTCACTGTTGTACCTTATGTCCTCCAGCTGCTCTACATTCCTTTAGCATTTACTACGGATTGGAGGTTTTATTACTTTGCACTTATTAAACAAGTAGAAATACCTAGTGTTACTTCAATTGGATTTCAATTCAGTTTTCATTTCTCAAATGTGAATGGTATGTGGTAGGCAAAGTTTTTCCTTTTGTGAATGGTAATACATAAAATATTAATAGAATTATAGAATTGTTAAATGAGTGGCCTAATGGATAAAAAATCTGGCCTTTAAGTCATCTCTCACACATATTGCCATAGGCCAGAGGCTTAACCTCTCATGCTCTAGGTAACTCTTTAAGACTGTAAAAGTCCCTCTCTACATTGGTACATGGAACAGAGGACTCAGGTACACCAGAGAATTCCCTATGCCAGGGATATCTAACTAGGGGTCCATGCTACCTGCAAATTGTAATTGGGAAATAAACCAAGCATAGATAATGTTAATTAGTGGTTTTTTAAGTCAATATGTTTCTAGTTCTAGTTTTTCTATCTTTATCAATAGACTTGTCAAAACTGGAAAAATTTTAAAGAGATTTAAGTCCTTCATTTTAGACTTGGGGAAACTGAAGCTCATGAGATTAAATGACTTTCCCAAGATCCCATGACCAGTCTACCAGTCAGGGATACATTTAGAACCTTCTGGACTCTTAGTCTGTTGCTCATTCTACTACATCACATTACACTTAATGAATGATCTGTGCCTGACTAATGACCTTTACAGGCAGCTTCAGTAATGTTAAAGTGCAGTTTCCCTTGGAAGGGAGTACTGAATCTATCGAAGAATACTACAGAATGGCTTATCAGAAGAACTATGCCATCTAGAGCCTACAAGAGAATGATTATGACAGTGTGCTGCCTATTTGGTGTTTTGTCTTACCCTATTTTCTTTGTGTATTTCCAGTCTTCTTAACTACATTGCAGTATACTTCTTATCATCTTGGTTTTCATCAAAGTATTTATCACAATGTTTTACATATAGTGAATATTCAGTATTTGTTGAATAGATTTGGAAAAAAAAGGGAGAGGAAATTTTCCCTCTTTCTCACTGAAGACATGTATTTAAAATTTGTTTTTGTTCTCTTGATTAATTAACTAGGAGTAATACTAGGAAATGCATTATATGACTAGTTATTTTCTTGCTTCACTCTTTATCTTTTTCCTTGTCTTCATAGATTTCTCTGGTTTGCACAAGTTAAGGGAAATAAACCTTTTATTTCCCATTCTTAAAACCAAACAAGATATGAGATCATTGTTTTTATGAGCTAATTGTATCTGATCTTATTGTAAGAGAAGTCAGTGTTGGGTGAGGCTGGGGAAGAAACCTGTAGTCTTTTTGGCTTTTTGCATATTCATCTAAAATAACAAACTATAAAGAAGTTCTTTAAAAATAGGAATTATTTTATTATTTTTATTTTTACCTTTAGTACCTCGTTCGCTGTCTGGAATATAATATATATTTAGGAAATACTGATTCCTTTTAAAAAAATAACCAGTTTAATCACTCAACAAGTATTTATTAAGCACAAATATTGTGGCAGGCATAGTAGCAGTCTCTGGGATTATAAGTACAGAGAATTAGCAAAGCAAAACCTTGAATTAGTTGAATAAACAGTTTAATTTTTTCTAGGATTTTATGTAATAACTTTTTCCCTTAAATAGAAGAGTAGTGATTGTAATATAGTTGTATAAAATGATTCCATGTATAAAGTATATCTTATGCAAACTTGGACTTGGTATTTCCTTTAAAAAAAAAAAAAAGCTTGAACTATTAAAGAAGATATCTATTGATGTTTCTCACAAACTATGATTTGTTTTCTTAGACAGATTTTTACTTTGTAATTCATTATATAACAGTATGCAAGGGTCCACTTCAAAAAATAATAAT
Organism: Sarcophilus harrisii; assembly: GCF_902635505.1. Classification (NCBI taxonomy): domain Eukaryota; kingdom Metazoa; phylum Chordata; class Mammalia; order Dasyuromorphia; family Dasyuridae; genus Sarcophilus; species Sarcophilus harrisii. The sequence continues at coordinate 260,707,414 of NC_045427.1, forward strand.
AACAAACAGGGTTTAAACAAAGACAAACACAAGGCAGAAATAGACCTTGGATTGTTAAGGATAAGAACAGAGAAAAGAGCTACGTTTCTTTTTGTATTTTGTTAAGAAATGCAATACTTTTTTTGTATTGTTTGTATGACTACTGGTATCCACTATTATCTGTGACATGATAGGGACTTTTTTACAGGAAACTGTGGCTTCTAATGAAAATGATTCCTCAACTCAGATATGATGACAAGAGCTAAGGTCTAGACAAATTTTGGTACTGACATTTAGTCTTTGCACTAGTCCCTGGCCATTTGGCTATGGCATTAATTTTTCTGTGCTACAAGTAATATAAAATTCAGGAAAGCTCCATCCTGATCATTCTGCCTTCTTTGTAAAACTGATGACCTATAAATGTGATTTGAAGCACTTTGAAGTCCTTAGAAGCAAAAAAGTTCTATAAACATGGTTCCTGTTATTGACTTGAATCAAACACTATATTTACAGTTCCCTTGAAAGAGGGCTTGAAGGCTCAATAGGACCAGATTATATGCCGAATTACATGATTGGTTGATAATAGAACATTTCCCTGCTTCAGTTTGTTCATCTTTAAATTGGGGGTGATGATAATTATTTATGTAAGATTTTTAGACTTTTGAAACTTGAATCTCTGTAACTGCAAAACTTTTTGTACTTCTGTGCATATTGAAAGAGGCTCATCTATTTAGAGGACAGTAGTACATTCAATAAACAATGAGTTACTTTTAACAAAGATTTCTTTCTGAACTGGATTAGTTTCACTTATCCTTACTGAATCAGTATAAGTAATGTAGTCATGATAAACTCTTGCATATCTTGGCAAGAACCCATTTACTCATCTGACCTTCACTTTGGAAGAATTACTCAATACTCTCAGATTTGGTTTAGTTCCAAAAACTAAAATAAGATTCTTGGGTGAGATCTGTCCCTTAAGAATTATATAGATGACAATCATTAAATTCCACTGGTGCTAATGAGACCATGAAATATTTTCCAAGTGAAGTGCTATTCCAGGAATGGTAGCAGATAGCCCTATTATCAAAAGAGAAAATTTAATTTAATTTTATAATTTTATCAGTCTTTTGGGGGATTAAATATAGAAATTATCCTTTTCTTCATTCTAGTTTTAAATTTATTGGAAGATAAATGATTTAGGACCTTTTTTCAGCTTTAGAGCTCTGATCCTGGAATAACAATAGAGGATCTTAGGATTTAGTAATTATACATCTCAGCAAACACCAGATTCCTTCAAGGGATCAGGAGTGATAAAATAGAATTTCTTTATGATAGTGATTATAACAAAAATGTTAGCTAAAACTACTTTACATAGCACCTGGTGTTTTTCACTGTTCACTGCAAAATATCTCTTTGAAATAGGCCATTCAGTAAGCAAGAAAAGATCAATCATCTACTACGTGCTAAGCTCTATGCTGGATGATTCAAGAGACTCCTGTGTCATGGGACATATCCACTACCTTCTTTAGGGTATAGAGCTTGGCATGAGACAAGGCAAACACAATTATGTAATAAGTGCATCACAGAAGTGCAAAGCAAAAGTGTTGCTAAATCTTGCTGGAGGTGGTGCAAGGAATCGGGGAAGATTGATTGAAAGATCTGTCATGTGGCTATTACAGCATCAGACAGGTAGTAATGAAAACCTGTATAATGGAAGTGGCAGGAGGAATAAAGTAGAAGAAATGGATATTAGGGAGGTGTTACATAAGGGTCTTGAAAATTGTTATATCCACATATAGTATCAGTAAAGTGCAGAGGAAAGATAATAGCTTGGATTTGGACATATTAAGTTGGAGGTGGCAGTAGGATATACACGTGTGATATTCAGAAAAAAGTGAGACCAGAGCTTTAGATTTAGAAGTCACTTACATAAGGTAGTAATTAAAACTGGTGATTTGCTAAAGAGGGTGGCTTGGTGACACAGTGCATAGAATGCTGTGTGTGGAGTCAGGAAAACCTGAATATAGATGCAACCTCAGACATCTTTTAAGTTGTGCGCAACTTAACCTGGACAAGTCACAGCAATCCTGTTTGCTTTAGTTTTCTCATCTGTAAAATGAAGAGAAAGAAATGGCAAATCACTTCAATACCTTTGCCAATACCAAGTCATGCAGAATCAGACATGAGTGAAATTATTGAATAACATGTTTGCTAAAGAGAAGAGCTTGTAGGGGGAAAAAAAAAGAGGGTCAAGGAAAGTTTCTTGGGCAACACCCACGTTAAAGGATTAAGAAGAGGATTAGGAACCAGTGAAGGAGACATAGTGGTTCTAAAAGAAGGAGAAACAAAAGTGTTATGTATCTGAAGTTAGAGGAGAGAAAAAATGTGCAATAGAAGTGTAGTCAACAGTGGTATACTTAAAGAGAGGTCCAAAATTTAAGCTGTGGTGGGGTGGGAAGGAGGAAGTAATTGGATTTGGCAGTTAGGAGGTCACTAGTGACCTTTGAAAATAGTTTTTTGCCAAATTGCAATGGCAAAAATCCAGCTGCAAAAAGTTTAGAAGAGAATAGGTGATGAAGAAGTAGAGTCAATAGATATAGAGAATATTTTTCCAGAATTTTAGGGAGAAAACTCAGAGAATGAGCTAAATGGGGAAAAAAGTGATTTGGAAATGTCTTTTTAGAATCAAGGGGATGTAGATAATGTTTATACACAAGATGGGAAAGGGAGCTACAAAACATGTCTTCACTTCCTCAAACCAAAAGAGATCCAAGTTTACCTTCCAAAGTGATTTCCTTGAAGAGAAACTTTCATCAGGAAATATATGTTCTGGCATGTTGGGAGTCTTGTTACTTGTTTCATGCTGTGTATTTCTTGCACTATTTTAGAAAATGTGAAGAAATTAAATCCTTTATCCAAAATAAAATATTGGAGAATAGGCACATAGATGCTGATATATAAAATATCATCCTTCATATTTTAACATGACTTTCACAATGAAGCCAATTTCAGTTTGACAGATAGAGATAAAAAGACGTATGTGATTGTTACTTTTTCCACAACACTATGAATGTAACTTGTCAACTTTTTGCTTAGTAATATTGGTGTCTGTTCGTGTATGGGTGTACCTCTTTCTCTAGGACACCTCAAATCAGCCACATTTACACAATTTATAAATCATCTTAATTCCTTGTTGTACTACTTAGATGGGGACAGGTAGAAAAACAGATTCCAAATAAATGGGTTTTCCATGTTTAATACTAAATTGAAGGAAAAATCATTGTTCAAATTTATTTTTAAGGCGAGAACGTCAGTATTCTATATGTAGTAGTGAAGATTCGCCTGGCTCTTGTGAAATCCTGTATTTCAATATGGGTAATCCTTATCAACTCACGGTGCACAAAGGGAAATGTATTGGTGAGTAAACTAGCTACATCCATTTATTTTAAGGACCAAAAATGAGCATTAAAAAGAGTGGCAGGATGATGATGACTATTGACACAGATAGATAATCTTTAAATTTTGCACAGTGCTTTCCATTCTTTATCTCATTTGACTTCACATCATGAGGGAGGTACTGCTAGCATTATCCTCCTAACATTTCCTACATTTTAAGAGGCACTATGAAAGAACTCTGGACTGATGAGAAAAGTCCTGAATTCTATTCTTGCCTATCATTGGTTCAGTATAATTTACTATTTCTTGAAATACAGCTCCATAATAGGGATTCAAATGGAGCTACTTAACTGTATCTTAAAGTCCAATCACTCTGGCTTTCCTGATTGGCCAATAATAAGTCCCAGTCCAAACCTTATTTGTTCATTGATGCCTCAAACTAAATACAAATAGCAAATGTTTCTATTCTGGTCAAAAACCCTGAGTGCCTTCCCTTCTAATTTGTAGTAGGCAAACTAGGCCATCTTTTGCCCCATTTCTTATCTAATCCTAAATCATTGAATATATGGATATTGCTTCAGACAGATCTGAGAAAGATCTTAAGTGTCTAGATCTCCCACTGCATCTGGGGCCATATCTAGTTGTCCTGACCGTTTATCTTGCCACTAGGCTCAGATGACTCTGGAAGAGAGAATGAGGTTGACAACTTTGCACAGCCCATCTTCACTTAAATCCAGGCCATTTGCAAATTGACATTACCTCCAGGCAAATCACTTTGATGTTCTTTGGGGCTCATTTTCTCCACCTCCAAGAAAGATAGTAACCTATCTTCTTAGGAATCTTATTATGACAAATTAGATATCTTTTAAATTATCTGAGTTTTTTGAAAGGAGAGTATACAATAATACTAAATAGTGTATTAGTCACACATAATTTCCGATATTAGAATTATCAGGTATCTACTGCTTAAAAAAAAAAAAGAAAGAAAGAAAAAAAAAGAAAGAAAGAAATTGTAATTTTTGTAATTAACATGGGTTTTTAAGTGCCCTGTAGCCTTTTAATAACCATGAAGTATCTTTTTCAGAAATTGGTTATCACAACCTGTTTGCCTTTTTCTTCTGGTGTATTTGATAACTGATGAGGAGGTCCCAGTTTTGATTGTTTTATTTAGCAATTTCTAACAAGATTATCCTTTGGAATTTTACTTTTTGAGTAAAGTAGAATTTAAAATAGTCTTTCAGGATCCAGTGGCTTTGTCCTAAATATGTAACTAATTTTTATCTTAGAGCTACAATCATCTCTATACCTGATATTCTGGGAGCAGGAAGAGTCTGGATGATACAAAATTGAAAAATGAATTTAAGTAGCTTCAAGTTTTTGTTCCATCAAATTTTACCTTCTTTCTTTTTCACTTCCCATCCTTCTTAAGGAGTTAAATTGAACAGCAGAATAATAATTTAAAAAAAAAAAAGCAGGCAGTAGAAAGAAGATACAAAGGAAGTAAATAAACTTGACAATCCTAGTTAATTGAAAGTTTTATTACATAGCACCTAGTATAATATTCTGTACAAAGTGACCATTCCATATAAACTGGTGACCAATCAATTATATGGGAAACTTGAGATCTTTGATAAAAATGATTGGCATTGGAATACTTGTCTGAGAGATATTTGAAATTCATGGCACAAAGCCCATTGTTCATAGAAGGACTTCAGGGAGGTAAATTAACCCCTGCTCCTTACCATGTCTTTGTCTCAGAGTCTCACTAGTATTCATTAAACATATTGCCCTTACTTAATACCTTAATTAGAAAGTAAATTTGTATATTGAAGGATCTTCATAAACTACATCATTTATTTTCCACAGCAGGAATAGACTTTTAAATGTACTTTGATTTCCTGTTAAGTTGTTTTTTGTTTGGGGGCTTTTTTTAGATTGATTAATTGGCCATTATTTTCCATTGAAAGGTTTTAAAATTTCAAAGAAGAAAATGCATGTTTTGGAAGTAAAATTACTAGTTATAAATTGTTATTCTTAGTATACCCTGGTTCATGGCAAAGTTTTATTGTTAACTGTTTTTCTTTCTTCTTTTTGTAGTATATTCTTTGGTCCTATTACTTTTCTCCTTTTTTATTACTATTATTAGCCTGGAATTTTCATGTAACACTGAAAAACCACATTGAATGCTTTACATACTACATTTACATACTATATGTACATAATGTACATACTACATTAAAAGGTATTATACATACTACATTTATAATACCTTTTAAGTAACAGCATGCCTTATTCTATGAACATTTAAAAAACTGTACCTCTGACTGGTTAGATGCTGTATTTCATTCATTTCTTTAGGTTGTCAGTGCTAAAGAAAATTGAAAGTTTTTTCCCTTGGCAAAAAATTTTAGATGTCATTTGTGATGCACTAGACAACTGTAATCAAAAAGTTATAAAAATGTTTATTTTAATAACAAATCTGTAAAATAAAAATACTTAATGAATAGAAGCTGTTTCTGCTGTCTGATTGTCAGTTGACTCAGTACAATAATTCTTTATCCAAGTGTTTAAAAAGTGTGCTATAGTTTTACTTTTTCCAAGTGAAATAAATAATAATTAAACAATAAGATAGCAATTTAAAGACTGTTCTTTTATTTTCCAAGGGTTTAGTTCACAAAATACAAATGAGAACATATGCCTTTGACTAAATAGGCATCTTGCCATCGCTTATATTTTACCCAAAGTAGCCATATTCAGTCATCTTTTCTGGGCCTTTGATATCAATTTCTGATACAAATAGGCACTTGTATTTACTGAGCATGCGTTGTTTTTTTGTTTGTTTTGCTGAGGCAATTGGGGTTAAGGGACTTAACAGGGTCACACAGCCAGGAAGTGTTAATTAAGTGTCTGAGAACAGATTTGAACTCAGGTCTTCCTGACTTCAGGGCTGGTGCTCTATCCACTGCACCATCTAGCTGCTCACATGTGTTGTTTTTAAGAAGGCAGCCAGTTCAGGAAACTATCAGATTTATTACTTGGATTTTAAAATGCTCTTAATGAATGATCCTTTTCCTTGAAATTGAGATAATGTCCCAGATGTTTTCTTTCTGCACACATTGATCAGAATAAACTTTATAGAATTTCACTATGTTCAATTTTTCTATTTTTTTGTTTTTTGTTTTGGCATTTTGAAACCATTTGTGCACATATAATTTTGTGGGACCTGAGTAGGAGATTGTAAATGAATTTGATTTTGATGTAGGTAATAGAAAATGTTAGACATTTGAAGATTCCTTATCAGGTATTTTTTTCTGTCCCTCTCTTAGCTCTTTGTAAGTATTTTTCTTTGTCTATTAAACCAAAGAAAAATATAACAGTGAAATTTAACTTCATTTCTCTTTTTGTCGTTTTATATACAGACAATGATGTACAGCTTGGAAAACTAACCTATAATGCCTTGGAAACAGCCACTGGCAACTTTGTCCTTTTATATGAGTGGATACTTCAGTGGCAGGAAAAACTGGGTCAGTTTCTTACCAGTCAAGAAAGAGAGAAGATTGATAAATGCAAAAAACAGGTTGGGAACACTTTTTTCTTCATTTGGAGACTAGTGGAACATTTAATATGTTTCTATATTGACCAAATAAAAGAATGACCTACTAGAAATGCTTTCTGTAGTAATAATACCAGAAAGAAGAAATTTAAGGAATTAGAATAAGCAAAGAGAAAAAACTAATACACTGTAGATAATCTGATGCTATACATAGAATCCTAGAGAGCCATCTAACAAGCTATTAAAGGTTAACATTTTAGCAAAGTGACAGGATATAAAATAATCCCATATAAATAATCAGCATTTCTGTATATTACCAACAAAGTCCAGCAAACAAAGATAGAAAGAGAAATTCCATTTAAAATATGGAAGATAATTTAAAATACTTGGGAGTTTACATGCCAAGGCAAACTTAGAAGCTATATGAACATAATTACAAAACACTTTTCACACAAATAAAAACAGATTTTAGACAATTAGAGAATTGTTAATTGTTCATGGGTGGGCTCAGTTGATATAATAAAAATGACACATATCTAAATTTACTTATTCAGTGCCATATCAATCAAACTGCCAAAGTAATTTTTTTAGAACTATAAAAAATAACTGCATTAATCTGGAAGAGCAAAAGGTCTAGAATGTCAGAGGAATCAATTTTTAAAAAAGCTGTGAAGGAAGGCAGTGTAATAGTACCAAATTTGAAAGTATATTACAAAGTGGTATTCATGAAAACAATCTAGTACTGACTAAGAAACAGTGGAGAAACAGTGGAATAGAATAGGTACACAATACATAATAGTAAATAATCATAGCAATATATTATTTGATAAATGCAGATATCTAAGTTTTTGGGACAAGAGCTCACTATTTGAAAAATTGCTGGGAAAACCAGAATGCAGTTTCACAGAATTTTGGTATAGACTAACATCTTATACCATATATTAAGATAAAAGTCAAAATGAGTACCATAAAAAAATAAGGGGAGTGTGGAAAATTTTACCTATCAATTCTACAGATAAGAAAGGAATTTACAACTAGAGATAGAAAGGATCATAAAAAATAAAATGGATAATTTTGGTTACATTAATTTAAAAAGTTTATACACAAATAAAATCAATGCAGCCAAAGAAAATTGGTGGGGACCAGGGGGAGAATTTATAGCAAATTTCTCTGATAAAGGCCTCATTTCTCAAGTATTTAGAGAATTGAATAAAATTTATAAAATAAGAGCTTTTTCCTAATTGGCAAATAGTCAAAGGATATTAATAGACAATTTTGAAAAAAATCAAAACTATATGTAGTCATAGGAAAAAATTAAATCACCATTAATTAGAAAAATGCAAATTAAACAACTCTGAGGTACCACCTCACATCTATCAGATTGGCTAACATGACAAAAAAGAAAAATGATAAATATTGGAAGGAATGTGGAAAAACTGCAACACTGACCCAGTGCTGGTTGAATTGTGAACTGATCTAAATATTCTAGAGAACAATTTGGAACTATAGCCAAAAGCCTATAAAACTGTGCATACCCTTTGCAATATCATTAATACAGCTATATCTCAAAGAAATAAAAAACAAAACAAAAAGGACTGATATGTGCAAAAATATTTATAGTAGCTCTTTTTTGTGGTAGCAAAGAGTAAAAATTGAGTGGATGCTTATCAATGGGGGATTGATTAAACAAGCTGTAGTATATGATAATGAAGGAATACTGTTGTACTATAAGAAATGATAAATAGGCTAATTTCAGCAGAATCTGGGAAGACAGTGATGCAAAGTGGAGTGAATAAAACCAGGAGAACATTATACATAATAATAGCCACATTGTACCCAATTGTATAAACTGTGAATGACTTGGCTATTCTAGTCAATTCAGTGATCCAAGACAATTCTGAAGGATTATGATGAAAAAATGCTATCTACCTTCCAAGTAGAGAACTGAGGGAATCTGAGGCATAATTTTTCACTTTTCTTAGTTTTCTTCTTCTTCTTCTTCTTTTTTTTTTTTGCAATATGGCTAATATGGAAATGTTTTTCTTTTTTTCCCTATTTTCTAAAATAATAGCTTTTTATTTTCAAAATAGATGCAAAAATAGTTTTCAGCATTCACACTTGCAAAACCTTGTTTCAAATTTTTCTCTCTCTCTTTCCCATACCCCCTTCCTTAGATGGCAAGTAATCCAATATATGTTAGACATGTGTAATTCTTCTATACATATTTTCACATTTATCATGCTACACAAGAAAAGTCAGATCAAATGATGAAACGAGAAAGAAAAAAAGTAAGTAAATAACAATAACAAAAAAGGTTAAAATACTATGTTGTAATCCACATTCAGTTCTTATAATCCTCTTTCTGGATGCAGCTGGCTCTCTTCACCATAAATCTATTGGAATTGCCTGAATCTCCTCATTATTGAAAAGAGCCACATCCATCACAGTTGATCATCAAATAATTTTCTTGTTACTATGTACTATGTTTTCTTTGTTTTACTCACTTCACTTAGCATCAGTTCATGTAAATCTCTCCAAGCCTTTCTGAAATCATCCTGCTGATTGTTTCTTATAGAACAATAATTGTTCATGATTTCATATGTATAATTGATATTAGAGTTCTTGCCTTCCATAAAAGAAATATTTTTAAAAGAAATGTTTTTTGGGGTTTCTCCCCAAATACCCATATGAAAGTAATCAGTTTTCTTAATATAAATTAGTATTTTATATTCCTGGGAAAGAAGCAGCCACTTTTCCCATCAACCTTTCCAAAAGATTACTGAACTGAGTAGAACAGAAGCCTGTTAGTTTCCACCTTCTTTCTCCCTGTACCCCAGATATTCTAATGGCACCCAAAAGTACCCCCACTTTCCCCCCTTTTGTTGGTATGGTAATTCTTCTTATCTCAGATCATTTAGCATTTAAGGAACACATCTTAACTAGAATATAGACTTAGCATTGACCCATTTTAAGCTTTTATAGTTTGATTTTTAGATGTCCAAGAAGATAGCTGCTATTTTTACCATTGTTTCTAGTGAACTGACAACCTGTCTGCAATATTATTTTACTTAAAGTCATGTTTTCAGAAAACAGACTGTTAGATGGAGTTTGCCTACTCTTTCCTTAGAGTTTTTGTCAAAATTGGTTTTTAAGACAAAGAAGAACTGGCAAAAATTTTTAGTACTTATAATAAGAAATAGCATTATTTTTTCTTTTTCCTGATTGCTAATATTATACCATTAGACTAAACTTGACCCAAACTGCCTGTTTACAATTGCATCTAAAATGGCTTGAAAATAAACTTAAAAATTTATTCGGGAGATGTGAAAGAATTAATAATTACTTAAGTTTAAAAAATTACTAAATAGTTAACGTAATACTGTTTTAGTTTTGGTTTTAATTGACAAAGCAAGTAAGGCAATTAAGTTGATGAAAATGATTTAGTGTCAAATTTTAATTTCTAAACCAAAATTTTATAAAAGAGAAAGGACCATGACCTTTTTTGATATCATTCAAATTCAAAATAAATATATCATGTTGTAATTTTTACCTCTATTGACAGAGTGGGATATGGACTAAATTACTAATTTCATACTCAAACAATGAGTTAAGCTTTCCCAGCTTTATCAGTCTTATACCAATTTAGGCCTTTCTTCTGGTTCTCTCTTGAAAATTCATTTTCTAAACATTTTCCATTATGAAACAAAATGGCAGTTAATTCTAACTAATACATGGTAAACTTTGTGTCTTTTTCTAATCAGATTCAAGGGGCAGAAGCAGAATTCAACTCACTGGTGAAATTGAGCCATCCAAATATAGTACACTATCGAGCAATGAACTTCAGAGAAAAGGGCAATTCTCTTGTTGTGGACATTTTAGTGGAACACATCAGTGGTCTTTCTCTCTCTACATATCTGAGCAAAGCAGTCCCTCTTCCTGTTGATCAGCTGCGAGGTTATGCATCCCAGCTTCTGTCAGGCCTTGAATATTTGCATAGCAATTCAGTGGTACATAAAGTCCTGAGTGCTTCAAATGTCCTGGTGGATACTGAAGGCACCATCAAGATTACAGACTACAGTATTTCCAAACGCTTGGCAGATATCTGCAAGGAGGATGTTTTTGAGCAAACACGAGTTCGTTTTAGTGATGATGCTTTGCCTAACAAAACTGGGAAGAAAGGAGATGTGTGGAGCCTGGGCCTCCTGCTGCTTTCCCTCAGCCAGGGTCAAGAAAGTAAAAAGTACCCTGTCACTGTCCCCAGTGACCTCCCCGCCGACTTCCAAGACTTTCTAAAGAAGTAAGTGTCCTTGGCATTCTTGTTTATTCTCATCTCCAACTATATCAATAGAATACTGGCAGCACTGAGTGTCTGATTTATTTATTTATTTTGCTGAGGCATTTGGAGCTAAGGACTTGTCCAGGGTCACACAGCTAGGAAGTGTTAAGTGTCTGAGGCCAGATTTGAACTCAGGTCCTCCTGACTTCAAGGATCTATCCACTGCACTACCTAGCTGCCCCTTGAGTGTCTGATTTTTGAAGACAAAGAAGCTGAAATGCTGCCTTAGAATCAGTTCTTTGTACCCCTCTTTTTCTCCTCATTTGGCATTTCTATCTACTCCTGGATTACCTGTATTTCACATAAGCTTACCTCTTACATCCTCCAGTTCCATCCAGATTTACTTTTTCATAGCTTTCAAACTTTTGCATGATATCATAGACATATTCAGGACTTATTGTGGTCAAATATTCAAGACTCCCCAAACAGAGAATTCCTTAGGATTGTCAGTTAGTCTTGTCTAATGCTTCTACTCAAGGGACTAAAAGTCAAAAAGCATTTTTTAAAACATTTACTCTGCTACATACTGGGGATAAACAGAAAAATGTAGACCTTCAAAGAGCTCCCATCCTACTGGGAAAGACCGACAGATAGGTATACATAAATGATATATACAGCATATTAAGAAGGTAATCTCAGAAGGGAATTGCTAGTAGTGGACAGACCTAGCAACGTTCCCCTCAGAAGGAGGGAATTAGCAACATTCTCCTTAGAAAGAGGGAGTTGAGCTAAGTCTTAAAGGAATCTGAGGAAGCGAAAAGGCAGAGGTGAGGAGAACACCCAGCACAAAGGTGTAGATGTGAGAGATGGACTGTTTTATATGAGGAATAGATCATAAAGTACATGAAGGGGAGTAAAAGTGCAAAGACTAGAAAGGTAGAAAAGAATCTTGTTGTAAAGAACTTTAAATGCCAAACTGGCTTTTATATTTGACTCTGGAGGTTATAGAGAATAGAGTTAATTGAAAAGAACTGTATGAATTGAAACCTTGAACTGTGGTTTGTGACCCTATATGAAGTCTCATAATGACTGTGGGGGTCATATAATCTTGATTTATTATGAGTAAATGTTTTATTCACATTTCTATTTTATATACTTATTTATAAAGGTATATGTGACTACATTACATAAAACTTTCTTGAGTGGAAAAAGTTTAAGAAGTCCTGGGAATAGAAGACTAACATGGTCAGGCATGTAGTTTAGGAAAATCATCTTGGCAGCTTAGTTAATATAAAGAAAGATTTGTGTCAGAGAGGTTAACAAGAAGGCCATTGGAATAGTCTGAGTGAGAGGTGGTAAAAACCTGTACAAGAATAGTGATTTTGTGAGTGGAAAGAAGGGAAAATTTGTAAAAGATGTTGTAAAAATATAAACAATATTTGATATTTAGTGTGAGTATGAGAGAGGCATTGAAGATGATACCAAAATTATGAATCTAGATGACTAGCAGGATATTGGTGTCCTAAATGGTTATAGGAAAGCTGCAAAAGTGAGAGATTGGGGAATAAAGATAATGAATGAATCTTCTATTTTAGATATATGTTATTTGAGATTTCTATAGGATATACAGCATTGAAAATATAACAGGGAAGACTGAGAAGGGGTAGTATGATAGGAAGAAAAACAGGAGAGAACAGTGCCTGATTACCCTGTTCTAATAATAGCTTTTTATTTTCAAAATTCAAAATTAGTTTCATCATTCACCCTTGCAAAACCTGTGTTCCAAGTTTTTTTTCTCCCTCCTTTACCCCATTTTCTTCCTTAGACAGCAGGTAGGTAATTCAATATGTGTTAAACATATGATTACACTCTTTAAAAAAATTATTGATATAATTTGTTGTTACATTGTTTAATTTCTTTTAGTACTCCTTAAAGAGAACAATGTAATAAAAATTTAGGAGAAAATATCCAATAGAAAATGGTGATCAGCATTAAAGGTTAAAGAGAGATAAAGAAGAATGAGAATTGAGAAAATACCATTTAAATTGATTTAAAGAATCATTAGTAACTTTGAAAAGGGCAATTTCGGTTGAATGATGTCAGATGCCAGATTGTTTAAGATTTAAGAGGAAGGAAAGTGGGAGCATTTTGTGTAGATGATTTTCTCAGTGAGTTTAGCCAAGAAAGAGAAGAGATATAGCAGACAATGGTTAAAAGTATAGTAGGATCAAGTGAGTTGGCTTTTTTTTTTTTAAAGATTGGGGAAACATGGGCATGTTTGTAGTCTACAGAAAAGAAGCCAATTGATACGGAGAGATTAAAAGATTAGAGACAGTGGAGATGATAGTGGAGTTAGTCTGCTAGTGATGGAATCAAGGGTGTATCTGCTTATCTTATACTGATCTTGTGAAAAAGATAGGAGAGTACCTTCCATTCTTTGCCAGAGAGGTAAAAGATTAAAAGTTCAAAATTAAACATGAATTTTGGATGTAGTCAATGTGTGAATTTGTTTTGTTTGACTTTACATATTTATTCCAAATGAAGTTAGTAATACATATGGAAAAAATTAGAAATTATTTTCATTGTAATTAACTATAAGTGATTACCAACAAGATTTGTGTTAATGTTCAATAATGTTTTGAGTACTGAACACTCCATTTTAGGAACTACAGTGATAAATAAAAACTTGTACAGAAGATAGAAATCTGGAGTCCATACTACAGTGAAAAGATTGTGGGAGAAACTCAGTTGGTTTTTTTATATGGCTAACGAGATCTCATATCCAAGAGAAAGCCTACTTGTTCTGCTTGCCCCCAGAGAGCAGAACTAGGAAGAGGGGGTGGAGGGAGGCAGATTTAAGCTTAGTGTAAAGAAAACTTGCTAATTATTTGTTGTTCAGTCATTTTTCAGATAGATAGGTGCTCTTGACCCCATTTGAAATTTTCTTGGCAAAAATATAAGAATGATTTTTCATTCCCTTTTCTAGCTCCTTTTATAGATGAGAAAATTGAAGCAAACAGGAGTAAGTATCTGAATCCAGATTTGAACTGAGAAAGATATCTTTCTGACTCTAGGCCTGACACTCCATCCACTACACCATCTAGCTGCCCTTTGCTAACAATTAGAGTATAGAAGTAAACGGAGTGTGGACTTCCTTTGGAAATAGTAAATTCTCCCATCAGTGGAGGTCTTCAAGCAAAAGTTAGTCTGGAGTCATCTAGTGGTGTAATTAGGTCAGTATATACATGGACATCAAACAGGATAACTGGATCCTGGGGCAGAAGTTCCAAAGGTGAATGGATTAACTTCCACAGGCACTGGAGGTGTAGATTCTAAAGGTCTGTGGTTCAGAGGATCTTGATTCCAATGGACTTAAATAAATAACGGTATCAGATAGATGGCACTGTAGATAGAAGGATGAGATAGGAAGGTGAGACATGTAAAATATGAAAAGCATGAGAAAACTTATATCAAATAGTACAGAATGAAATAACCAATTAGTAAACATTTAGAAGTACTTTACTGCCTGCCAAATAATGTAAGCAAAACTAGAAAAACCATAACTATAATGTTTCCAGAAAAACAGAATATTCAATCAACAATATAGTTGGGAGGAACAAAAAAACTTAATGCTGTGTGACCCTACTGATCAATCTTGACCCCCCAAAGAGTAAGAAAACATTTTCTTCCCTTCACTATAGGGATGAGAGATTATGGGTATTGCATATATTTTTAGATTTGTTAGATATGTTGGCTAGTTTTGCTTTTTCCCCCCCTCTTTTTTAATCTCTGTTAGAAGAGATGGATCACTGAATAGAGAAGGAGAATAGATATGTATAGTGTCATAAAGGCTACAGAAGTACAAAATTGCATTAAAACTTAGGACACTATGTATTTGAAAATGAATGTGATGTGTTGGATTTAATATATATTTTAAGATGTATAACATATATTGGATTGTTTGCTCATCTAGGGGGTAGGGTGGGAGGAAGGAAGGGAAAATTTGGAACACAAGGCTATGCAGGGATCAATGTAAAAAAATTATCTGTGCATATGTTTTGAAAATAAAAAGCTTTAATTAAAAAAAGAAAGAAAATGAATGTGATTTTAAAAAATCTATGAAATATGACAAAATTATAAAAAATAAAATTTTATATTTGTTGTTACTGAATTCCATTATTTATTTTTGGATTTCTTTTTATCTCCAAAGAATGACAATTTTGTTTTGTTGTTGCCTTTTGTTTTTATTTTGCAATTGTTTCCCTCATTTTTCCATATTTTCTTCTTGCTCCCCACTCCTATAAGGCTAATATTGTGACCAAAAAAAAAGTAAGATCAAGCAAGATGTCATCCATATTTGACAGTATATGCAGAACCCTCACCTGTAGCACCTCACCTCACAAACAAAATATCAGATGCTTTTCCTTGGCTGTTCTCCAGGCTAAGATTAATCATTGCTATTTGAAGCCTTTCTAACCTTTCTTGTTTTTCTCCTGTGTATACAACTGGAGTCATTGTGTTTATAATTTTCCTTGTTCTGCTTACATCACTATATATAAGAATGCTCATCTTATGAAGATTTTATTTTAAGAACTTAATTATCTAAAGTTCTATATATGTTCAGAGAGAACATCTCTCCTTAATCATTGGCAAAGACTTTAGTAGTTCCTTATCTATAATTGATATCCATTCTGGTTTGATACAGACAATAACATTATGTAATAACTTGCTTCCTAAGGGTTACACTGATTGCATGCCTCTAGCAGGTCCTATCTGTTTGGAAAGGCTTTGAGTACAGAGTTGGTAGTGAATTCTGTGCTTGTAGTCCAAGAACCAGCTTATTAAGAGGTTCAAGAAGTACATCTCCTGAGATGTGGCCACTGAGTAAGGAATGATTTTTTTTTTTGTATTTATTTTTTTGTATTATTTTTTTTAAATAACTTTTTATTGACAGAACCCATGCCAGGGTAATTTTTTACAACATTATCCCTTGCACTCACTTCTGTTCCGATTTTTCCCCTCCCTCCCTCCGCCCTCTCCCCAAAGATGGCAAGCAGTTCTATACATGTTAAATAGATTGCAGTGGATCTTGGATATAATATATGTGTGCAGAACCGAACAGTTTTCTTGTTGCTCAAGGAGAATTGGATTTAGAAGGTATAAATAACCCGGGAAGAAGAACAAAAATGCAAGCAGTTTACATTCATTTCCTAGTGTTCTTTCTTTGGGTGTAGCTGCTTCTGTCCATCCTTGATCAATTGAAACTCAGTTGGATCTTGTCTTTGTTGAAGAAATCCACTTCCATCAGAATACATCCTCATACAGTATCGCTGTTGAGGTATATAATGATTTCCTGGTTCTGCTCATTTCACTTAGCATCAGTTCATGCAAGTCTCGCCAATCCTCTCTGTATTCGTCCTGTTGGTCATTTCTTACAGAACAATAATATTCCATAACATTCATATACCACAATTTACTCAACCATTCTCCAATTGATGGGCATCCATTCATTTTCCAGCTTCTGGCCATTACAAACAGGGCTGCCACAAACATTTTGGCACATACAGGTCCCTTTCCCTTTTTTAGTATCTCTTTGAGGTACAAGCCCAGTAGAGACACTGCTGGATCAAAGGGTATGCACAGTTTGATAACTTTTTGGGCATAGTTCCAAATTGCTCTCCAGAATGGCTGGATGTATTCACAATTCTACCAACAATGTATCAGTGTCCCTGTTTTCCCACATCCCCTCCAACATTCTGCATTATCTTTCCTTGTCATTCTGGCCAATCTGACAGGTGTATAGTGGTATCTCAGACTTGTCTTAATTTGCATTTCTCTGATCAATAGTGATTTGGAACACTCTTTCATATGAGTAGTAATAGTTTTAATTTCATCATCTGAAAATTGTCTGTTCATATCCTTTGACCATTTATCAATTGGAGAATGGCTTGATTTCTTATAAATTAGAGTCAATTCTCTATATATTTTGGAAATGAGTCCTTTATCAGAACCTTTGACTGTAAAAATGTTTTCCCAGTTTATTGTTTCCCTTCTAATCTTGCCTGCATTAGTTTTGTTTGTACAAAAACTTTTCAATTTGATATAGTCAAAATTTTCAATTTTGTAGTCAATAGTGATCTCTAGTTCTTCTTTGGTCATAAATAAGGAATGATTTTTTAGCCACAACTCATAAAGACCATGATACTCAGGGGCTCCAATCAGTATTGGTGAAGGAAGTACCCACATCAAAAAAGTCATGGATCTTCAATATCAAATTAACTCAATTGAGAAAGAGCTTCATGGGATCCTAGGCCTTAATAGATAATCAGCTTATTTTAAGGTTTCTAAATCTTTTAGACTTTCAGATCAAGGCTAGCCATAGCTAAGCAAGGTTTACTTTACTAATTTCATCTATAGTGTGCCATGTCTGTTACGGAATTGTGGGGTACATTATGAATTCATACAATATTTTGATTGGCAACATCATCTATAAAAGGTTTCTCTATTTGTTCCTTTTTGGCATTTAAATATTCTTTATTACCTTGTTCCCTAAGATGTGTGTGTTTAGATGACAAGGAAAGATGGAGTCCTCAGCAGTTATTGAAACACGAATTCATAAATCCTCCTCAGCTCAAAGTGCCTTTGATAGAAGAGAGTCCTGAGGGTAAGCTTTTTCCTTTTGATGCTTCATTTTAGCAGGCAAATATTTGGAGATCAAAATCCTCCAACTTGAAGAACCTTTTTTCCAGATCTCTACTTTCAGCATATTGTCACATTTATCAGGCACTTAGTATGTGGAAGATGCTATGCTAATATACTGAGGCTACAAAGAAAAACAGACTCTGCTTTCAAGGAGTTGACATTATTCTTGAAGTAAATAACATTTGTACAGATAAATTAATCTTCAATAAATTGAGGAGGAATGGAACACAGACAACTAGGAACTGGGCAAGGAGATCAGAAAAGGCTTTGCTTAGGGGGTGACCCTTGAACTGAGCCTGGAAGGACTAACCAGAGCTTCTGAGAGGCAAAAATGATGGGGAGCAACATTCCAGACAACGAGATGAAGTCCCATTCATTTGGGGGAACAGCTATTTGGTCAGTTTGACTGAAATGCTAATTCCATTAAGGAGAACTAATATGAAATAAGTCCTGAAAAGTTGGTAGAAGACAAATTGTAGAGGGTTTCAAATGCCAGACTTAAAAGTTGTATTTCATACTAAAGACTATATGTGAGCCACTGAAGAATTTTGAGCAGTAGGGGGTACCCATGGTCAAACTTGTGTAGACAGTTTTTTTTTAAAGGAATAGTTTGACAAAAAAATTCTTTAAGATCTCTACCAACTCTGAAATTCTGTAAGTTTGTGAAAGATTTCTATTGGTGAATATTCTTCAGTTTTAATATCTATCCACACTACTTCATACAATTTAGAATAGTTTCACATTGTCCTGGTCTTCTATGGAATTAGAAGAGACCTGATTCCAGTCCTTCATGCTAATTAGATATAAGTACTAGTGGAACTGAAAGGCATATTGCACCTCAAACCTATTAATTGATTCTGTAAAAATATAACTTTGGGTCAGACTTTATTAGAACTATTGTATAAGTATGAAAGCTCCCTGAGCACTTCAAATTCAGACAATTACAAAGAGAATTAACATGCAGAGTGGGGAGAAATAAAGCAGGGCCCTACTGTATTTGCCTTGAGTGGGCCAGATGGCCTGGAGCAAGGCTTGTGGTGGTAGCTGCTTGCTTCCAGCACTAGCTAAGGGCCACAAAAGCAATGGCAGACCTAAGTAACTTTCAGCCTCACCACCATTGGGAGCATTTGTGTATAAAGCATGTAATGATATATAAGATGGTTAAGATTTTGCATAAATGTGTTCAAGTCTAGAGGAGATATGCAGCAGCAGTAAGAATAATATCGTTAATGAAATTGATATAATAAGCAAATTTGTTTCTCTATGACAAGGATGCCTATCTTTTTTTTTTTTTTTTTTTTTTTTTTAATAAATAACTACCTAAAATCTCAATGTTACCTTAACATTTGTAGAGTAGAATATTATCAGTGAAGACCCTAAGCAAGGAAGGGATGGTCAGAGTCTAGCAACAATAAATCATTTCAGAAGAACAAATGGAACTATGGGAAGGTTTATTATATGAAATGATGCAGAATAAGGAGTACACAAAAACAATATGCACATTGACCATGACTGAATAAGGAATATATTGATAAAACCATCATCAGACTTTGTCCTTCCCTTAATAATATGGTTTGGGCTAGTATTTCTCTGATCATGAGACAAAGTTTGCCCTGAGCTTGAGCTGCAACTCAGTGAATGCTGCTTCCTGGGAACCTCTGCCTGAATTTGTTATTTCTTGGTTATCTGAGGAAAACCAACTCTCATGAAATCAGGTTCCTTTAAATTTGGTGGATTTTCCAAATCTGCAAATTGCCCTACCCTTTCCTGCCAAAAGCTACATTTTTATGAGGAGACTAGGGAGACCATTTCTCAGCTAAGTGCTGGAATATCCTTGTTGAATATCCTTTTTATGCCATATCTAAGTAAACCAATTTTGTTAACTGTTAAAAAAAAAAAAAAAAAAAAAAAAAAAGGAAATCACTTAAAACAGGAAAGGGAGAATCCAATAAACCACAGAGGAGAAATGAGGGCTGTTGAGGAGAGGAAGTTACTAGCAGCAATAAGCTTGGAAATCTCTAGGTAAGACTTGAAAATCTAATGATATATCCTAATCTGCTGACTAGGATTGCTTACTTTAGTGTCTATGCCATTTGCTGTACTTTGAATGTTTTTCTTAAATCTTTTTGTTTTATCTCAGATTCTGGAGGGCTAGATTATGCTGAAACTGTTATTCCCAGCAACCAGCTACCCAGTGCATCATTTTTCACTGAAACACAAAGGCAGTTTTCCCGATATTTCAATGAATTTGAAGAATTACATTTACTTGGTAAA
Source organism: Sarcophilus harrisii (assembly GCF_902635505.1). NCBI lineage: Eukaryota > Metazoa > Chordata > Mammalia > Dasyuromorphia > Dasyuridae > Sarcophilus > Sarcophilus harrisii. Next base: position 260,727,594 of record NC_045427.1, read on the forward strand.
GGAGCTTTTGGAGCTGTCATCAAGGTATGGTATACAATTTTTCTCATTCACATTTCTGATTCCCTCTTCTGATCTCTTCTCTGAAACATTTTCTCATTATTTTAATAGTAGTGCTTATTCTCCTAAAAATTTCTTATCAGATTTTTAGAAAATTGTTACTCTTAGTTGAAGTATTTGCACCTTCCTAGCATTAAGGACTTTTGCTTGAAAAAGACAATGTATACATTAGAAGAATTTCACTCCTATACTTGTTTAATGTATTAACATTAACATGAAACACATTATTTTAACTGCCCATCAAGTGGAAGCAAGACTACTAAGCAGAGGGCATTTACTTTTATTCAGAAAGAAAACATTGTTTTTCTTTGAATATGATTTGCTATTAGATTTGTTATAATTAAAAGGATACCCAGATTAGAAAAAAGATGGACCCCAACTGTGATATAATATTAAGATATGGTTGTTCTTGGGTCTTCCTTTTTGTTCTTCATTTCCATCTATTTGAATGACTTCCTTTGTCATTTTTCTAGAATATACCAACTTTAGAAAATCATCTGAACTGTTTTATGTAATTAAGAATTAATTTGATTGAACTTCGGAAGTGAAAATATTTATTCTAGAAATAAATTTGATATGTCTGTATGTTGGTGTTTTTTTCTTCTTTAAAATATAATAATAGGATTCTCTCTGGGAGAAAGTAGGTTTCTCAGGGAGGTTTTCTGGAGGCGGCCTTAGTTTCAGTTACAATCAATAATTACTCAAAAATCGCAGCCAGCTGATAAAAGTTCAGATCTTTTATTGTGTCCTTCAATATAGCCCGGTTAGCTCAGGCCTATCTCTCTGCTTGGTTCCAAGAGCTCTTGCAGCTTTGTCCTTGGCTTCTGCCTCTGCTTTCTTCAGCCTCTAGCCAGCACCAAGTTGGAAGATGCAATGAATCTCTCTTGCTTCGAAGATAGGGCTTGTGGGCTTCCTCGCAGAGTGTTCCTCTCTGACCCCAGTCAATGTTCTGGAGAAATTCCTCCTAGCTTTAAGAGCTTCCTCCATATATATGATCTCCCAAAGGTTAACTCTTCCTTCTGGAAAGAATGGGATTCTGGGTTATCTCCCAGAGTGCTCTCTGGCCCCAAGAACTTCAAGGGAGGTGTGAACACAAGCATTATTGTCTATCGATTGTACTTAGTACCTTGTTTCAAGTTCCGGCCCAAAACATCTCCTTCCAAGATCAAATCAATCATTGAACCATGCCAAATTAGATAATTATTGTCTCTATCAACTCTAATGGCTTAACACTTTGTAAAGATTCCAACATTTGTATGTGTGTGCATACATATACGTGTGTGTTTGTGTGTGTGTTCTTTATTTAAAAAGATGGTATCAATAAATGGTCTACCACAGGCATAATTGGGGTAGTAAGGATACTATAATGGAAAGCCCCTGGGATTTTACCATGAACTGAAATTAACTTATTTTTCCATTGAAACTGCCAAATACATGGACTCTTGCTGTACAGAATATAGAAACCTATCTCTGTGATTCCTTTAGGTACATGTACTATCTTAGTTGAGTTCTCAGTTATGACACTTTACTATCCATAAATCTTCAATCTAACAACTAGAAGAAACAAGAGCAGGAACATTGTATTTTGAAAGAAGCCTCATAAAACAAGAGATTTTGAAAGAAGTCTCATAAAATATCAAGTTAGGTTTAGCTTTAGACTTTAGCTAAGTATAATAATCCTAGAGAGAAAAATAAAATCAGTTCTCCCAAACTTCACACTTGTGAAAAGTAAAAAACTTTAGAAGTGTGAGGAAAGGAAATTTATTTCAGAAATGGTTTCTTTACAAAATTAGGAAGCATGGTTGGCAATGAAAAGAGACAATTGGAAAGCATTTGTTAAAATGTCCATCTTGAGTTTCTTCTGGTTGATTGTCTTAGCTAAAAAAATGTATCTGTCTTCAGTCAGGAATTAAGGGGCAAAACATCAGAAGTTTTTCAGAAATGATAAACAAATGGTTTAAGAATTAATTCTTATATAATGTAATCTGTGTACTCCAAATAAAGAATTTATTGCCCTTGCTGTTTTTTATTTATATCATTTCTTATGCTTATAATGTCTTCATACATTCTCACCTATTGAATTCACACTCATCCTTTAAATCCCAACTCAAATGCAAGCCCATCCATGAAGCCTTTGGAAGCATGGTGGATTAGAGAGAGTGCTAGATTTGTAGCAGAAAACCTGAGTTCCAATCCTATGTGTCTTTGAGCAAGCTATATAGCCTCCCTGAATCAGTTTTCTCATTTATAAAAGAAGGGATTGGACTAGGGGAATCTTCTGGTTCGAATCAGTGATCAGATAGTTAATTGTCCCATCAGTCATGTTTCTCCTTGACCATCAGAAGCACTGTTCTACTCTAATGTATTTGTCATGTGATATAACAGTCTATAGTTATACCTTTTTCCCTTATTAGTAAGATCCATTAGGTCAAGGACCATTTAAGTGTAACTTAAATATTTTACTTTCATCTGAAAATTTTACATATGCAACCTTTAAACATAGACTTAATTTCTAGTTGGAATTATAATATAGGGTTGTGGGTCCACTCAAGCAGTACTGTATTAAAGTAACCATATGATGTGGCAAATATGATATTCAAAACGGATAGCCAACTTGTGGTACTTTTAATCTAACAGGTGCAGAATAAGCTTGATGGCTGTTGCTATGCTGTGAAGCGGATCTCTATAAATCCCGCTAGCAAACAATTTAGACGAATTAAAGGGGAAGTCACCTTGCTTTCTCGGCTGAACCATGAAAATATTGTGAGATACTACAATGCCTGGATAGAAAAACATGAGATGCCCTCTCCTGGCTGCCCATCGACAGATGCAAGTGAAGAGAGTCCAGCCCCCCAAAAAGGGCAACAGAATGGAAAAGATGCATTTGAGTTGACAGATGATGTGGAAACCAATGCTGCTCCTCCAATCCTGACCAGTTCAGTGGAGTGGAGCACATCCTCCAGTGCCAAGTTCACTGGAGCCAATCAAGAGTCAAGTGATGATGATGAAGATGATGATGATGATCGGGATGGAGTGTTCTCCCAATCATTCTTGTAAGCTGATTCAGTAAATGTTACTTAGTTTGGGAAACCAAATAATCTTTGAAAAGAAATCCCTTAGCAAAGTCTATTTATAATAATTTAAAGAGATTTGGCATATGAAGTAATATGTTTTATAAATTCTTGTTTGCAAGGCTATAGAAGATATAATTTAGTTTTTATTTAGAATATACATAAAACTTGTCAAAAAGATCATCAATTTTGAACCATATGCAGGCAAAACTTTAAGATTTTTCATGTGTACTTGAAGGCTCTCCACACTTGAAGTTATGATAGATTGTATGTGAAAGTTGGATGTGGTGATGCACACCTGTGATCCTTGTTTCTAGTGGAGGCTGAGGCTGATGAATCATCACCACTGGATCAGACCTCATGAGGGATTTCTAGCTCTGGCAAGATAGAGAAAACTAGTCTCAAAAAAAAAAAAAAAGTAAAAAATAAGAAAAAGGAAACAAATTCCAGGATATAAAAGCTTCTCATCTGATTTCATTGGCCAGATTATTCTGTCAGGCGTTCATACTTGTTCATTATATAATATATACTTTATACACTTTCTAATATAGTATTTAATAGCAGAGTCCATATAATTTGTAGTTCTGAGTAAGATCTATTGAAGATTCCGAAATTTGCAAACTAATGAATGTACTTATAAAACCTATAGATTGGAAAGTACAATTTGACAATTTAACAAGCTTAATCTGCTTTTAATTCTTTTATCTTAATTAAGTTTTATTGTAGTCCTTACTAAGTCCTTACCTATGAAAAATAATTTAAATAATTTCTGATTGAGCTTATTTTCATGAGAGACTTAAAGAGTTAGTTTAATGTGCTACCTAAGTAAATTTATATATTTCTGAGTGCTATTTATTGATTAAATTTCACTTCAATTAAGTAATTAATCATATCAATTAAGTAATTGATTATTGATTAAGTTTCACTACATACCAAACACCTTTCTTTTTTGAGAATTGTCCTGATTCATTGTTTTTGGGAATTAAGAGATACTGAATTTTCCTTTCTTTTCATTTTTTTTTAAAGACCAGCCACAGATTCTGAAAGTGATATCATTTTTGACAATGAAGATGAAAGCAGTAAGAGGCTTAATCAGGTAGATAAATACTTTTAATTGCATAACTTGATTGACTAGCTAGAATATGATAAGAGAGAATTTAAAAGCATACAATTTCATTCCAGTTATAAACATTTAATTCTACCATCAGTTCCATATATCTTACTCTTAAAAGCAGGATGAATCTCAGAAATGTTTCCCCACAGACACCTTTGATTTATAAATTATTTTGATGCAGCTGGAGAGAGCTAAGTGAATTGACTAAAGGACATCCTTGTGAGATGAGAAATCTTTCTCAGCACAGCTCTTCTTGATAACCCATGGAATTAATACTAAATACTTAAGATTATTAATAGAGTAATAGATTGGAAAGAACCCAGGACATGGGGACAAATGGAAACTGGGCTCAAATCCCCTCCCTAATACTATAACCCTAGCCAAGTCACTTAACCTCCCTAAGCTGCTATTTCCTTTTTTGTAGAGTAGAGATAGTGATATCTGTTGGGGCTACTTAGCAATGCTGCTCTAAGGGCCAAATGAGACTATGGGTGGAGGTAATATTTGCAAAGCATAGAGTCCTTTATAAATGTCACTTATTAATTTTATAAGTCTGGATTTATCCGTATAACATATTTGTTTTTTTCAGGGTAGAGAAACTGATTAGGATGTTGCATGGTCTTTAAATGATTTGTTGATCAAAATAAAAATAATTACTCTGTATTGGAAGTGGGAAAAGGATGGAAACTATGGAGCTAGAATGAGAAAAGCCACAGTATACTTGAGCAGTGTCCATCCCTGCCCAACCCAATCCTGATTCATTTTTATAGATCATCTCTGATACCTCTAACTTCAATGATTTCCTATCTGATCCTGATAAATGGATTATTTATTATTTATTTAGGCCATCAGAATGGTGTTAACCTCTTCCCTACTATATTCTGGATATTGACAATATTCAGATGGGAGTTAGATGTGATAATTTCTTTACTAAGAGTGGGGAAAAAAAAAATAACCCCTGGAGTCATACTGAATGTAGATAACAAATCTTTATATGTAGATTTTATTAAGTAATTTGAATTTATTTGAAAGAAATATAAATGTACATGTTAGTTTTAGTATTTCTCCCATCTTGTAGAACCAAACCAAACCTGTCATATTTGGAACTTGACTATCTGTGCTTAATCAGGATAGAATGCAAAAATTATCTACATTTTATTTTAGAATTCTGTCAATTCTGGTGTGGCTCCTGTGGCTAGAGAGAAAGCCTCAAGCTTATGGTTCAGGTCCCACTTCTGACACATGCTGGCTCTGGGATCCTGAGCAAATTCCTGAACCTCTCAGTATTCTTGGCAGCCTTCTAAGACTACCAGTTACAGAGGAGAATGTTACTTACATTAGTAAAAGAAGTGTGTTCGTCTTAGATTCCTTATACCTGTGAATTCCCAGGTCCAGTCTGCATCCTCATCCTTAAAAAGGTGGTGCGGCCCTTATTTATTACAGGTTTCAAAGAAAGATTGAATAATAACTATTTTTCAAACAAATTGTAAGGTGGGTGATTTTCAGAGGCACATTAGCTTAGATGGCTTTTGAGGGCTCTTTAATCTCTCAAATTCTCTTGCTCTGTGAAATAGTGGTTTAGACCAGAACTATCAGATTTAAAACTTCTGAGTACCCCTCACTCAGGTAAATTTGTAATTTAGAATTATATAATAAAATAAATAAAAAATATATTACAACATAGTTAATGTTAATTTGTTGTTTTCTATGTCAATATGTAACCTCCAGGGATATGTTAATGTTTGAATTTGACATCCGTGCTTTAGATAATACATTTGTATTCTGCTTTGCTCAAATCATGTTAAAATTTTTCGCATCTGAATATCTGCAGATGATAGCTAGGGGAGCCACCTCAGAATTATGCCATGTCGGGGCAGCTAGGTTGCACAGTAGATAGAGCACCAGCCCTGAAGTCAGGAGGACCCAAGTTCAAATCTAGCCTCAGACACTTCACATTTCCTAGCTGTGTGATCCTGGGCAAGTCACTTAACCCCACTTGCCTCAGGGGGGGAAAAATCAAAACAAACAACAGCAACAACTACAACAACAACAAACCATGCCATGTGGCAGAGAGAAGCTCCTATGGGAAAGAATTATTTTTTAAATTATACTTTTAAGATATTCATGAAAATTTTGATGGTGATAAAAGGAACATATCTAATTTGCTTTCTAGGTTAAACTAAACCAAATGGAAAAAGCAGTATTTTAATACTATGTAGCATAATCATTAATGTCAGTTAAATACTCAGGCAATAGTGCAGGTTATATCGACTAATAAAAAAGCTATTTACATTCTTATTATATTAGATCTAGAGAGATATAGACATATTTTATTCTAAAGTTAACGTTCTGGTACTTCATAAACCTTTTTTTTTTTTTTTTTTTTTTTTTTTTTTTTTTACTGAAACATTAAAATTTTATTCTGTATCAACTCTTTGATTGTGAAAAGATATTCTGGTGTCTTAGTGCCTCTCCATCATCTCTAGGATTAAATATATAAATAACTTCCTCTATTTGATATTTAAAACCTTTGAAACCTGACCCCAACCTACCTTCCTTTTTCCATTTGCTACCCTATAATAGTCCAATCAAACTAATCTTGTTATTCTTCCTCCATATATATGACACTCCATCTCTTATTCCCATACTTGGAATATGTTACAAACTATCTTTTATTTTGTTTGTATTTCATAGTTCCCTTTTTGTTTATACATTTTCTTCCCTCATCCTCCTTTCTGACTCACCTACCAACAGAATTTAAGTTTTTTGAGAACAAGACTATTTTACTTCTATCTTTGAATGCCAGGCACTTAGCATTGTGCTTTGTATATAGAGATCTGATTGGGAGACTTCATAAATACCTGTTTGTGATATTCTGGTTTAATATCAATTAATTTATTGTGTTTGGTTTTTTCCTCATGAAGCAGGATGAAGAATACAATGAAAAGAGTGATTACCAGGAAAATAAACAATCTGTAATGACCCAGGCAGTCCATTACCTGTACATCCAGGTGATTATCCAGGATACTCTTGGATAGTACAGCAGCATCCATTGGTAGATTAGGTGTTTCTTATGAAAGGATTAGGAAAAGAGTATGTAGGAATGAGACATAATGGCATATGTCCAAAGCTTTGACAAAAGATTTCTATGAACATCTTACACAATCTCATTTTTTTTTTTTTTTGAGTGTACTCTCCTCCAGTGCAGATTTTGAAAAAAACAGCTCAATCACCATAAATAGGTTGCATGCATTATTGTTTTGTAAGGAAGAGGTGAATTCTTGCTAAATTACAGTTCTCTAATTTTAGCTTATTGCAACCCCTTTTGCCTTTTCATGCTGTGCAGTTCTTCTCTGTGCCTTTCCTATAAATTCCCATGACTAACATCCTATAGACTTTCCTTAGTTTCTTTTAATATTTCAATGTCATTATAGTATCCTGGTCATTAATCTTGATTAAGTAATAAGACACTATCACCAGCTAAGTAAATGGAACACACTTTGCCAGCACTGACATGATCCTTTTATACTATACTTGTGGCCTGGTCATATACAACCATCATGAAACAGATTGAAGTCACTTACTTTCAAGAATCTGGAGAGACAGGAGAGCAGAAGATATGATAAAGCAGAATTTTGAACAGTGTAACTTTCCTGAGAAATAGTAGCTATGGACAGATCAATCTGGTGTGAAAATATAAAGAATGAGCCTAGGTTTCAAATTGGCCACGAAGAGAAGAGTCTCTCGTCTGTTCCAAATCATTGTGCACTTGTCAAACAGTGGCAAGAGCCAATCACAAATGTAAGAAAAAGCTGTATGTATTCCTCACAGTATAGAAGGGAATCTTGGTTAGCATGAAAATTTTTTTAGTGGAAGATATGTGGGATAGTAATAATAATGAGATTATTAAAAAGACCAACTTAGTCAACATAATTGGTTGTACACATTATTGGTTTTGTAAGAAAGAGATGGATTTTCATTTTAGCTTAGGAGGGAATAGCTTTTGTGATAGGTAAAAAGAAATAAAGAATTGCTTGATTACCTGAATCATACCTTGAAGGCCTTAACACATCTCCTAATTTCTTCTCTTTATTCAGTGTGAGAAACTCTTATTTGTAAAATTTAGCCAATTGCATAATCTCTGTACCATACCAACTATAAAATTCAGTGCTATTATTCTCTTTTACTACTTCAATATAATTATGGTATCAGCTTAAAGACCAGTAAATATGATTCTGAGCAAAGTAAGGTCTATTAATGTTTTTAAATTTTAGAATTTGGGGACAGCTAGGTGGTGCAGTAGAAGCCCTGCAAGTCCTGAAGTCAGCCCTGAAGTCAGAAGCACCTGAGTTCAAATTTGGTTTCAGACACTTAACACTTCCTAGCTGTGTGACCCTGGGCAAGTCACTTAACCCCAATTGCCTCAGCAAAAAAAAAAAAAAAAAAATAGAATTTGGTCTAGATAATCATTCTTGATTCGTTTAATGCAAAAAATTATGAAAAATGAAATATCATTATATTCTAAAATTTAGTTGAAAATGGTTTTCAAAACAGCTACATAAAACTTAGCAACTCCTACTTAATGCCATTTTCAGTTATGATGAAGACCTTTATAAAGGAAGGATTGTAGTAGTAATATATGCCATAAATAGTATTGGATTTATCTTATATAATATAACAGCTGCCTCAAATCAATGATAAATATGTAGAATTAGAGCACAATATTTAAGTGGTATTTTAAGTTAACAGGTGAATGTTGAAATTCTTACTGATTTATCTTTATCCAAAGATGGAATACTGTGAAAAAAGTACTTTGAGGGACACCATTGACCAGGGATTATATCAAGACTCTGTCAGACTGTGGAGACTCTTCAGAGAAATTTTGGATGGATTAGCATATATACATGAAAAGGTTAGTAAGCTATAAAAAGCTTTATACTGCTTTATCTCATTTCATGTCTCAAAATTAAAGTTAAATGCTCATATGATTGTATAATTATATATGACATATACAAAAATATGTGATTTAATAAAATACATCAATTATAAGAAGAAAAAGTACATGTAAAGAAGAAAATACAAGGAAGTATTGCAGTGGCAGATTTATTAATGGGAACAGAATGGAGTACAAAGGTTGATAAGAAATACCAAAGGAATTTTGAAGACTAGAGTGCATGTTGGGATATATGTGGCATAAAAAGATGTTCCAGGGAAGGATTTATTTAAAAAGGGAATAAAAAATTGAGAGAGGTGAAAATGAGATATTTCCTTCCAATTATGATATCCTAATTATATCATCTTTTAGTGGACAAAAGGACAAAAATGGGAGCAGTCTATTTTCAACTCTTATTTCTCATTGAACATTTGTCATTTTAAAATCCAGAAATTTTGAGTTCACTGTAATGATAAAACATGAACATAGATTCAGAATGGCCTGCCTACATTAAAAAATGCATCTGTTTAGGACAAATAAAGTCCTTGAACATAGTTGTTTCCCAACATTGAAATCATCCTCCTTGCCATATCATTTTGCTGGTCTAGCAAAGGGAAAATAGCTTGACCATTGTTTAAAGAACAATTGGGACAACTTCACGATGGAGGCAGGGAAAAGATGCAGACATAGCAGGCTTTTTCTTTGGCTTAATTTCTCATTATTCTTAAAATGTTTTATTTTGCCATGTTTAAATACAATATTATTAGACTACATTTGGCACACATATGGCTGCTTCATAAAGTATTTCATAAAAACAGAATCTTTAGGGTTTGGATTTTTTAAAAGCATTTCCACTAAATAACCTAAATCTATCACTATAAAATAATGAATAGTGATCTTAGAATCATGCTCCTGTACAATTTCTCCCTTTAAATTCAGTTAAACAAATATTACTGAGTTTTTACTATATATCTACTAAGCCTGGGATTATGGGGAGAGAAAATAAAGAATAGTATTATAAGATCCTTGCTTTCAGGGATCTTAGTCTTTTAGGTGAAAGACAGGAAAGAAAGACTTTTGTACATTAAACATTTCTTGTGACAACACTAAATATACCATGAAGAAAAGCGATAAGTGTTGGAGTTATTTGGGAATATTCTCTAGGGCCAAGGAAAACTTGAGGTAGACTTTGAAAAATTAGAAGGATTTGCAAATGTAAATAAAAGAAAGGAAGTGCCCTTTTCATTAGGGAAGAATAGCATGAAGTTCAGGGATAAAATGCACAGTATACAAAAGGAATTTGAACTTAAAGCAAAAGTTAAAAGGAAACTGTTTTAGTAAGATTAATCTGATATCTCTGAGGTAAATGAGAGTAGGGGGAGTGCAGTTAGGAGAAATCAAGCCCAAAATGAAGTAGTGCCAGGTATCAATGCTATGTGTTTGTTGTCTCCTCCTCCCAGGTGATGGTTCTCTGAGGACAGAGGTCGTGACTTGCTTAAATTTTGTATTCTTCCTGGGCACCCCTCCCTACCCAGTTCCTACACAATAGATACTCAGTAAAACCTTATTCTTGAATGAGGGAATAAATGAACAGCAACTCCTGGTTCTTTTCCTAAAATTAAATTAGCCCTTGTGATATTCCTTTATAAGTCAGGATGTTATTCTTATCTTTGTTTTAACAGGGAATGATTCACAGAGATTTGAAGCCTGTCAACATATTTTTGGATTCTGATGATCATGTAAAAATTGGTGATTTTGGCTTGGCCACAGACCATCCAGGTTTTTCTGTGAGTATTTTAATCATAATTTTAATCATAATTTAAAAGAGACCAAATCTCATTCCTGAAGCTTTAGGATTTAATCACAATGAAAGATGCTTTTAAAACAAGGTTAAAACAAGGTTATGTTAATGTGATTCTCCTGGCTCAGGATTGGAATCTTCAGTTTACATTTGTTTTCTGCATTCAATCAGCTAGTAATTATTTAGATATGTTGGTAAATGCATTTTGGTTTAAAAATAAATAGTTCTTTTGTACCTATTTCAGTCATAAGTACAAAGTATTTTAATTTCCCTTAATTTAATATTTTTGTCTGAAGTTTTCATTTAGTGAGAAAAAAAATCAAGACAGCTAGAATTGAGCCTCAAACCAGAGATACTTGAGCAAAGATCTAATCTTTTTTTTTTTAAATCTTCAGGACATGGGGCTGGTCTAAAGTAAAACTTCTTAAACTTTTTTTACTCACTACCTCTTTTTGCCTCAGAGATTTTTACATTACCTGAATACATAGGTATATGAAGTAAATATGCACATCAAACATTTCCTGATAATAAATATTTAATTGTGTGACCCCTACATTCAGTTAGACAACCCCATATAGTATTGCAACCCACAATTTAAGACACTTTTGTCTAGAGCTGGAGCACAGGCTAGTTGGCCAATGCTCAGAGCAATGGACTCCACCACCAAGACTGGAATTCTACAGTGTTATATCTTCTTTAACATATATTTCTGGCTCCCTCAGGAATTTTAGTTCTAGATCTTCCAGCTGCCATCATGTACATTAGTAATGTACATAAGCAGTGAGCAATAAAGAGCATAAAGTTTTAATATATAATGTTACTTTAGCTCATGAATTTATGTAAATGAACTCTATTTTAGACAAACTAGACACATCAGTGGCCACATTTACAAAACAGTTCAGTTATAGGAATTGGAGATTGTTAAAGTTCAAAGGATCAAGAATATCTAGTCTAGGGGTTCCCAGCAATTCTGTCCTCTTTTAGCATTAAAAAAAAAAAATTGGTAGACACTCTTGTATACACATGCGATAAATTAGCTGTTAGTATCTGATTAAGAATATACATGACAAAAAGCTTATATGAGTTCATGAATGTTTCTAAAGGAAATTATATTTTACTTATCACAGCTGAATTTACATAAAGTTGAGAAATTATAATATATATATATATATATATATATATAAGGCATTACTTATACCATCAACACAAGATGGGTTTTATTTTTTTATTTTTATGCTGAATCATGCTTCATGTTTTGTTCCAACCAATTAAAGATAAAATGACAATATATGAATAGATTTGTGGATCTCTTGCAGTCATTCTGTATTATTTTCTTTTTCCTCCTACTCCTTTAGATTTCTATGGCTCACAAGGTAGGATGTGATTAATCCAGTCTAATCCATTTCCCCTTCTCAGTCCTCTCCAGGTTGAAGTAGGGAGGAAATCGAGGCTTAGTGAATAAGGGAGGTCAACTTTTATGTGAAGGCAGGAAAAAGGGCAACAGAAAAGGAGGAAATGAAGAAGATAGAGTATTTAAGGAAAAGGGTTAGTCATTTGCCATTAGGATGTTTTGTTTTGTTTTTAAAATGAATATCATTCATTTTACACAATGTTGTTTTGAGGACACATCAGTGTAGACTGGAAAAAGACACTGAAATTAAAAAGACAAAACCAGTGACAACCCATGGTCACAATGACCTTCCCAGGATTCCTGTAAGCAGAGGGTAGTCGTCTGTGACACATGCTGTGACATCCTAACTCTTGGGTTTCTTATATTTTAGGCTGATACTAAACAAGAAGATAGGGGAGCTGATCACCTAATTAAATCTTACCCTTCAGGTAAACGAGGAAAGCTACATATTTTTGCACTGTGTTTATCACCGATTTTTTTTTTTTATCCCAAATACCATTTCTTCTGCACTGTTAATTTTCCCTCAGTACTACATTAGAAAAAGGAGCTTAATGTGGTTGAATGTCTCTCAGTCAGGGGATGGTGGATAAAGTATTGGCCAGCCTTCAGAGAGCTGGGTTTAAGCCTATCTGTGACAAACACTAACTGTAATACCCTGGTAAGTCATCATATTTGTCAGTGCCCCAGCCAGTTCGCTTCAGTTATCAGTTGTACAATGCCTACAGATCAACATTGATAGTTTCCATACCTATGCTCTGTACGTCAATGAAGAGACCATTTTGGCCATTCTAAAGGGTTTTCTCCTAAAAATTATTCATTTGATAGAAAACATTAGGCTATTTGGAGCTGCTTCTCCCTTGCCTAACTAAAAAGGTATCCTTGAATAGAAGATATATGGATGGTCTTTTTTAATCATGCATAAGAAACCCATCAGTATTGATTATCAATAATTATTCTCAGTTCATCATTATCAGTTAATCCCCTTGTTGTAGGTTCTTCCTTCTCCATAGAACTTCTATCATATAAAGGTTTTTTTTTTCTGTCTGCAACCATACAGATAATTTAACTGGAATGGTCGGCACAGCATTGTATGTAAGCCCAGAAGTCCAAGGAAGCACTAAATCTTCATATAACCAGGTAATATGAACGGAAGCATTTTATTTTTATTGAAAAGGAAAGAGGATTTCAAGAGTAAAATAATATTAGGAGCTTAAGAGATAGCATCACTTTGGAGTCAATGTTCTCAAATGTTCTATTTTTTTAATTGGCTTGAACAAAACAGGACAGTTACTTTTTGCTTTTTTATTGTTAAGATGCTGTAATGTGATTCTACATATACTGTCTATATGCAAGGCTTTGTGAAGACAAAAACCTTGTTTTGATATGCTGTCTACTTAACTTCTACATGCATGTTAAATTGAGATGCTTTTAGATGTCTCTGTGATATTTTGTAAATCTGATATCAAAAATCTCAAGTTTTCTGGAAACTCTTCAACTTGAGCATATTTTCTTGCACAATGTACCTCATACTACTAGCTAAACCATTTTAGATGAAGGGCCTGAATAAAGATTCATTTTCTCAGCTTCATAATAATACTTGAAGACAACCTAGGTTTCACTTGTGATAGGAGATATAAACACACACACACACACACACACACACACACAGAATATGATTTGGAAAAGACCTCAGAGATCATCTAAGCCAGTGTAAGAAGAACTTTTTACTAGTGTTTGGAATTAGATTTATCTTAATAACTTTCTGTAAAAGCAGGATTTGTGCTTTGTTGCTGTCTTGTTGAAAAATAGTATTAAAAATTTTCAACAACTTTAAGATACAGTGAATTAGCTTACATTATCATTCCTATATCCTTTAGTAAGATTGCTTTCTGAATTTCATCCTGTAAGCACCAGTGCTCTTTTTTATTCTTTTCTACCAAATGTTTGCTATTTTTTCTAATTGAATTTTCAATTATTTTCTTTGAGCTAATAATAAGGCCTTTCCTGAACACTGTATTATTTTAAAGTTATTATTATTGCATTAATCTGTCAACCCACAAACATTATCAACTGCCTGTTAGGCATTAGAGATAAAATTACTAAAAGGTAGTATCAGTCAAGGGGCTAACATACTAGTACCAACTCTATTGCTTATTCTACAATTTCTTAAGAAAATGTACTTTGAACAGAAAGTTTTGCAAGTCAGTGTTGAAAAATTACCCATGCATATGTTTTATAAATAAAAAGCTATTAATAATTAAAAAAAAGAAAATGTACTTTGATAACCAGTTAAAAGTGAATGCAATTAAATTATTTATAATTCTATTTTTCTCCAATAGAAAGTAGATCTTTTCAGCCTGGGTATCATCTTCTTTGAAATGTCCTATCATCCCATGGTTACCGCATCAGAAAGGATCTTTATTCTCAGTCAACTCAGAGAAGTATGTAGCAATGATTTCATCCCCTAAATGAACCCCACTAATCTGGAAAACCATAAAACCAGACAAAAGAGAAAGCAAATGAAAATGTAGTTGGAGAAGATGCAACATCTGATCCAAAGTGTGGATTCTTTTCACTCCCTCTCACACTACTGTTTCTGCATTATCCCAACCTTTAAAAAAAATTATATTTATACAAAATAGGCTTGCACTTATATATTTTTAAGATTCCCAAAGTGCTATTCTCACAATAATTACCTTGAAGATCTAGTAACAATTATGTATTCATTTCACAAATGGAGAAGCTAAGATTCAAACAGTTTAAACACTTTCCCCAAGTTTATAAAATTAGGAAGAGTCAGGGCTTATGATTTTTAAAACTACATTTTCATTTGCTTTCTTTTATCTAATTTTATGATTTTCACCTTGGTCTTTACACTTGCCAGTATTCTCTTAAGAGCTGCCACCAATTAGTGCCCCAGATATACAGGAGAAAATAGTATGAGAATTTAACAAAGGATGGGTGTTGCCTGAGTTGACTTGTATCTAGAAATGCAGGATTAAGCAAGAGGAATCAAAATGTAAAGTAGTTACTTTGTGACATATAGAGCCAGATTAAATTATTCATCTTTATTTCTGTGAACAATAAAGCAGCATAATGAAATGCTTTACATTAAATAGTATCTTATGAGTGAGAAAGTATATTTTACTTAGAATCATCTTCCTGCCTTTTCATCTAAGAGATAACTGTTTGCAAAACCTGAGCTACTTTGCTACAGTTTTTAAAACTCTGGCTACACCTTCTTGGAATAAATGAAGTTATCATGTCGTTCCTGCTTTAACTAAGGATCTTTGTCCAATGATTAGAATGTACGGCTTTCCTTTGCTTAAGCAGCAAATTGTTCCTTCATGTTGGGTGTCTGCATTTTTACTTTAATGATATTAATGTAGTATTAGTATTAGTAGCCAGAAAATTTTGAGTGTCTTATTTCACTATGAATGATTACTTCTTACTGTCTCTTACTCTGATTTTTAAAAATATAAATAAAACCTACTTCAGTTACATTGTGCCCCTCTGGTAATGGAGACAATGCAAACCTTTCTGCTGTGAGATCTTAAATGACTTTGAGGTTCTGACATATTTAGTGATCTACATTTTTAATAACATTCCTTAATAAACAGAGTTATTACTAAGTAATTTTTATGTGAATAAGAAATTTGAAAATGTAAAGACAGAGTGTTCATCAGATTTCAAGGTGGTTTTTAACTTATCTTTTTTTTCTAGCTTGTCATTTCTGTGCTAGCATTATTTCTTTTTTCCACTTATAGTGAACAAGTGTTTTAATTATGGTAGTTTGCCAAGTGTTTGCTTTATTTATTTGCTAATTCGAATATAATTATCCTTTTAGCCTACTTCTCCTAAGTTTCCAGAAGATTTTGATGATGCAGAACATACAAAGCAGGTAATTTTCAGATGCTTTAATTATAATGTCTTCAGTCTTGAGTTTTAATTGTTATTTTTCTTCTTCAATTAGTAATTTCTGCCAGTCATTCTCTTGTGCTCCTGGAACAAAGTAAAAAAGAAATATTAAAAGATAAAGCATTTAAAACATTATTGAAATTTAAATACATGATAAAAAAAAAATCAAGTGTTGGCATAGTGAATTAACAAGCTCCTAGATTCTTTTGTGTAATTCTTTGTGCCTTAGAAGTACTGTTTGGACCCCAGATTTAACTACTGCAATGAAGAAAGAGCTTTTACAGCTCTTTGTTTCAGATAAAACCTGGGCCATTATAGGAAAGAAAAACATCATTTAAAATTTTAATTATGTTGAATTTTAGGTTTTAAATAGCTTAGTGAGAAAAAAACCAGCATGCTAGCTTTTGACAAGCTCATATTAAAGCATTTTAAAATATAATTTTGTTCATACATGACACAGTGTATGATCTAGAAATTCATGTATAGTACATCAGTTCATCTTTTTCTTGCAAAGGCTAATTGTGGATATAAGTAACACTTTCTGCAATAATTCTTCCTCTTGTTACAAGGGGATGCTTCCTTTTTTCTTTTCTTTTCTTTCTTTCTTTTCTTTCTTTCTTTCTTTCTTTCTTTCTTTCTTTCTTTCTTTCTTTCTTTCCTTTTCTTTCCTTTTCTTTCCTTTTCTTTCCTTTTCTTTCCTTTTCTTTCCTTTTCTTTCCTTTTCTTTCCTTTTCTTTTCTTTCCTTTTCTTTCCTTTTCTTTCCTTTTCTTTTCTTTTCTTTTCTTTCCTTTTCTTTCCTTTTCTTTCCTTTTCTTTCCTTTTCTTTCCTTTTCTTTTCTTTCCTTTTCTTTCCTTTTCTTTCCTTTTCTTTTCTTTTCTTTTCTTTCCTTTTCTTTCCTTTTCTTTCCTTTCTTTCTTTCTCTAAGATTTGATCCACATTTTGGGCAGGAGGAAGGCAGTAGAAGTGCTTTGAAAACGGCAACTAAAATAGGTCAACAGCATTCAGCTTGCTAGCCCTCCTTTACTTCTGATGTGCTATTCTGTCTTTTTTTTTTTTTTTAATACTTATGTATTATGGTTGAGGATTATACCAGTAAAGAACTATTAGAAAAATCATTAAAAAATCACATTTATACTTTTATTACCTGGGATCATATACTTGTACTCATGTTCACTAGTGTATTTGAATTCATAAGTATTTGTGAATTTCATATCACTTATATTTCCTACAGAAAAACCAGGCTCATTCTGTTATTCTGTTATTTTTAAAGATGTTATTTAAGACATAAGAGGGACTGTGGTGAAATAAAGAGGTAGCCTCAGAGACCTGAGTTCAATTCCTGTTTCTAATATCTACTGACTATATCTACTGTTTCTAATATCTACTGACCCTGAGAAAGACACTTAATCTTTCAGTGCTCCCAATATCAGAAGTCCCCAGAACTCATTCACATTGATGGAGAAAATGCCTCACTTCTAGTTTCCTACACTGTTGAAAAAGTGTGTGTGTGTGTGTGTGTGTGTATGTGTGTCTTTGTGTGTCTGTGTAATAGCATAGCATTCTACTCAAGTTAACAGGCTAGACTCCCTAATAGAATTAGAAGTACAGCAATAATTAATCACTGTGCCAACTATTCTTCCTAGCTTATAGATACTGTGAGAGCTGTTGGGAAATATTTCCAACATTTGACTATTTTATAAGGATGATTATAAAACTACAATTAGAAAGATAATTAGTTGTATGACTTTGGACACTTGAATTTGGACAAGTCTTTTCATTTTTATATACTTTACTTTCCTTCTCTGTAAGACAAGAGGGTTCAACTAGTCAACTAATAAGATTATTTCCAGGCCTGAGCCTTTATTTCTAATATTTAAGTATATGATCCCAAAGGTAATCTAGTATGAACTGGTTTTTTTGTGCTAAAGTGTGCTGAATTGACTTACCATTGTGTAAAATTAAAATTTTTTAGTAAATTTTGGAAAAAATTTTGGGAAAATATCTGACCCATCATGATCCAGTAATTTCCCCTTAAAGCTTTAAAAGTGGAAACAACATGCAATATGCAATTGATAAGATAGGATACTATATATAGTAAAAAAAATTTTTTTGCATACATAAAAAATTAGGCAAAGCACTGTCTGTTTTGTTGGAAAAGTGGTATTATTTCTACCACTTTCACACTGTGTTAAATCTCAGAAAATCTCACTAAGTCAATTCAGCATATTTTAATATAAAAATGCTATCTAAGATTACAAATGTGACTTACTGCAGTCATTCACTCTCAACTCAGAACAAGTAAATCTCAGAGGGAATGAAGAGTTATTTACTTAGGTACGTTATGAAACTTTAAAACACTTTGTGAATCTCTTCTGAGCATTAACTAATGCTGCTTGTTCTCCAAAAATGACTATCTCCCCATAAACAAAAAGAAAGTGCCCTGCAAAAAGGTTTGTATCAAACTCTCTCGCTCTCTGAGCTCCCTTTTACTGCAGAACACCACTTAAAATACTATAGAGGTTAGAAAATGGATGGTAACATCACCAAGAGAAACATAGCCCTGAAATTTCCAGTATAGGCTGAAAGTTTAATTCCCCTAAGAAACCTAAAGATAAGATTACGGGTTAAGCTTAAACTTTTAAAGTTTAACTTTTTTCATATGCCTAGAAGAGTACTAACAAAACTGAAACATATTGCCACAGGTTGCTTTACATACATTAGTATATCATACAATGGTAGGAATATGTGTTATTTTATGGGATTTATACTTCCTTTGGTATATTGATAGCATATAGATTGGCTTTAAATGTTTTGGTCTTCTGTATTTGTTTTTATTGTCAAAAGTTTCTGACTTCTAATAAATTACTATTTATAGAATTTATATACTACATTTAATAATGAGGTATATGTAAGTATTTATATATCATATTATTATAATATTATATAATTATATAATGAATGTTATATATTATATAATAATAATAATATAATAGTATCCCAAAGGTTGCAAAAAACCCAATTAAAATTCTATTAAATTGAACAAAGATCTCTTTTGGTATATGTGGGTAAAAAAAAAAAATTTAAGATACTATACTAGATTCTTGTTCTTCACTAATTTATAGTAACCATATCCATGGGCTTTGGTTGTAGAAATCAGTTATTTCCTGGCTATTGAATCATGATCCAGCAAAGCGACCTACTGCCACTGAGCTGTTGAAAAGTGAGCTGCTTCCCCCACCCCAACTAGAGGAATCTGAACTACATGAAGTCCTGCACCATACCCTGGCCAATGTTGATGGCAAAGCCTACCGGACCATGATGGGTCAGATCTTCTCCCAGCGCATCTCTCCTGCCATCGACTACACCTATGATAGTGACATATTAAAGGTGAATTTATAGTTTTCATCATACATATTTAACCAAACAGACTAGATTTGAAAAATGCTAAGTAATTTTAATTAGTATTAAATCTGATGGCAATTGCTGAAAAAGTTCTTTAATGCAGCTATAGTGCATTAGACAAAATGCCCAGAGCTTAAAACATCTGGGCAGTTCTAATTCAAATGAAGTAGTGGACCTAAAATAAATTCAATGTGCTATATAATTTTTTTGCTCCCTTCACTTTTGGTTTAGTTTTCATGGAATCTGTTTTGGCATTGAGTTTATTTCCTATATGCTGATATTGGAATAATAAAAAGAGGTAGACTTGGTTTGGGAAAAATAAATTAGGAAGTATGAAATCAATGCAGATTTTAGAAGCCATACTTTTTTTTTTCTTTTGCCTGTTAATTTTTAGAAAACTATTTACAAGAATTTTAATATTAGATGTATGTTTAAATAGATTTGTGCACCTAAATATGCAGAAAAATTGCTCTGATGCTTTATTGGATATATATTATATCACATAGGGATTCACAATTGTTTGTACTTGTTAAGATCCCAGAGCCACAAAGGACCTTAGAAATCACAATACAATGCATTCAGATGATATTTTATTTTCTTCTCTTTATGTTAAAGGATCAGAAAGACCTCCCAATTTTCTGACTCTTCAAAACCTATTCAGAAAAGTTCACTGAGCACCAGCTTCCCCTCACATTTTTATCAGGTTGCTTATATTCTTGAGTTTCTACTTTGGTTTTATAGGAGAGGACATTATTAGACTTACTTTTTCCCCCTGTTACTTCAATTGATATACCTTATGTAAATGGTCCTCAAGAAAGTCTTACAGCTTAAAGTTTGAAGTGTTTTTTATAAGTATTGAAGTGACTTAACATTGTATAGAATCAGAAGACCTATCCAGTGAACTTCATATTCTATGTTGTTTCCATTCCATACTCTATCCTTGGGGGGTGGGGGAGATTATACATCTGATAGAACATCAGGGTATTTTCCAGTTATTGTTAGCATCTATTTAGGAATTAGGGGGTCTGAGATCACTCAAACATAGAAGCTTTTTCTATAGCTATTGCCAGTCACCTACCACAGTAGCATGACAGATGAAGAGGAAATCATATTACCCTCTCTCCTGAACTATTGCAGCAGCATGCTGATGGGTTTCCCTGCTTCAAGTTTCTCCCCACTCAACTTCAGGCTCCACTTAGCTGTCAAAATGATTTTTCCCTATTCGGTAAACCCCAGAAGTTCTCTATCACCTCTAGGATCAAATATAAAATCTGTTTGGTATTCAAAACCGTTTATGCCTTTCTCCTCTCTCCCTCCTGAACCTTTTCAGTCTTCTTACATCTGCCCTCATATTTTGTGATTCAGTGACAGCATCCTTGTTATTTCTAGAACAAGATGCTACATACATCTCCTGACTCTGGGAATGTCCACTGGCTGTCCTGCACTTCTGGAGTGCTTTCCTTCCTCATCTCCACCTCTTGGTTTTCTTTTGCTTTTCTTCAAGACCCAGCTAAAATCTCTCCTACCTTCTTCCTTTTCTAATAAGAAAAGACTTTCCTAATCTACTTTAATTCTAGGTCTTCCTGTTCCAGGTTTTCCTAAAGATGACTTGATTGTACATAGTTGTTTACATATTGTCTCCCCTAATAAACTGGGGAGCCCCTTGAGATTAGGGGCTGTTTTTTGCCTTTCTTTATATCTCATTGCTTAGCAAAGTACTGGGCACATATTAGACCTTTAATAAATGTTTTATATTTCTATTGCTATTCTTGAAAGCTTCCTTTCTGCTACCATTTCCATAGGATTTTCTTTCAAAAATTTCTTCTAGAGAATCCAAACTCCTAGGAAAATACCTATGAGGCTGAGAAAAAGCAATTTATCATCATAGGAATGGCCTCCATTATTCATAATACTTATGAGAACTACAATAGCAAAATAATACACTTACATATTTTTGGTACCTTGCATCCAAATTTTCCTGGGCATTGGCTTCTGGCAATATATATATAATATAAATATATTATATATGTGTAATATATTTATATTATATATATTATATAATATAATCAAACTGTGTGTTTCTATGCAAGATTTGTCCTACACTATGTAACATATATGTTAACTTCTGAGTAGAAAAGATTCATTGTGAACTTTTATTTACTTATTTATTTATTTTGCTGAGGCAGTTGGGGTAAAGTGACTTGTCCAGGGTCACATAGCTAGTAAGTGTTAAGTATCTAAGATCAAATTTGAAGTCGGGTCCTTCTGATTTCAGAGCTGGTGCTCTATCTACTGAGCCACCTAGCTTCCCCAAACTTTTATTTTTATTTAAATTGTGACTTACTATGATCTCTCTTTAAAGATCATTGTTAAACAAGATAAAAAATGTTAAGAACCCCTTTCCCTAAAGACGTTTAGAAATACAATGACTGTGAAACCTTATTCTTTGACTCTGCAAATCTACCACATAATAGTACCAATCAACACATTACTCTTTTAAAGAGAGAAATTGTTTTCCCTCTTAGAGTAGTATTTTAATTGTCTTAATTATATTTTAGGGTAACTTCTCAGTCCGAACAACCAAGATACAGCAGTATGTATGTGAGACCATTATCCGCATCTTTAAGAGACATGGTAGGTCTTTTTTAAAATCTCATTTTATTACCCATTTTGCTTTTGTATTGGTAGAAAGTAGTAGCAGTGGATCTCAATGAAACCTAAATAAACTTTTGCTTTCAAATCCACTTATAGGTAATTGGTATAGCATGTGAAATTTAAGCCCATTTTTATATTTTAGCTTCTTGAAGAGAAATTGATTTAGGAGAATAGCAGCTTTGCTTTTAAAATAAAGTTGGATAATCACTGTTATAATTATGAGAGAATTGCTGTGTCTCGTTGTGCATGAGTTCATTCTATGTAGAATATACAGAATAAAATAGAAATTAATAATGACTTAGGAATGGTGCATGGGGATTAGTCTAACTTTTTTAATGGTCCCCAATGACATATCCTTAATTGTCAGGTTAATGTTTCACTTTAAGTTGGTTCCTAGGGAATATGAGAACTCAGTGGTTAATTATGGTTTGCCAATTTGGTGTAGGAGCTGTCGAGTTGTATACCCCACTGCTACTTCCCCGAAATAAGCAAATGTACGAGCACAATGAAGCAGCCTTATTCATGGACCACAGTGGAATGCTGGTGATGCTTCCCTATGATCTTCGGGTGAGTTCAGGAATGATTTGTTTTTTAGGCTGGATTTTTAGAACTTACAGATTTGTTACTGAAATCTGATTATAATTGAGGGTTGTTAGTTTGGTGGGTTTTGTTTTTTGGGGGGCTTTTTTTTAGCACTTCTCTTTTTTATACTGGAACTTTTATTTAATACAGGTTTATGTACTTTCATTTTTTTAAACTCTTAAGAGAGAATAGATCAAACTGAAGTGTGCTCTAGAAGTCCAGAAGGTGATTGAGCTTCAAGTCTTTGCCTCCTTGCCAGCAGCCCAGAAGTTGGTTGTGGTAATGTGGATTCTTGTGCCCACAGACTCAAGAGCAGAGAAACTTTTCCTGGAGTCTGGTCATCAAAACTTCAACACAAAACACTGACCAGGACACCAGTCATCTCCATAGTAGTGACAGTAATACATGGCTGCCTCAGATGGGGGATTGTATATTATATTTCTCAGCAAATTCTTCCATCATCTGACCTGACAATATTTTATCCCAATTAAGCCAATGCAGTGTCAGGGGCTATCCCAGTTGGGTGGCAGTTTGTTTGTTTTTCCTAAGTCTGGCCCTTGAATTATCTTCTTGGACTCCTTTTTGCTATATAGGATTATGACTCGTAATTATTTAACTGATTCCCAAAATGCCATCACTGACCAACAGTCTTTAACATGCTGTATGTCTGAGCCTAGGGCACACAGAATTCATTTTACAAAAAAAAACTGAGTTCTGGTGCCTAGTGCCTCGGTTTACCCAGTTCTATATATGGAAGGACTGAATTATTCAATTGTTGTTAATTCTGTTCCTAACTTTTCAACAACTATTTGTTGAGTACCCTCTTTGTAAAAGGCACTCCAGTGCCAGATTATTGGAGGAGTAAATGGTATGTCCTACTGCTAAATGTCAACTTCTTTAAAGTGGGACTTTGTCGCATCTGTCTTTGTACCACATGACTTACTTAGAGCAAGTCCTAGGTAAACATTTATTGAATTGAATTGTATGGACTCCCACAATGAAGGAATGACAAAGCTGGGGTTAGAACCCATAACCAAACTGGGATAAACTTGTCCTGCCTAGCCTAACTCACTGAGACTTATTGCACTGTTAATCATCTTGCAGTGTAGTATATATTGTGTCCCAAAAGTCTGAGTGCAGTTTTAAGCACTAATACCTTAAATCCTGAGTACTGGGTGACCCTAGGGAGAAAACAAGGCCTGGACTCAGGAAGAATCTCAACTTTCTGAGTTCAAATCTGGCCTCAGACATTTACTAACTGTATGACCCTGGGCAAGTCACTTAACCCTGTTTGCCTCAGTTTCTTCATCATTCTTCTCTCTGTAAAGAAAACCCCAAATAGGGTCACAACTAATCAGACACAAGTGAAAAATGACTCGGCAGCAAGAAGCTTAAAACGACATCAACTGACCTTGTGGTATGTCTACAGTATAGCTGTTAGGTTTAGAGTTTATTTTTTAATTGCATATTTTTTACTCCTATAAGTACAGGGCTCCAATTTAAGTTTTTTCTATGCCATATTTTCTACAGCCAGTTTTGACATTTTCCTATGATTCTGTGGAACTCTGAAGTTTTCCCTTTACTTTCTAAATATTCACATGAAGCTCAATTTAAAAGAACCTAGCTTAGCAGCTCTGTATTTGAGTTGAATCTATCCTTTCTGTACTGTTTCATATCACCAGTTTCTTTTTACTTAAATGTGCTTTTGTCAAAAGAGATGCCATAAGTGATGGTTCTCTTGAGGAGAATATAGTAGAAATTGGGAAGTAATAAAGGCATCAGTAAAATAAACAAAAGAAATCAGTAAAACAATAGACAAATAATCGGAGAGGTAAATAAATAAATTGACTTGCCTTCAGCACAACATTATCCAAAACTGTATAAAGCACTGATTTTTAATTGCCAGTTCTTTTGCCAATTTTTCATGTTATTTCTTTTTTCTTTTCCTATGAATGTAAATATAAGGAATGTTATTGTTGTTTTGAGGCTAATATTGAACCAAGTAGTATAGTAAAGACATTTAGAGTATGACAAAGAAAGATATAAAAGAAAATAAATGGCACGATTTTTGTTCAGTTGTATTTAAAATTGGCTTTTCATTTTCTAAATATTGGCAGGAAAAGTTCAAAATTGTAAGCAGTACTTACTTTCTATGGACTATTCAAATATGAGAGGAAAATGCATTGTTGCCCATGCAGATTGTGACCCATGTTATACTAATGCTACTCCTGGAGTAATGAATTTCTGGCTAATCTGAAAATTAGGTACTTTGTCCCAGAATGTGTTAACGGGTTGGTTACATATTTGTGGTTAAGTGATTATAGTGAAGAATTTTTCTAGAGGGAATTTATTAAAGATACCTCTTGGAGATATTTTGGAAAATCTTATAAGGTAACTAGATCCCTATCATGGTTTAGTTACAGTGAATACCCTCACAGATTATCTATAAAGAATAATCTCATAGATGTCAGAATAATCATGCCACTGATTTTTAGTATATATGAGTTTCATTTGACACAATCAAAATGTAGTTTGTTTCAGAACTGAAATATATGTGATAAAATATATGATATAATAACTGATGAGAATTTATATCTCTCTTTTACTAATGTTGGTGCCAAAAGATAGCTTATGAAGAGCATATATGGCCTCTAAGACATTAATCTGAAAACCTTTTCTTTTTATATTTTCAGATTCCTTTTGCAAGATATGTGGCTAGAAATAATATCTCAAATTTGAAACGGTAAGGAACTGGTGGAGAATTTATTATCTTTTCTGACCTAGATATAATAAAGAACTCAGCACTCAATTGTAAGGTTTGGAATACTCTTTAAAAAGCAGAGATATCAGTTCTTAAAAGATTGACAGGATGGCCTTTCTCCTAAGAAACAATGTGATAATTGGGTTAACTTGAATTAACCACAATCCTTTGTATGCCTTCTAAATATCCTTGAACTTTATCACTAATTATTTTAA
Source organism: Sarcophilus harrisii (assembly GCF_902635505.1). NCBI lineage: Eukaryota > Metazoa > Chordata > Mammalia > Dasyuromorphia > Dasyuridae > Sarcophilus > Sarcophilus harrisii. Next base: position 260,753,516 of record NC_045427.1, read on the forward strand.
CATATTTTGACAAATACATTTGTATTTGGTCATTAATGGTCACAGATGCTTATATAAACTAATTTGAAGGATGGATGCTACTATCATGCTAAAACTTCCTTTACAAGTAACTTTAGACAGAGAAACACTTAAGGAAGCCTAATAAAAATCCGCATGAAATTTGGATACTAGAGATCTATATTGATAAAGTACATTTAAGTAGCAGAAGAGCCAAACATAATATCTCTTCATAAGACCCAATGATATTGCTGCTAAATTGGCATTTTGATTTATAAGCACCATTCTTCACATGAAATCAATGTGTTTTTATGCAATTTTTTTTATTCATTATTTTTTTCATTGTTCCTATATTCTTAATGTATTGTTGGCTACAAGTGATAAGGGAGAATGCCATTTATGATATCTCTATGTGGGACATTAATACTAAGAGACAGGTATTTTCACAATAAAGGAACCAAGGTATACAAAGTTTATCAGTGACCAAAAAAAAAAAAAAAAATTGGAGCATAGATCAATTTCAGTTTTGCATACAATGAAGTTTACACTTGCACTAAACTTTAATTTAGCTATACATGTTAGACAAGCAAAACAGAAGCGGGAAAGAGAGAAACAACAACTTAAATAGTGCAGATAATATTCATTCAGTGAGTTTACTTAGTTCAAAATGAGCATGGAATAGGAGAGATCTCTCTACTTTTTCCTAAGTTGGTTGTGGTTCTTCCTGCCTCTCCTAATTTGAACATCTCTCTTCAGTGACAAGAAGTATGATCCTAGAATCTCCTCTTCAGATCATTCCCATGAGACAGTCTAATTAATTGGCTTTTATTGGTAAAGCATTTGAGAAAAATAGCCATTTTGGCCATCCTAGCATTCCTGGTCAGTCAAAAAATACCTGTTACATTTCCTTTGATATTCTTATATATCCTTTGTTTCCTCACAATAAAACAGAAAATCCTTAACAGTTAGCTCTGTTTGATCCCTTTCTAACTTAACTACACTTAAGTATGAAACCCTTTGAAGGAATATTTTTACCTTATCATCAGTTTTCCTATCACCTAAATCTTTACCTGTTTTTGTATTCTTCTATTTGGATGAAAGTCCTATTTCCTGTCTGTCTCATGATAACAGTTTAGTTGAATGTCCTAAAAAATAAAATTTTCATTTACTTGTTTCCAGATTTATCTGCTCTCCAAAACAAAATGGTCATTCTTAAAGAAACCCAAGCCATTTCTAAGTTGAAAGAGTTTAAAGGTAGTCCCATACTTTATGAGAAATTCAAAGGATTTTTCAAGAGTGATTTTTGACTACACAATATTTTCATCTTTTAAGTATTGCAGCTCACTTTCTGACTGTAGAATTTCAGAACTTCATTAAGATGTGACTCCACTGTATTGGTCATAGGGCCACACAAGCCTAGCTAGTACTTTACTAGTTGAATTTGGTTACTCATTTCCTGTGAATTTCTACACTATTTTCATGAGCATTAGAGTACAATAAATAATCTTAAAACTCTGGGTTTCTTTCTCTAGATACTGTATAGAACGTGTATTCAGACCACGCAAGTTAGATCGATGTCATCCCAAAGAACTTCTGGAATGTGCTTTTGATATTGTCACTTCTACTAGCAACAGCTTTCTGCCTATTGCTGAAATAATCTACACCATATATGAGATCATCCAAGAGTTTCCAGTGCTTCAGGTTCCTTTCCACATTTTAATATGCACTGATCTCCCATCCTACAGATTTTTTTCTTGTAAATGTATTATCATTGAATCAAATATATAGTTCCTTAAGTTTATAGTAAATGCTCATTATTTTGGTAAACAACATTCTACTAAAGTGATTTAATGATTTTTTTTTTATTTTAACTTGAAGCTCTTTTAACCTTGGCCAAAAATATTATTGGGGGGAAGAGAGAGAATGGAGAGAAAGCAGAAGGATTCCTAACCTGTAGTTTTTCTAAAGGGCAAAATATAGACTCAGAACTCTGCCTTGTACAGATATAATCTATAATCCATTTCCTTAAGGCACTTGGCTCTAATATAAAGTTGATGGAGTATTACAGTGAAAACTTTGTTACAAGGCATAATTTGATGAATATAAGAGAACTGCAGAGTATTAAACAATCAGGTAAAGGAACAATTAAATGCTAAATTAATTGTCAAATAGGGAGTCTTCACAAAGGAATGTGGAAGCAATGTGATATAGTAAAAAGAGCACTGAGCTTCACAGCAGAAAGATTTATATTTGCATCTCTCATCTTCAGCAGTTCCTAGTTCTGTGACCCAGAACAAGTCACAACCTGTCTAAGCCTTAATTTCCTCATCTGTAAAATGGTGATGGCAATACCAGTAATAACTATATTACATGGTTGTTGTAAGGATGTATTACAAAACCTTACAGTAGAGAGACAGTCTTAGTATAGTACTGTAGTATCAAACTCAAACCCAGTGGGCAGCATATTAACTTAGACAATGGATGAGAAAAAGTTGGAAAGGTGGATCCAAATTGTAGAGGGCCTTGCATGCCATAGCTACATTATTTATTAACCAGTGGGAAGCTATGGAGGGTTGAAAATAAAAGTGACATAATAGAGTAAGAATAGTATATTATGAAGTTCATTTGGGAAACCATGTGAAAGATAGATTAGAAAAGAAAGAGATCAATTATGAAACTATTACTCCAATTCAGATTGAAGGTGATAAGGGATAGATTGATGCAAGGGCCATTTTGTATGTAGGATCAATAGGACTTGAATTGAAAGTAAAAGAGATGGAAGACTCAAAGATCTTGGGAGAATCATGATGATTTGGGATGTGGTGAATTTAAAGAGGAATCACTTTGGAAAAACATCTGAAAAAGGAGGATTAGAGATCTTTAAAGAGGTTAGAAGATAAAGGTCTAAATTATCTGCATAGAGGTGATAAAGCCATGGGAGGACAGAGGCTGAGAAGCAAGGAGGGCCAGAGCCAAATGTAGAGTCTTACAAAGATGGCCATGGTTAAGATTCAAGAGAAGGAGAAAAGTGAAGGAGTCATCAGAGGAAAGAAAGGAGTATGAGGATGTTCAATGTTATGGGAGATAAGGAAGGAGATGGTCAACATTGTCAGATACTTTAGAGGTCAAAGAATGATGACAACTGAGAGAAAAGTTCTGGATTGGGCCATCAGGAGGTCCTTAGCTACTTTTGAGAAAGCAGTTTAGATGGGGAGAGATTGTAGTAGATGATAGAATTGAATGTATGCAGAAGTGGAAGCAATTTACTTTTTTAGAAGTTTATAGAATTGAATGCATTCTTTTACATATGACATTTTTTATTGTGTTACTGTTCAAAAACTTTTCATCGTTCCTCACTTTCTACCGTGTGAAATCTAAACTCCTCATCCTGACTTCCCAAGCTTTTTCTAGCATGGCATCATTCTTCTGGCCTGGGGTTATTTCCCTATACTCTCTAACTTTTGTCCTCCATTCTAGTTACATCAATGTCCTATTGGCATTCAAATACACAGCCTCGATACACAGCCTCCATTACCATTCACTCATTTTGTTGTTCTTAAAATATCCTCCACTTCTCTCCTTTCTGTATCAAACCTGTTTTTCAAATCTAATTGTTTTATAGCTGCTTTGAAGCCTGTTATTCCAAACTTCATTGAGATCTCCTCCCCCAAATTCCTCTTATTATAGCTTATACTTTATATTTAAACATTTAATGCAAGAAAGCTAATATATAATGCCCGTGTTTATTGTTACTTCATTATTAATTTTGTTTCCAGCTAGATTGTATGTTCCTTAAAGGTAGGGACCATGTCTTCTATTTTTTTCTTTACTTCCTACAACACCTAATATAATGCGGAGTATACAGACTTTTAACTTCCTGATTGTTATTAGGTTGTGCACATGGTCTTGACATATTTAAAGAATAATTTTGACAGAACTAAGTTGCATGAAGTCTTACAGCTAGATATAATTTAGCATAGTGACTTTTAAGAAAAACTATTTTTCCATCCTTTAAAAATCATTTACATTCATGTCTTTGAAACTGTCTGAGACAAAAGTAGGATAAATATGAATATAGCCAATAATTTCCAATTTTTACCCCATGATATTCCATTGAACTAAAATCACACTTTAAAACATAAGAGGCTCATCATGTGTAAAATGCCCTGTTGACACTGCAAACAATCTAGCCTAAAACCCTCCAATCGACAGACCAACTAGAAATTATTAAAAGTTTAGATGACAACCTTCTTCCCTTTTCTGCCCTCTAGTTTCTAAGTAATTTGGTTCTGAACCAAATTAGAATCCTAATCCTTTATAGATTTGAAGCCTTCAGCAAATTTAAGTATTCCTACTAAAAAAGCTAAGTGACCAAAGGAGATCACAAAAAATGTGAATTTTGAAAATAGAGTGAAGCATCTTTTTTTCTATACCTAAATGCAAATAAATATTTTTTCCCTTCATATTAGGAAAGAAATTACAACATTTATTTGAACCACACTGCCATACTAAAAGCAATACTCTTATATTGTGGGATTCCAGAAGATAAACTCAATCAAGTTTATATAATTCTTTATGATGCTGTGGTAAGTGAACAGTGATTTTTCATTTATATATAAGTATTTCTTGCCAGTGTTCATGAAGAAAAATAATGTGACTTTTTTTATTGGTACAAATTTAAAACTATTATATCCACCTGTAGTATTTATAGTGATGAGGAAAATCCTTTCCCTAGATTATCTCCAAATGCACATAATTAATAGAATCTAAGATTATATACTAGTCCATGGCCATTGTAGATATTTACACATGTATTGATCAACATAAGTGGTTACAGTAGCAGAAAAAATACTGTAGTTGCTGTAGTATTCTCACCTAGATCGTTATCAGATTGGTAAGTAAAACTGGTCCACAAATTGCTTTGAATGGTTGGTAAGCATCATATTGGCTCAAGGAACTAATGTGGTCAATGGAACATTCAGAATAAAAACATGAAATTCATTATCTGAAATATAGAAATAGCCTAGAAATGCAGTGTATTAAATCAGGTAAAATATGAGATCTGGAATTAAATCTCTCTTGAAGAGTCTGCTTATAAGTCATATTTACTGAGTACCTATCTCCCCATGGTTCTCAGGTGGCACTGAGCATTTTAGCAGAAGTGAATGGCAAAAGAAAGTAGTTGGCCACAAGACTTACAGGGGAAATTTTATTAATTTGAAAATGGTGAGATAAAGAAGTCTTTAAATGTAAAAGACTGGAATAATGTTATTTAAACATAAACAAACAGCTTTACCATTTTGTTTCTGCATGCAAAGAATCTTATAAATTGTTTGATTTCTTGTTAACACATAGAGAGAGAGGTGGGGAAAGAAATAAAAATAATACAAGCTATTTCTGATTATTTTACTCTCTCCTGCCAATGATAATAAAAGTCATTTTTGGATTTGTGACACTTACTTTGACCCAACTGCCTGACTTTCTGTTGGGCTTGTTTCCTGTTGGACCTTTTTGAAATTAATTATGTCAAATTAGAAAGTCTTTACTGTGATTTCTGCTATTCTGTGTTAACCTTCTTTGGTCTTTAGAAATGCAAGAGCACTGAAAACAGTCTGTGAGCTGACCTAGCTCCTCACTTACCCACAGAGGAAATGCTGCTGCACAGGCATGAAGGGATCAGCTCTATGGAAATAGGCAAAGCTCACAGGAAATAGGCAGAGATGACTTTGGTGACTTGTCAGTAGTTACAGTCAGCCACAGCTGAAGCTGCCAGAATAAATGATCAAGTTCAGCCAGAACTGGCTAAGGGGCCCCATGTTGCTCTTATGCCCTTTCCTCCCATTGCTGCTATTATATCCATTGCCCAGATCCATTGCCATAGTGTTCCTGGCTTCATCCTCCTAGACAATTCATCTAAAGTGTCTGAACCTTAGCTTCCTCATTCTTAAATTGAAGCTAATAACATGCACAGTAGCTATCCTATAAGACTGTCGATCGGATGAGATCACATATAAAACACTATGAAAGTCAGCTTTTATAATCATTGTATAATTATAATGTACACCATTTAGCACCTCTTAGTCCTCCATTTTTATTACAAATGAAAGTAGACCTCATTTAAGAATTACATGCTTCCTTTGTAATATGTCCATCCTTTTTTGGAGATCTTAATCAGTAGTCGAATTTAAACAGCCATTTTTTTATCAAGTATATTAATCTATTTTAATTTGTGTGCCTCAGGGTTTTCAGATTTTAAATAACTTTAGCAAACATTGTATATAAAATTATGTACTTAGATTAATATTTTTACATATGGAATCAGCCCAGTTCTTTCAGGATTAGGAACAATTTTGTGGCCATAAAAAAAGGAAACTTGGAAATTGTTTTATTGAGAGGAAACTGAAATATGTTCATTCTAATATTATTTTCTTTTGCATAGACTGAAAAACTGACTAGGAGAGAAGTAGAAGCTAAATTTTGCAATCTTTCTTTGTCTTCTAACAGCGTAAGTACTTCCTAACAGTATATAGCACATTATTAAAGCTTACTCTATAATCTATCATGCCATAAAATGTCACTATATTCTTTTTCTAGCAAGGTAAGAGCACTTTATACTACCTTTCAAACACAGATTTTTTTCCCCATGAGTGTTAATGGGTACCATGGCAACTCACTGTATTAAGGGAGGGGGTGGAACTAACACTGTGATCCAAAGAATGTCTCTCCATGGTTCTTTTTAATGTACTGTAATCACCATGTTCTTTCCTGGTCACTAGTCACTTTCTTTTACAGCTCCTTTTTGTTAGAAAATGCTTTTGTACAGCCCCCCGGCTATGTCAAGATAGAGCACTAGCCATAGTCTCCTGAAATAAACTATATGGTACTAGAGTAATCGGCAGAACTAAGAAAATTCACTTGGATTTTCCTAAGTTCTTTTCAATTCCTTTTCAGAACTAAACAAGAGCTCTTGCTTTTCTAGCACATTGTTTCTCTAAAATCTTAATTTTGACTATCTTTCACTTAAATTTGACAAGATAGGGAATAATTCTTGAGCTGGAACAGGGCATTGTCTATAATTGTCTCACCATTTCAACAGATTGAACTGTGATGTAATGATGCATCCTTTTATCATTCACTGAACAGCAGAGCACAAAGCGAAGAGTCCTGTTGTTATTCTGACTTCATAAAAATGACTCTTTCTGAGGCTTAGCACCCTCCCAATCCTTGTTCTCACAGGTATGAGAATTGGATGATTGTGTGGTGAACATCCAAGTACAAAATGCTTCAAAACCCATTGGATACAACCTAAGACAAAAATTCAATATAAGTATCATCACATTCAATTTCTCAATTCCTGTTAACATTCAGTTAAGCTGTTTGGCTAATCTTTCCAAAAAGTTTTGGAAAATACATATAGCCCTCTATTCCATAACTTCCATATTCCATATATTCTATGGCTTTATTCCATAAAACAAAATTTTAAACAGTATGTTTAAGCACAAAAATTAGAGCTTAAAAGAAATTCTCCTGGACAGTTGCAAAGACAGATTAGCAATAGGAATTCACCACAAAAACTATTCCAGTTCTGAATGTGCACATTCATCTATGGGCAGAAACCAGTCCATTTACAAATAAGTAGAAAGCCTATTCAAATGCAAAGTTAAAATATGGAGTCAGAAACTCTGTAGTTCTCTTAGAGCTGGATGAGATTTTAGAAATGGCTTATTTAGCTCTTCATTTTACAAAGGAAGAAACTCAGATTATTTGGTAAAGGTTACCCAGCTAGCCAGTTTTAGGATTAAAAGTAGGGTTTCTGAATCCTAGGCCAATGTTATGTTTAAGATAGTGAATAAAGTTGTGAGATTTTTTTTTTAATGTGTTGAATTTAAAATGTTTAAATTAGTAAAAGATTTTTCTTATTAATTTTATTTTCAATACAAATACTTGAATAAATATTGAAACTGAATTTGGACTTCTAAAAACCTTTTTTTTACACAATAAAAATATTAGCATTATGTAATAAGCATTAGTTTTTTAAAGTCTCAAATCAGGCTTTATTCTCTGCTCTAATAAATGGCATTTTCAAGTTTAAATATAAACCAGTTTTTTATTAAAATGTCAAAATGATTACACAGATAATTTGTGCAGAATATTGAACTAAACCAATTATAATTCCATTTTCTTATCATGATCTTTTGATCAATTCAGATAAGAAGAAATCAATAATCTTTATGTGAAGGTAAAGTATGTTGTACTATCTTTTTTGCTTCGTCAGCTCCTCCTCCTTTTCTTGCCAAAGGGCTCAGATCCTGTAAAAGGAAAATCAGTGTCTGGGAATGATTAAAAGTTTGTATGAAGCTTTTAACATAGAGGATCAGTCTTACAATTACTCAGAATTTCTCACTTTCTTAGTCATTGGCCTAAACCAATTGAGTTTGGAGAACAGAATGGAGGGAAGTTGGGAAAGGGATTAGGAAAAGACATTTCCGTTATGGAAAAGTTTTAATGCTCTTTTGTTGGTTTGAATTGACTATATAGACCAGATGAGAAAGGCACCTGTGATTTGATACTCTCTGTAGTTCTTTGTAACTCTCAGTAAAGGAACATCCTGAATAGATACTATGTCTAAGATTATGTCTGTAACTTTTCACAAAGTTCCTTCCCACCTAAGGTGTAAAAATAGAGCCTAAATGTCTCAATTGTGCATACAAGATTCTGCGTTTAATGGCTTTTCCAATACAGTTAGTTGATTGAAAGCTCAATTGAAGCTATTTGCTTTTCAGCTGTGTCGACTCTACAAATTTATTGAGCAGAAGGGAGATTTACAAGACTTAACTACAACAATAAACTCAATTATAAAACAGAAAACAGGTGTTGCCCAGCTGGTGAAACATGGCATGAAAGATCTGGAGGAGGTTGTTGGACTTCTGAAGAAGCTTGGCATAAAGGTTTGGAGACTGTTTGACCCATCTGATTTATAATAATAGTAATAGCCCCAAAACATTGGCTTTGTTTGATTTACTTCTGGCAAGTCATTCCTTTCCCTAAAATTCTAATAACCATATTTTTGTTTTCTGATCTTCAGCATTACCTTTGGTTTAAAGTAAGATTTTATATAAGGGAGCTGGGAGGCATTAAAGATGAAGCACTGGAGAAATAAAAATTCAGAATCTGGGTTCAAATTTTTCCTTAGACAGTTAGCTAGGCCCCCTTGAGCTAGCCACTTAATTTCTCTAAAAATGGGGAGAAAAATTAAAACTGTTGTCTCCTAAAGTCGTTGTGAGACTCCAATAGTATGATGTATATAAAAGTGCTTTGCAAACTTTAAAGCACTACATCATAGTCAATTATTAATTCCAATACAGAATGAGGCCAGTTGGAAGACTTCAGCATTATTGTTCTGCCATACTTTTTATGGTGATCTAGCATAATTGGGCCAAACAGGCATAAAGCCAAAAGCTGCTGCCTGTCACAGGTACATAACATTGAGGGGGACTCTACATTCTGGGGCCCTCTGCCTGATATATCTGTGATTTATTGCTTTGCAGGTCTCAGTCAATTTGGGCCTTGTTTATAAAGTCCAGCAACATAATGGGGTAATCTTCCAGTTTGTTGCATTCATCAAACGAAGGCAAAAAATTGTGCCTGAAATCCTTGCAGCTGGTGGCAGATATGATCATTTGGTAAGTTTTCATCCTTTAAACATTACTTTTTCTCACTCAGTTCAGTATCTGTTAAATAGTTGATTGTATCTCATCAATAGGTGTACTGTTTTCCTAGATACCCCAGTTTAGAGGACCTCAAGCCCTGGGACCAGTTCCTTCAGCTATTGGAGTCAGCATAGCTATAGATAAAATATCTGCAGCTGTTATCAACATGGAAGAACCAGTAAGTTTGGGCTTTTGCCTTTACCTTCTTAAAGGGTTGTCTTCATTTCAAAAAGCAATATTTTTCCTGTTTTGCAGTAATTCAGAAGGAGCTTCATAAATAAAGCAATAACAGCCTATAGACTTAGGTTATGACTTTAATACCAGACCTCACAATAGCTATAGCTATTGACATTCTTCTAGCATAACCTCTTCTAATTTAATAGCACTGGTGCACAAATGCAAATGTGAACTACAAAGCTTTAAATTTTCTTTTGCTTGAATCACAAGAAACTAGACTTCCCAAAGGGAAAGAATATCCCTTTGACATTAGAGTAGAATTTAGTTTCCAACCAACTTGAACAGATTAAAATTTGAGTGTGTCATTTTGAAAGAATTCTGCAAATTGTCTTGCATTTTTTTGTGTGGTTTCAAATGTGATCACAAGTTAAGGAATTAATATTCAATCAATGTGACCTACTGCCCTACAGCTTAGCTCCCATATATACAGCCTAGGAGCACAAATTCCTCCCAGCTTAAAAACCTGTTTCTTCTAATCTAGGTTACAATAAGCTCATGTGATTTACTGGTTGTAAGTGTTGGTCAGTTGTCCATGTCACGGGCCATCAATATCATCCAGAAACTCTGGACAGCAGGAATTGCAGCAGAAATCATGTACGATTGGTCCCAGGTAAATTTGAAAGGACATTTTATATTGAAGGTTTAGAAAAATAATTTCTTTAATGATAAATCTTATTGTTCCCTTATGGAGCTGTCAGATGGTATTTCTCTTTAATTATGTCTATTTCCTAAAAACTTTATCTTTAAAAATCTTGAGGCTTTTGACCTTTGGTTTCTTATGTCATATAAATATTGACAATTCTACTTTTACCTTCTAAAAGGGAGACCAGATAATTGATTAGCCCTCTTCAGTACTACTTACAGATTGCCAAAGTGGCTGCTAATCCCAGTTTATTTTTGTTTTTATGGATACCTTTTGTTTCTACATCACATTCATTTCTGAATATTCTTCTATCCTTCCCTCCCATTCAACACATCTTTTTATAACAAAGACTTAAAAATAAAAAGTTCAGCAACACCAGTCAATACATTAACTATGTATAATACCATATGTCATATTTAATACCCCTTTTTCCCAATCTCTTCAAAAAAAAGAGAAATATAAATTTTCTAATTAGTCTCTAGAGTCTACACTGTCACAATTTGTTGTTCAGTTATTTTTTTAATTATGTCTGATTCTTTGTGACATCATTTGGGATTTTCTTGGAAAAGAATGAAAGTGGTTTGCCATTCCTCTTATACCTCATTTTAAGACGAGGAAACTGAGACAAACAGAGTTAAGTGACATGCTCAGGATCACACAGATAATGAGTATCTGAAGCTATATTTAAACTCAGAAAGATGAGTCTTCCTGTCTCCAAGTCTTCCACTCTATTGTATCATGGCACTACTGAGCTGCCCCATCATAATTCCATAGCATTTAGTTTCATTTTATTGTTTTTGCATTTATATTGTTATAATCCTTATATAGTTTTTTTTTTGGTTCTTGTTTCGTTGAATATACTACATTTACTTTTTTTTTTCTTTTTTCTATAACAAAAAGTGCTATGGTTATTTTGGCATATCTGAGACATTTCTCTCTTTGAGATCCATGACTAACGGTGTATCTTTGAGTTTGGGCTATGGAAAATTTAGTTTCTTTTTAGTACACTTTCAAATTACTCTCCAGAAAAATTGGACCATTTCACAGCTCCATTATCATTGCATTGGTGTTTCCTACAGCCACTCCAATTTCATTTTTGTTAATCTTTGTCGGGTTGCTAGGGGTAAAGTAAAAATTTGAACTTATTTTGATTTGCATTTCTTTTATTAGTGAATTGGAACGATATTTCTAACAATTGTTAATAGTTGGAAGTTCTTTTAAGAAGTATTCATATTCTTTGACCACTTATCTGTTGAGGAATGGTTTTTGGTCTTTTATATTTATGTTTATATATTAGATATCAAATTGCTGTCAAACATATGATGTAGAGGTTTGTTTTTCCTCAGTCAGGTTATTCATGCTTTTCGGTTCCATTGAAATTATTTCTTCTAGTCCCATTCAGTTAAAAATTCTTTCTATAACCATAATTATGAGTGATAATTTCATCAATTCTCTATTTTTAAGATGTAGCTTTTTATTTTTAACTTGAATATCCATTTGGAATGTACTGTATATATGTCTTAAGATGCTAGTTTAAACCTGTTTTGAGGGGGCAGGAGAGTGGAGGAAGGCACAAAACGTTTTCAGTTTTTTTTTGTTTTTGTTTTGTTTTTTTACAAATTATTCTTTAGCTTCTAATACTGTCTTATTTTATTGTCCTCTTTTGTCTTTACTTTTCTCAAGTGTTTTTTCACTGCATATGGAAAAAATGTAATTTGAGTAACTTCTATTAATATTGAGAGATTTTAGAAACCTCACCATTAATCTCTTGATATTTCCTATTTATACCCACTTAAAACATAAATAAAAATAAAGGCTACCCAGTGTCTAAAAACAGAGATACTCTTAGACTCAGTAATACTACTACTTGGTACACATTCCCCCAAGAGGTTAAAGACAGGGAAAAATACCTTTATGTACAAAAATGTTTGTAGCTGTAACTTTTATTAAGAAAACTGGAGACGATTGGTTGCCTATCAATTGGAGAATGAGTCTACAAATTGTTATATGAACATAATAGAATGAAAGGGATGGATTCAGAGAAACTGTAGCCAATGCAGAGTAAAGCTGGAGAACTGTTTTTACAAAATTACTGTACATAAAGGAAATCAACTTTCAAGTTCTTAAGAACTAACCAGTCTTATATCTGGTCCCGATTTCAGAAGACTGATATAAAAGCATTTTTCCCATTTCTTGGCTGAAAGGTGGATACCATACCACTATATATACATCAGGTATATATTTTCAAAAATGACCCATATGTGGATTTGTTTTGCCTGCCTATATCTATTTGTTAGCAGGCAGGGCTTTTATTTTGTGAAGGGAAGAGGTGATGGAAAGTTGGAGATAGAAATGCAGGGAAAAAAAAAAGGGAAAAAGAGTCAATGAAACATTTTAAATATGAGTAAAGTAGTTCAAAGTGTTCCCAGACAAGTAGGTCAGTGTTCATACTAACTTTAAATTTAATATAACTTTTTTAAAAAAAGTTATTAATAATATTTGCAAAGTTTTAATTTGAAAGTAAAGAAGGCAAAAGAGTTGTCTTCCTGATCAATGAATCTCTCCTTGAATATTTTATGTTCTGAGAAGCAACAAGTTTAGTAATTCATTTCAGAATAAAAAAAATAGCATATCTGGTATTTCCTGCCTAATTGGTTGAAGACTTAAGGTGTTTTATACTCCCTTTTTCTGTCTGTTTCAGTCTCAAGAAGAACTGCAAGAGTATTGCAGACATCATGAAATCACTTACGTGGCTCTTGTCTCTGACAAGGAAGGAAACCATGTAAAGGTAAAGATTCTACGGAATTATGCGGAGTTATGATGAGTTTTTTTTTTTTAAGCTTTTTATTTACAAAACATATGCACGGATCATTTTTCAACATTGACCCTTGCAAAACCTTGTGTTCCAAATTTTTCCCTCCTTCCCCCAACCTCCTCCCCTACATGGCAGGTAATCCAATACATGTTAAATATGTTAAAATATATGTTAAATCCAATATATCTATACATATTTATACATATATTTCTTGCTGCACAAGAAAAATCATGATCAGATTTCTTAACCTATATATGTTCTGACAGGACAGATATTTTACTCGATACAGTTTAGGATCCATTGCTTTACCTGTTTCTTTGAAATAGTATGCTTTCAAGAGAAAATTCATCAAAAAAGTATTGATCTAGTTCTGAATTCTTATATACCTTTTCCTGAATGATCACTTTTTTGGCCATTCCTTTTATCATTCTTTTCCAAAAAAAAAATCCAGTAAGTTCTACTGACCTAGTTGGCTACACTAATATTTTTGATGGCTATTTATGAAAAATTGGATTTACTTAAAAATGCCTGAACATCTATTGTGCTTCATAACCTATTACTTTATTTCTGACTTTTTAAAACCTACGAAATAAACTAATTCAAAATCAGATTTTGATCTAACATAAAAAGTCTATGGAATATAAAACATGACATTGCTTTTTGTTCAATTAATAATCATTAAGGGTCTACTATATGCTAGACATTCTGCTAGGCAATGGGGAGCAAAAGACAAAAATTAAAACAATTCTTGCCCTCAAAGAGCTTAAATTCTATCAGGGAGCTACATATATAAATAGGTATATACAGAGCAAATCAGTGGTAGTTCAGAAGTAATTTGTAGCTGGAAGAGATCAGGAAAAGCTTCATGTATAAAATGTTACCTGGACAGTATTTTGAAAGGAAATAAGGGATTTTAAGAGGCAGAGGTAGAGAGGACAGTTCAGGCAAGGGAGATAGCCAGTGCAAAGACTAGCACACATGACTTCCCCTACTTTCTCTGGTTTGAGTCTTCTGGAAACTCTGACAAGTTTTTAAAGCAAATCCTGGAACTGTATTTGGATCATTTGGATACTATGGGTCATTTCCTTTTATCACAGAAACTTAAAACACTAGACTGTCAAGATTCAGATTTCAGATGCTTCACTATGCCTACATAGAATCACAGTGTAGCTACATTTACATATCATATAGACTTAATATTTCTTGAAAATTTGCTTTTCCAGTGGGGAATTACATTACATCTTATCTTATCTTACATCACATCTAAACCATTTGTTATACTATGATGGAACAATAACATCTTTGTATTTAAAAGAAGCCATGTTGTTTATCAATAGTAATCTTTTCTACTTTTCTGATATATAGGACAAAGTACAAAATTCTGTTAAGTTTCTTCAATGACAGAACTGCTTAGTAGAACATGAAAGGGAAGGAAGGAAAGGAATAAGCATTTATTAAGCACATACTTCATGCTAGAACTATGCTAAGTGCTTTAAAGATATTCCTAGTTATTTGTGTCCTTAACTCTGTTGAGACATAGAGTAAAGCATATCATTTTATATTGTCTGTAAGATAAAATCATTATGGTGTTGGCTGTTAGTATTTCTACAACTCATTGATTCTACTTTTTAACTTCAGAAATCTGCAGTTTATCTAGTTGTTTCATTTCTTTTTATAAGGTCAAATCCTTTGAGAAGGAAAGGCAGACAGAGAAACGAGTGCTGGAATCTGACCTCGTGGATCACATGGCACAGAAACTGAGGACCAAAGTCTGTGATGAAAAGAATATCAGGTAATATAACAAAAAGAAGCCAGTAAATGCAAATGCTTCCATAAGTATAACATTCAGGACACCATTGTTGTGCAATTTTTTTGAAGTAGTGCTTAATCAAAATAGCTTTTAATAGATGTATTCTTTTCCCTTTGGAAAGTTCTGAAAATAATTTGATGAGACAGTTTCCATTATTTTGGGATATTCCTTCCTCTTGATCTTTAGTCATATATATCAGCACCCTAAAGTCTGCTTTGTCATTCTTAAGGTATCCTTAAGACTAAGAGCCTATCAATATTTTTCTGTAATCTGATATGTTTGTGAACTGTTTTATTAAGTTCAATTCAATGGGAAGACCTCTGAAATTTTAATATACATGAGACTTTAAGTTTTTTTCACTCCATTCTGCCATAATAGCTTCTTCTATTTATTCCTTCCTTTTCTTATCTGTTTTTTCCTTACATTTCTGCCTTATATTGAGTACCAAATTTTTATAGTGACAAGTGTAATGTTACTAAAGTAACTTTATAACAGACAATTAAAAGCCAAGGATGCCAAGACAGGCTTTTCAAATCTAGTTAAACAAATGGATGTGACATCCTGTGTCATTTTTTTATTCACTCTTGAGCAAAAATTGATGCAAGTTTATACCTTAATGATCAAGGGGAAGTATTTCAGTAGAACAATTGACTGTAACTTACATTGATATAGGTTGCTTTTGCCTTCTTGTCTACTTTTCTAATTATTGTTGTTTGCTTTTTAGAGAAGCTTCCGATAATCTTGCAGGGCAAAATCTGAAGGGGTCGTTTTCTAATGCTTCAGGTATAACTACTAATTACAAACTGAACAAAATAATTGTAATGTCTGACTTGATACTATATGTTTGCTTTGCAGTGCTTATATTATGATTTTGGCTAACTCCCTAGTAATACAAAATAAAAATTATAATGAGTTTACTTGTCTAGTTTTACTGTCTTTTGAAACTTTTAGCTTAGAAAGAGTAATCATGCCATATGCCTGTGTGCCGATCCTAACTGCTCTGCCGACTGACTTCCTTACTTTAGGCAGAGTTTTAAATCATGTCTCAATTTGACCCACAGAGCACATGTAGACAGTTCTCTGATAATCCTCCTCACCTCATTGATAAATAAAAATGTATAATTTCTTGAAGGTAGTATATTCAAAAGAGAATATTTGAGGTAAATACCATTAGCTTTCCCCATTTGGGTCAAAAGAAAGTTATTTGGGTTTCTAGGCTTTTTTACAGAAATATATACCAATTAGGTTAAATTTTTTCACCATTGATTTTGTGCCAGAATCAGTAAAAATAATCTGCCTAGCTGAAAGCTGAGAGGTTATCAGGTTTTAGAAGTTTTCATGTCAATATTGCCTTGTAAGTTTGTAACTATAAACAAATGTTGTCTTTGCTCAACATTGTATTTATTTGTACTTAACCTTCTTGCTTTTAATATGGTACATTTTGTGAAAGTGAATGAAACTGTTTTGAAATTCTCTTTTTTTTTAGGTTTATTTGAAATACATGGAGCAACAGTTGTTCCTAATGTGAGTGTTATAGCCCCAGAAAAGCTATCAGCCAGTACCAGGAGGCGGTATGAAACTCAGGTATGCACTGAGGCTTTTATAGCTTTCTAGTTTTTATCTTTCGGAAAATGTAAGTAATAAAAGAAAATAAATGTAGAAACATTGTTAAAAGCATAATACTTTTTCTTCCTACCTCCAAAACTTAGGATATTTCTGAAATTTACCAAACTAAGAAAAACTTAACTTGGGTAACCAAAGGTAAATCACATAAATCTCTCTGTTCTTCAGCATTCTCATCTGTAAATGGGAATAATATTTGTAATACTTACAAGAAAGGATTATTATAGGGAAAGAAATTTATTAATTTTTAAAGCACTATGTTAGTGACCCATCTACAGTAAGTAAACAAGAAAAGAGAGCAATTCCTTCAGGCATTCTTGGCTTCTCTTTAAAGGATCTAAACACATTCTAGCCTGGCTCAATGAAAAGTGGACTTTAAAATGGATCTTGGAAGATCTGAATAGGTGGAGAGAACATTTCAGATCATCAAAGACATGCCAGAAGCAGAAATAAGCATGGACATTAGCAATGGTTTTCCACTATTGTATTCTATCTCTGTGAACTGAAAAAAGTTTAGATATGGCAATTTCTGTAAGCATTTCTAACTGTAGACAGAGTTTTAAGTTCCAGTTTATTAAGTGCTTTTTGCTACATTGATCTCTAATACTCCCTTGCTGACTGCTGTTGCTTTCTTCCTACTATTACATTATTAGCTGAGTTACTAATATCATTGAGAGCACTATCCTATTGGAACCCTGTATTCATGTTCTATCTTATCAGTTATTCTCTGATCCAGGAGGCATAAGCTGCCATCATCATTGTTTCTGGTTGGATTCAAGAACTAAGTAGCAAGAAGAGGTGGTTGCTAATAAGTGACCAAGAGGCTTTGTGGTCCTGATCAATTCTAAGATAGAGGAGAATACTAGGAATTGTGGCTGCAGGAGAGTGGGGGACCTGATCACAGTCCAAGGGCCAAGAGGTTTGCTAGCACAGATAGCTTTGGGGGAATAGCATCCCTTCCTGGGTAGAAACTACAGGTGAAGAGGTAGTGACCACACCTCTCCTGAGATCAAACTACCTTGGAAGCACCAAAAATCTACAAACTGTACAGCTGGCTCTGAAACAGCAAGAAAGGCCTGAAGCTTGGGACACTGCCCCCTCCACCCTGAGAGGAGAGTACAACTTTAACATAAAATTCCAAGTCAAAAAATGAAAAACATGAGCTGAAAAAATGAGCAAACAAAAAAAGAGCCTATCTATAACATTACTATAGTGATAAGGAAAATCAGGACACAAACTCAGAAAACAATCATGTCAAAGCAGCTAAAGCAAAGCCTCAAAAGAAAAATGCATTGATCATTAGACCAAAAAAAAAAAATTTTTTTCTGGAAGTGACCAAAAAGAAATTAAAAAATCAGATAAGCATATAAGAAAAATTATGAAGAAATGAGTGATGCAAGAAAATTTTGAAAAGAGTCAACAGCTTAAAATAGGCACAGAAAAATAAATAACATCTTAAAAAACAAAATTGGCCAAATGAAAAGAAGTGCAAAAGCTCGTTGAAGAAAGTAATTTCTTAAAAATTAGAATTGAGTGATGGAGAGAGCCATCTGTATCCAGAGAGAAGACTTTGGGGAATGTGGAGTAAACATAGTATTTTCACCTTTTTTTTTGTTGTTCTTTGTTTGCTTGGTTTTTTTTCCATTTTTTTTTTATTTTAGACTGATTTTTCAAGTGCAGCATGATAAATATGGAAATATGTTTAGATAAATATGGAAATATGCACATGTTTAATTTATATTATAGGTTATTAGAGCAATAAATAAGAAAAATTTAGAACACAAGGTTTTGCAAGGGTGAATGTTGAAAACTCTTTGCGAGCATTTTGAAAAATAAAAGGTATTTTAAAAAAATAAGAATCTCAAAAAAATTAGAATTTAAAAAGAAATTGGAGTAGGCAGTGAATAAAAAAAATTCATTCTTTGCAGATGATATGAAGTGTATACTTAAGAGAATCAACTAAAAAACTACTCAAATCAATTAAGAACTTTAGCAAAGTTGCAGGATTTAAATAAATTTATATAAATCAAAGACATTTCTATATATTACCAACAAAGCCCAGCAGCAAGAGATAGAAAGAGAAATTACATTTAACATAACTATAGACGATATAAACTAGTTGGGAGTCTACCTGCAAAGACAAACCCAGAAACTATATGAATACAATTACAAAACATTTCATAGAAATAAAGTCAGCTCTAAACAATTGGAAAACTCTCAATTGCTTATGGATAGACCAGACGTTAATATAAGACAAATGACAATTCTATCCAAATTAATCTATTTATTCAATGCCATACCAATCAAACTGTTTAAAAAATTACTTCATAGAGCTAGAAAAAATAATATAAAAATTATCTGGAAGAACAAAAGATTAAAAATATCAAGGGGATGGGAAAAAAATGCCAAGGACAGTAGTCTAGCCACACCAGATCTAAAATTACATCATAAAGTAGCAGGCATCAAAACCATTTGGTATTAACTAAAAAGTAAGAGTAGCAGATTGGTGAAATAGATTAGGGACAAGTAGTGACTATAGTAATCTACTGTTTGATAAACCCAAAGACTCCAGTTTCTGGGATAAGAACTCACTATTTGACAAAAAATTGCAGGAAAAACTGGAAAATAGTATGGCAAAAACTAGACATAGACCATTCACATCCTATATCAAGATAAAGTCAAAATGGGTTCATAATATAGACATGTGATGCTGCAAGCAGATTAGGAAAGCAAAGGATAGTTTATCTGTCAGGTCTTTGGAGAAGGTAGGAATTTGTGACCAAAGAAGAAATAGAGAATGCAAATTAGATAATTTTGAATGCATTAAATTAAAAAAGGTTTGCATAAACAAAACCAATGCAATCAAGATTAGAAAGGAAGCAAAAAGCTCAAAAATAATTTTTCTAGCCAGTATTTCTAATAAAAACCTCATTTCCAAAATAGTCAAATTTAAAATAATACAAATCATTCCCCAGTTGATAAATGATCAAAGGATATGAATAGACAATTTTCAAATGAAGAAATTAAAGCCATGTATAGTCACATTTAAAAAAAAATGTTCTAAAGCACTACATGCTAAATAAAGGGAGCAGAACCCAGGAGAATATTGTACACTTGTTACTAACAAGTGAAAAATCATATGTTTCAATTTGCATTCAGACTCCATTAATTCTTTTTCTGAATATGAATAGCATTTTTCATCATGAGTCCTTTGAAACTGTCTTGTATTATTGTATTGCTAAGAATAGTTAAATCCTTTACAGTTGATCATCATATGATAATGATGTCACTGGGTACAGTGCTCTGCTGACTTCACTCTGCATCAGTTCAGGAGACATCATATTTCAGAAAACTGCCATGATATCTTAGAACCAGAGGGTAAAACAGAAATTGAAAAAAAATCTGATTACCTCTTAAAAGAGATTCCAAAATGAAAACTCCCAGAACATTACAGCCATAATCCAAAGCTTCTAGGTCAAAGAGGAAGTATTACAAGCAGCCAGAAACAAACAATTCAAATATCATGAAGCTCCCATCAGGATCACACAAGATTTAGCAGTTTCTACATTATAGGATCAGAGGGTTTAAAATAATTATATTCCAGAAGGCAAAGAAGCTAGAAATACAACCAGGATAACCTATCCAGCAAACTGAGTATATTTCATAATTGGAAATTTAACTAAAAAAAACTAGAAAAGGAACAGATTAAAAAATCCCCAATTAAGCACCAAATTAGAAATTCTGAGATTCACAAGTTGAAAGAAAACCAATGAATTAATAAAGCTAAGAGATGATTTTAAGAAAAAGTCAAGAAAACACTCAATTGACTAAAAAAACCAATTACCCAGTATTAATATTAAAAGAATGAATTCACCTTCAGTGAAGATGAAATTAAAACAAATATTAGGAGCCATTTTGTCCAATTATATGCCCAACTGTAAATGAATTATCCTCAGCAATACAAAAAAAAAATTTCAAAGGATTTATGGTGACTATTAGCCATCTCCAGAGAAAGAACTGATGCTGTCTAAATGCATATTTTTAAACACTTTTATTCTGGTGGAGGTTTTGATCTAAATTTTCTTTTACAATGTAGGTAATATAAAAATGTTTTACATGACTACTATGGGAAAATCTATATCAAACTGCTTGCCTTCCTCAGGCAGGGAGAAAGAGAATCAATCTAGAACTAATTTTTTTTTTAAACCTCATGTTAAAAATTTTTTTTACAGGTAATTGAGAGAAAAAGTGAAAATTAAATGTTAAAAAAAAAAAAAAAAAAGTACACAGACCCCATATTAAGAATCCCTATCCTAATGTTTGGTTTGCGGACAAACTGTGGAAGATAGATGTCTTGCATTCACATATTCTGAATTCAGTCTTCTCTTCTTGTAGGTGCAAACAAGACTCCAGACTGCCCTTGCCAACCTCCACCACAAGAGTAGTGAAATTGAAATTTTAGCTGTAAGTCTTTTCCTTTGATATTGATGTTAAGAGCAAAATTGTCAGAACTTAACTTTCAGTTCAATATAAATATTTTGTATTCCTATGTGATTTTCACTAAGAGCAACCTTATGCAAAATTGAGAGTATGAGACTACAGAGAAAATGTGAAGACATGGGGGGGGGAAAATAAAAGAAAAAGGGTTTTTTCCTCTCCCTTCCCCAACCCAACCCCAAAATGGAAAAAAAAAAAATTAACATCCTCAGAAAATCTTCATTTTGTTTCTGAAATTTTCAGAATTTCAGAACTTCAGAAAAAAGCTCAGGTGGACTTTTAAATCTTTTTTTTTTTTTTAATAGCCTTTTATTTACAGGTTATATGTATGTGTAGGGCTTTTAAATCTTAAATCTACACATCATCATGTATTAGAATCAGTCCTTTTGTGGGTGGGATGGTGAATTATGACATAGTACTTTGGGGTCCCAGAAGTGAAGTGTCATCCTCATACAGTTGATATTTACTTCATTTTCTAACAGACTTCAACAGTGATTTTCAAATTCAGTCTTTGGTGACAGTGTATAATACAAATAAGAAGAGTTGACTTAAAATTTTGCCATCAAATCACCTTATGCTAATTTGCATTGTCTGTATCCCTTCTCACAGGTGGATCTGCCAAAAGAAACTATTTTGCAATTTTTAGCACTGGAGGTAAGCAAGGTCTGCCATGCCTAAGTACTGGCCTAGAGTCAAACTTTAAATTCCAAAAGTTTGAGTAATTTTTGCCATTAAGGGACCAAAGTGAAGTTATTTTCCTTAGTGATATTTTCTGAACTTGAGAATTTGTAGAGATTACTGATGTAACTTCCTTTTATAGAAAAGACTTGTTCCTAAATTATCAATGGAATCATTTCAGACATTTATCTTCTCCTTATAGGAAAGAGTAGTGCGCTAACAGCCACTACCAATTGAAGAGTAATAAGAACGCCAATTGTTTTAGAACATCCACAAAAATATGGGATATGGGATGTCTGGGAACAGTGGGCCTTGGCATCCTTCCCAGCAGTGGCCTTGAGGACTTTTTCTCTTCCTTTCCTATCTCCCTACTCCTCCTCCCCCTCCAATCGCATTTGCTCCAGGTGTTAAAATCCCTAGTTTCAGTTATGATCAATCACATGTATCTTCCCTTCCCCATTTTAATTTTGCAATCTTACATATATATATTTTTTCTTTTAAACATATACCTGAATAGTCAATAGAGCCCTTTAATAACATACAGCCCATAAGCTATAGTTAATGTATTATTAATAGAAAAGATGACAACTTTATAATGATGGCTTTCTTTTACCTGCCCAAAATATTGGATACCAGAAATATTAATCTGTGTTTAACCTGGAAATGGACCCATGTGCCATATTAAATTCTATTTTGCTAACTAGATCATTCATTTGTCACAAATTTATTATGAAAGTAGCATGTCACACATAGGCAAAGAGAAGCAGAAAATAATTTGCCCAAGATCATTAAGGTAGTACAGTGATAGCTGGTATACATTGCCAAACTAGGAATGAATTTGATGGCTCCAAAAGGTCTGTAATGAAGTGGTATGTAGCATTTTCATTCTAAAAGTAATCATCTTCTAGGAGGTAGAGCAACTCTCTTATTGAATTTAATACCTTCCTCTATGTGGTTTCTCTGTAGGTACTTTAGTCCTTGGAAGAGCACTAGCAAATCTCATGTTTATCTACCCTGCTCATTCCCCCTCACCCCCCCCCCAAAAAAAAAAAAGAAAATCTTAAGGGTAATCTGCTGTTTAAAAAGTCTTATCTTTGTTTTCCCCTAGTGGGATGGTGACGAACAGGCCTTTAATACAACTGTGAAGCAGCTACTATCACGCCTGCCAAAGCAGAGATATCTCAAATTAGTCTGTGATGAAATTTACAACATCAAAATTGAAAAAAAGTAAGTTATTTGGTTAGCAACATGTTTCACACATGTCAGAATTCCAGGAGGTAAGCTATTAAAACCCTCCCATGGTAGTTTATCTTCCCTGAAGCTTCAGATCCCTCGATGGCTGCACCTCATTTTCCTGTCAGGATGCTGGGGAATAAGTCTACTAATGAGTTCGGCAGCTGGCAGCCAGTGAAGCCTGCCTAGGGCCTCATTTTCAGCCATGACCTTATTAATGAGAAAACATAAAGAAGCAGATCAACTGTCCCCACTATAAATTTATTCTCCCAGATGACTCATATATAGAATTCAAGTGTTTAAGAGGAAATAGATATGAGCTCTGCTGCTTCATTTTTAGAAAATTAAGACTAATTGACCCTTTGCTTTAAAGTCCCAATAGAGAAATATTAGCTTTTTATCCCACTACCTTTAGGGCAAAAATGAAAAATGTAAAACAAATGGTGACATTTCACTTGCCAAGAAAATTTAGCTAATTCTAGATACCTTTACGTATTTTTGTTGGAACAGGACACTTACAAATAAATTTTATTTTCCCAATTAGAATCTATTTCATTTCTTCATTTCTTAAACCAGGGGTCCTCAAACTTTTTAAATAGGGGGCCAGTTCACTGACCCTCAGACTGTTGGAGGGCCGGACTATAGTAAAAACAAAAACTTTGTTTTGTGGGCCTTTAAATAAAGAAACTTCATAGCCCTGGGTGAAGGAGATAAATGTCCTCAGCTGATGCATCTGGCCCACGGGCCATAGTTTGAGGACTCCTGTCTTAAACCATTGTTTTTCTCTGTGACTGCTTCTAATTAAAGACTTTTTTTTCTTCTGCAGAGTGTCGATGCTATTCCTATATAGTTACAGAGATGACTACTACAGAATCTTGTTTTAAATATGAAGAATTCATTGCAAGGACATGTGAATTGTACTTAGTAATGTTTAAACTACCCAGAAGCTTATGTTGTAATATAGAATGTTGTACAGTCACTGTAATTTTGGATAAATCTTAAAACTGAGTATTTTATAGTGTATATATTAAAGGCTGCCAAACTTTTTGGATTTAATAAATGTTTTTTGTAAATCTGCTTGCTATACTTGCAATGGGAATGGAAAAGGAGGATATCTAAATGCAGAATCAAAGCACATTAGCTCTTCCTATATCCCCAAGATTGGATGTGAAATAATCTTTAAGTATATTATCTAATCAATTCACTTATTCTCAGACTGAATACAACCATATGAAAGAGGTATTACTGTTCTTTATAGATGAAGAAATTGTATGTTGGCAGTTAATTGAATTGTGTTAAGAATCCGAGAGTATCAAGTACAATATTCTTCTATATTGAGTTTGGCTTATTCAGTTGTTTCACAACTAGAGCTTGATCCTTCTCAAGCTCATTGTACCAAGGCAAGCAAGATTAAGTGACCAGACTTGTAAAGAGGAAGATGAGTCTTCCTGACTCAAGGCCCAGAATTCTATCCACTGGGTCACTTAGCTAATTTTGAGTTTGGGGGAGATGATTCTTATACTTCACTAAAGAATGAAATATCCAAAGATGTGAGTAACTGATAACTTTGTCCAATTTCCTCTAACTAGCTTAGTTTGTTATTCTAAGCTTGCTCTCTGGGGACTTGAATGAAGGTTTAGGTCTGGATCTCAAAGATTCTCCTATTGAACTGGATATATCACTGGAAAACAAAAAATGCCAATATCAAGGAAAATTTTTAAATTGGAAATGAACTACAATATAATAACTTTCCCAGTGAATTCTGTTAAATTTAAATGGTTCATTAACAAGACTTAAAAACTTCATAAACACCTCACAGGTATTTAGAAAGCAACCCTATGACTACACATACTATTCAAAGAACTGTCAGCTTCTATCACCAAAAGCTCTGAGGACATGCTAAGTTTTCTCATTCCTCACAGAATTGGGTTAATAATGCAAAACCAAAGGTGATGAAAGAACAGACATATAAAGGGAATCAAAAAAGGTATATGGATAAATTTAATAATATATTGCTCTTTTGACACAGATTGCTAAAGTGACTTCAACAAACCATAGGTCAGATATACTATAAAGTGTAGAGGGGATGAGGCTTTTTGGATGCCACATATAATACATACATACATATATATACACACACACACACACACACATATAACTTGGGCAGGCCTTTTTTTTTTTTTTTTTCTTTTTCTTTTTTAATCACAGGAACTCCTGTAAACATTAAACTGGCAATTAACCGAAACAGGATTGATAAACTGCTACTAAATAACACTCCCTTCCCACCATATGAAGCCACTCAGCCTTTAATGGTAAAGGCTGTACCATTAGCCAAGTGTCTTCAAAGTTGTTTAGTGAAATAAAACTGGAATCTAAGTGCCCCTCACTGTGTGGCTTTGCTTTTCTTGTTTTTGCTCTTCTTGTCTCTCTTCTTTAGCCCATCCATATTGGCTCTAAGCAAGTTAGAATAGGCCTGTAAAACAAAAAGCATAACCTTCAATGAAAACGAGAGCACTCTAATTGGCCCACCATTCTTTTGTATTCACAGAAGGCCTATAGTAGAGGAAATAAGAGTGGTTAGGAGAGAAAGAATGTAACATGCCAGAACATACCTTCCCTCTAGTTCTGGGAAGGACAGACCATGTATGTTAGCAATTTTTCATCCCTTACTTGCTCTAGGCAAGACAATTACTGACCTTATTTTGTTATTATTGATGTAATTTCTATAGCAAAACCAGCAAATACTAATTGTTAACATTTACAATAGTGCTTTCCAAAGATCTGCAAAACACTTTGTGTATATTTCATAGTTTACAAAACTGTATTAGGGTGATAGAACAAACCTAAGTTGACTCTGACAGGAAAAAAAAGCAAGATATAAAAATTATGTTCCATCATTCATATTAGGCAGCTTCATTTGTAAAATGGAAATTAAAATTGCCCCTCCTAAGAGAGCTCATTATTTTAGTTCAGTTAGATGCCTAGACTGAACCTTGAATTCTACTTACTAACAACTTGGGGAGACCCAATGAATATCAGAAACTTACCATCTGGAATTTATTCACTTCTTTAGAGCTCACCTAGAAAACATAAATAAATCAATTACCTTCCCTCTTCATGCAAAAACTACTGAAGTCCTCATGGGGGCAGCATACCCCATACTTATATAGCTGTCCCCAACTTCACAGAGCTGTGCTTTAACAGTGTTACTACTAGCTAAGGTCAAGGTAGCAAGATGACAAAAGAGAAGGCTTTCCTCACCTGTCATATTCGAAAACCAAATAGTTTTGCACCCTTCAGTTCTGCTTAGGGGTGGGTCATGTACGATAGATAGCTTCATTGTACAATATGAAACAATATCTTAGTCAATAAATGTATGGATGTACTACGCAAAAGAAAGAAACTCCTTTCTCCATGCAACCTCTCACCAGAGGTTCCTTCAGTTTCTTCTTAAAAGGAAAATACTGTGACAAAAGTGCAATGCAGTTTGTTTAGTTTTTTTAACCTCAGAGTAAAGTACATTGGAATAAAGAAATATAAAAGAATTCTAACAGACTAACTTTACCACACTAACCAACTGATAAAGCCAGCTTCCTAGGCATCTGGTATCCTTTTTCAATTGAATTTCGGAAAATTTTCAAAAGATCCAATTAAAAAGACAAGATTTTATACTGGCTAATGAGGAACTAAATTAACCTAAGTCTTCCATGTGGCAGTGCTGGTGGCAGTAGAGGGAGAAAAGTAATAAAAGAGGTTTAATATAGTATATTAACTAAGTGAATCAAAGATTCAGCAAATAAAATAACACTTCTGCATTCACTAACTGCTATAATGCCTTAATCTCTACTCTTATTAGGAAAATCAAAGCCCAACAAACCATTAGGAGTAATTCTGTATTTTATCATCAGCAATATACAAGGGCATAAGCCATAGGCAATTGAAATATCAAACAGGCAATGAGAAGCTGTTGCTGATAAATTACAGTAGTGGCATAAAGAGTATTTGTGCTATCTATTAACTGCTTCTAAGGGCAATTAAAATTACAGATAACCTAATTCCTCATAAAACTTGGAAAAGCAAAGGAGAAATTTCATTTGACCTTCCTTTCTACTTACTTTTCTAGTAACTCTAGGCAGTATAAGGTGGCGTAGAAACAAACCAAATTGCAATTTATGTCATACCCAAATGACCTCTGAATAACTGAACCTTGAACAATTCTTGAAGATTATGGTAGGTATAAAATGTGGATCAGAGAGTTCCCATCTTCAAAATCCTGAAAATTTCCAATTTAAAGACAAACATGCTACCCTTGTGCATAGCTCCCCAGAGTCCCTGCTCACCACAGTGCTGATTTTCTTTTTCCCATCAGTAGCTCTTAGCAAACACTTATTGTCTGAAGGCTCAAAGCCTTCCACAGAGCCTTTCCTTGGAATGGGTTTAGTCCGACCATCATCTGCATTAAAGAAAAAATAAAGTTCCCGTCAAAAAAAAATAACATTTATACCACCATTCCAATTCAGGAACGTACCTATGCTATACCAGAAGTGCTCATTCTTTATTCAACATCGGAAAAGTGGAGATACTAACAAGAAATCCAATTTGTATGGCGGAATCAAATAAAGGCCACAAAAATTTCTCTTTTCCGGTGAATGGAAATAAAAAAAGGAAAAGGTAGAAAAAGGTAAGAGCCCTGAGAGAACAGGCTAAGAGACCAAGGCTGCTGGAAAACTAGGCACGCCCCCCACTGCTAACCCACCCTGGTCTGAACAGAAGCGCCTACTGAGGAGGGTCGGCCCGGAGCCACTGCTAGGGAGGGGTGTGGGCAGGGGGCCCTCCGAGCCGCCAAGGCCGGGATCGGCCGGCCCTGTCCCTCTTCCCAGGATTCGGGAGGCCAGGGAGCCCGCATCAAGGCCCGCGGGTACATTTCAGGAGGGCCCTGGGCTCTTTTTAGTGCATTTTGTTCCTTATGATAACCAGATGTCGTCATCATCCCGGATATTTTGACAGAAGCTCGGGCTCACGGGGCCCAGGGAGGTGGAAGTTACTCCGGGGAAGCAAAGCCAGGCCCCTGACGGCGCCGGTGCCTCAGTTTCCCGCCTGCGTAGGCCTCGCTCCCCTCCCCCCTCCCCGCGGGGCAGGGGTTCCTTACACTTCTTCAGGGTGATGAACACGCTCCCCGACGACCGGCACTTCTGGAAGAGCCTGGTCAGCTCCGTCAGGAACTGGAAAACAAGCCCCCCCCCGGGCTCCCGTTAGGCGGCCCCACGACGCCAACGGCGAGCGGCCGACGAGTCCGGGCCCGTCTCTGGTCCGGCCAGACCGAGACCCGGGCGAGGCTCTACTCTCCCACCCACCTCCCGCTGCCCCCCCCCGCCAGTCCCGGCCCCCACCTGCTCGCTCTCCAGCAGCACCATAGCGGATCCTCCGCCCCCCGGCCGCGCTCGCTCAGTCACCACTAGCCAGGGAGCCGGAGCCGGAAGTGCGGCTCTAGAGAGGCGGGACTTCCGCTTTCTCGGAGGCTTCCCCTGCTCCGCCATTGTTCTAGGCCTTCCCTGCCTCATCACCCCGGTCAGCCCCACCCCCTTAGTGCGCGGCTACGAGGTCCCCATCCCCCCCCCCGCGGCGGGGTGGGGGGGGGAGAGCGGAAGTAGGAGAGAGACAGAAAAGGAAAATGAAGAGAGGAGAGAGGGGAAGATAGCGGGAGGAAAGGAAGCGTGGAAGGGAGAAAGAGAAAAGAAGGGCAAGAAAAAGGAAAGCGGGCCAAGAAGGCGGGAGAGAGAGAGAGGAAAGGGGGGGAAGGATGGAGGAAGAGAAGTGGGGGAGGAGAGAACTAGGAAGGAGTGGAGGAAGAGGGAGACAGGCAAAAAGGAAGGGAAGAAGAGAAGTGAG
This sequence comes from Sarcophilus harrisii, assembly GCF_902635505.1. Lineage (NCBI taxonomy): Eukaryota > Metazoa > Chordata > Mammalia > Dasyuromorphia > Dasyuridae > Sarcophilus > Sarcophilus harrisii. Next base: position 260,782,648 of record NC_045427.1, read on the forward strand.
GGTGTTGGGGATGACAGGACTGACGGAGGAGGAAGAGGGGGAAAGGAAGAGGAAGATGGAGGAGGAGGGAGGATGTTAGGAAGTAAGTGGAGAAAGGATGGAGAAGCAAGTAAGGGAAGGAGAAAGGAGAAAAGTGTTTGGAAGGAGAGGAGGAGAGAAGGAAAAAAGGGAACGAGGATGAGAGGGAAGGAAAGAGAAGAAAAAAGAAAGGGATATGGAGAGAGAAGGGCAAGGAGCGAAGCTGGGAAAGGGAGGAAGGGGAAGAAGGAGGAAGAAAGGAATGGAAAAGAGAAGGAAAAGACTAGGAGAGGAAATTGAGAAGAGAAGAAGGAAAAAGAGGAGTGAATTGGGGAAAAAAGGTAGAAGGGAAAAGAGTGAAGGGGGGGGGAAGGTAGGAATGACAGGATGGGAAGAGGAGAGACAAGGGAACGTCACCCAAAGGATCACCTCTTTTTCCAGGCCCCAAATACATACCATCCTCTTTCAGGGACCTTCCTTGACCAGGTTTTAGGTTCCCTCTCCCAATGATCATTATGGAAAATTTGTGCCACAGTAAGAGAAAAAGAGATGAAGGAAGGAGAAAGAGAGGGAAAGAGGAAGGAGGAGGAGGCGGTGGGTTTGTGCCTGAGTTCTAGTCATGCTCTTTTGGCTAGTGATGCTAACAGGGATAACTAAACAGGTTAATTCAAGAAACACTTAGGAAACAAATACCACATGCAAAACACCATGCTGAGTACTGGAGCTGAAAAGATCAAAAATAACAGCCCTTAACCTTCAAAGAATTTACAGTATGTTCATCTTTGCCCTTTGCTCCTCTCCTGCATCATTGATTTCTCAGTTTCTAGTAGTCCCTTGCCTTCCGCATATATACAAAATCAGTTCTCTCCCAACCATAAAATTCCATAAAAAACAAACAAACAAACAAAAAGATGTGGTAGGAAGAGCACTACATTTGGAATCATTAGAATTACACTTGAATCCTCATTCCACTGCTTATTGCTTGTATGACCTTGGTTGGACAAGGCCTTTAGCTCCTGGGTCTCTGTATCTTTATCTGGAAAATGAGAGATTATGCCCAGAGTCCATCATTTAGGTGTTGAAGTGGATAGAGTGTTACATTTAGAGTTAGGAAGACCTGAGTTCAAATCCAAATTCAAATTCAAATCCAACTATGAGACTCTAAGCAAGTCACTTAACACCTGCTTCAGTTTTCTTATCTATAAATAGGAATCATAATAGCTTCTCTTGCTCAGAATTGTTGTGAGCATAAAATGATATTTGTTTTGAAAATGTTTTGTATATTTAACATATATTGGAAATTATTAATCCACTTGCTGGGAAGGAGGGAGGGAGAAAATTTGGAGCACAAGATATAACAAGGGTGAATACTAAAAACTATCTTTGCATGTATTTTGAAAAATAAAAAGCTATGCATTTTGTTTTCTTTCTCATTTTTTTTCCTTTTTAATTTGATTTTTCTTGTGCAGCATGATAATTGTGGAAATATGTATAAAACAATTGTACATGTTTAACATATACTGGATTACTTGCTGTGTAGGGGAGATTGGAGAGGGAAGGGAGGAAAAAAATTCTGGAACACAAGGTTTTGTAAGAGTGAATGTTGAAAATTACCTATGCATGTGTTTTAAAAATAAAAATCTTTAATAAATCTTATTAAAAAAATAAAAATAAAAAGCTATTATGATGAAAATGCTTTGTAAACCTTAAAGTGCTGCATGAATGTTAAACTGTTATTAATAGTCTATATTTCTTTTTTTTATAAATTTGCATTGATACTTTTCATTTGCTATATCACCAAAATTTCTCCGAGTATCCATCTCCTCCCAGAGAGCTATCCCAAATAACAATATTTTTAAAGGGAAAAAAGAAAAAGAAAAAAAATCAGCAATTACAATTTAAATGTCTGAAAATATTTGCAAAAAGCACATGCTCATGAACCTCCCAGAGTCTCAAAGGATTGGGGTGAGACTATCTTTCAATATTTCCTCTTTGGGGTCATGTTAGCTCTTTGTAATTTGGTGACATTCATTTTTGATTTTCTCTTCCATTTATACGTCCATTGTATAGGGGTAGCTAGGTGGCGCCATAGCACACAGAGTGCCAGCCCTGCAATCAGAAAGATATCTTCCTAAGTTCAAATCTAGTCTCAGACATTTACTAGCTGCGTGATCCTAAGCAAGTCACCTAAGCCTATTTGCCTCAGTTCTCTCATCTGTAAAACGAGCTAGAGAAGAAAATGGCAAACTACTACAGTATTTCCCTAGAAAACCCCAAATGGGCTTACAAAAGAAATCACTGAAAATGACAGAAGAACAATAACAAAAGTACGTGTGCATATAAACACACATACACATACACACAAAGTTTTCTTGGCTCTATCAATATCACTAAGCCTCAGATCGTGTAAATCTTTCCATGTTTCTCTGTATTCATCAATTTCCATCACATGCACCAAAATTTGTTTAGCCATTCACCAAGCAAGGGAATCCATTATGTTCTATTTTTTTTTTCTACCACAAAAGATATACTGTCATAGATATAAAATTCTGTATTTCTATACACACTCTCACCATCGTCACTACTGACTGAAAAAAGAGCATACTAGAAAAGTCACCATCATTGTCCCCCAATTCATTTTAACATCTTAACACATTCATCCTACTACAACTGTCTTAAGGGGAGCGGGAAATTAATAGCCATCACAAATATGCACAATTGACTTTTTTCCTTCTATAAATCCAGAAAGTTTGCATAAAGCATTTAGGAATGTAGAAATTGGTATAAAAATGGAGAAAATTTGAAGTATATAGACTTGCCAATACTGAGATTTATCATTCTTTTTCCTCGGTACACTTGTACATTTGTCAATTGGAGTGAAGAGAAGAAAGAGCTGAATATATAAAGGAAACTTTGAACAGATATGCCTGAGACAAATGGAGTATTCACACAAGCGCAGAGAAGATGGGAAGTGTAGATTTATATGATAAATTCATCTCAACGCCAGGAAGGTTTCTGACAAAGCTTCTTGTTGATATATTCTTGGACAAGACAAAGAAATACAGGCAATATGATTGATTCCCAGCAGGGTGAACAGCCATATCTCAAAAGTCTTGATTAATGAGTTCATAGTGCACATTTTAAGCATCTGACCTCTACCCTGTTTTATTTGACATATTTATTGGTGGTTTGAATGAAGACACTTACTCAATTTATAGACGACACAACAGGGGAAGAGATGTCATCTGTTAGATGACAAAATCAGTACTTCAAAAGATCTTGAAAGACTGGAAGGATAGATCCAATCCAACCATGATGTCAGTCAAGTTCTAGGTTTATGTTTAAATAAATAAACTGTTCAGGATGGAAGAGAACTTCTTGGGGGTAGTAATTCATCCGAAAAGTACTTAAACATTTTTGTGGACTGCATCTACAATATTAGTCAACACTATGATACGGCTGCCAAAAATGTAACTTCAAGTTACATTATTATTAATAATAGCTAGCATATATATGGAGCAGCTAAGGGGAAAAGTGGATAGAATTCCTCGAGTCAGGAAGATTATCTTCCTAATTCAAACCTGGCCTCAGAGTTACTGTGTGACCCTAATCACTTAACCCTCTTTGCCTCAGTTTCCTTATCTGTGAAGTGAATTAGAAAAGGAAATGGCAAACTACTTCACCTATCTTTGCCAAAAAAATTTCAAATGGGATCTTAGAAGATGGATGACCGAAAAGACTGAACAAAACATTTATATAATGTTTCTAGATTTGCAAACTACTTTTAAAATATCTTATTTTATCCTCATCTCACCCCTGGAAAAGTATTATCATTATTATCCTGATTTTATAAATGAAGAAACTGGGGCAGACAGAAGTTAAGTGATTTACCCAGGATCACAGAGATAGTAAGTGTCTGAACTCAGATTTGAATTCAAATCTTACTGAGAGTTCAGTTCTCTATTCACTGTACTATCTACCTGCCTTAATAAAATAAGAGGAAGAGAGAAGGGAGGAGAAAAGAAGAGAGGGAGGGAAAGAGGGAGAGGAAGAAAGAGAGAGAGGGAGGGAGGAAGAGAGAAAAGGAGAGAAGAAGAGAGAGGAAGGAAGAAAGAGTGAAAGTGTAGTGTCCAGAATGAAGCTAGTAATAATTGGTCCAATTTACTCAGCCAATGTCAGACCATAATTAGAGTTCTGGGTTCATTTCTGAGCATGACACTTTAAAGGGAACGCCAGAAACTAATTAGGATGGTGAGATGACTTGAAACCATGTTATGTGGCAAATAGCTGAAGAAACTGGAGATGTGTGACTTGAAAAACAGACTACTTAAAGGAGACACAATGGGTGTCTACAAATATAGGAAGGGCTATCACATGGGGAAAGCATTAAACAGTCTGTAGATGGCAGAATTAAAGACAATAGCTAGATGTTAGAAGAATTCAGTATAAAAGAGAATAACTTTTTAGCAATTGAACTGTCCAAAAGTGAAGTGGGATATTTTGTGAGGTATTGTTTCCCATCTTCCTAAGTGATCAAGCAGACATCCTACCACTACCATTTAAAGAGATCTTAAAAGGGATTCCTTCATGGGTGGAAGGTGGAACATAATAAATTCTAGGTGCTTTCCAATGCTAATATACTGTAGTCTGTTAGTACAAATTTCCCTGGTAATAAGCTTCATAGTCTTGTTTGTTTTTTGTTTTTGGTTTTGTTTTGTTATTAATTTGAATTAAAATATGATAAGAAGCTACTGCAGAACTTTAAGATGACATAATCAGAAAAGACAACTGTGGCCACTGTGATTAAAATAAATTGGAAAAAGGAATTACATAAGAAGGAGGTTACAATGAACCAGGTAATGAGGCCCAAACTAAGGTAATAGCAGTGGGGACAGGGAGGAATACATTAATAGAGAAGATGATTATAAAGTACAAATTCCCTACCCTTCTCCATTTCTTGATACTTAGCATCATAGGATCTAGACCCACAGAGATTAAGTGGCTTAGCCAAGGTCACATAGCTTATAATAATAATGCCAATTTCTATGGTGTTTAGTGGTTTACAAAGCTTTCATTATAAGAATGCTGTCAGGTGGTAGGACAAGCATTTGAGATTATGAAATATAAACTGAAGAGTCCTGATAATAGCAGAGGTCACTGGGTTACCCCAATCTATCATCAGCAACTCCTATGGAGATATTTTCTCCTTCCCCATATGTCACTAAGAAAAATATTGAGAACCAGTGACCACAGGGTAGGCAAGCCAGACTGGCTGAAGTAGCAACATACCCTGAGGGACAGATAGGATTTGGCATATGCCAGGGAGGCCAAATGGCATATGCCAGGGAGGCCAAACCACTACTATGGATTCTATACCCAAGAGCTCCAGTAGTGCTCCCCACCCATAGCAATCCAGCTCTTCTGTTTCCAGCCAAACCCTTTCCCCATAAACATCTTATCCAGAAATTCCCTCAGCATTTGCTACAACCTTGGCCCCTCAATAGCCACAGCTCCTAAAGACTCGAAAGGAAAGTCCTTGACACCATTAAATAGTTCAACATTGAAATGATGCTAAAGAAAGTGTATTACCATCTGTCTAGTGGATGCATCCCAAGGACCACTAGACCTTTCCATCTACACTACAGCTGGATCACCATATAAGTATTATCCCTCTATTGTAGTGGGAGTTCCTTGAGAATGGGAATTGTTCTCATCTTTATCTCTAGCACTTGATAAATGCTTTTTCAATAATTTGTACATTTAAGGATTACATAAAGCAATGGAGATTAAGTAATATCCAAAGTGACATCCAAAATATATCTGAGGTAACAAGGGCAGTTAAGTAACACAGTAAATATAGTGCTGGGACTAGAGTCAAGAAAACTCATCAACCTTTCTTAATAAAAATCTGGTCTCAGACACTAGCTCTCTGGGCAAGTCACTTCACCTATATGCCTCATGAGCTGGAGGAGCAAAGATACTCCAATATCTTTGCCAAGAAAAATCCAAATGGAACCATGAAGACTTGAACACGATTGAACAACACAAAGGACAATAGAGCTAGCATGTTACAGAAACAAGACTTGAATCCAGGCTTTCTGGGTTCCATGACTGGCTCCATGTTGTTTACAATGCAAGTATTATTATGTCCCCCCCCCCATCTTTTTTTGGAGTAAACTTGCCACTTTATTGATGTTCCTCCCAAGTGAGGAAACCAACTTTATCAATGCAACTGCTCCAAAATTTATACACTAAACAATCTCTCATAGCAGAGAGTAATGTGCCCAGGGTTACACATCTAGGTTCTGTCCAAGATGAGGAAATCAAGGCTCAGAGAAACCAAGAGATTTCGCCATAATGACAGTTATTACATAGCAGAGAATCTAACCAAAACTCTCTTATTCTGAAACAACTGTGTTTCCACTATAATTGTATCTTTTAGTTGAAATTTAAGACAGATGTGTCCAAAGCCACCCAGTATTCTAAGCGGCCACTGAGTAGTCCAGCAGCCACTTCCCTTTGGGAAGAAAAAACTCTCCCTGTCCTCACAAATGTAAAACCAATTGTTCACAGAAAAGAAAGAAACTTCCTAAGAATTTCTCTAATGGATCTTGTCCTATACCCAGTGTCCCTAAGTTCTTGAAGTCACTGACTTCTTTTGATCACCAAGGGACTTAACATGTAGGGATAAGCAGAAGCAGAGATATTAAAAGTATTTTTTTTTCCAAAGCTGACTAACCATAGCACAAACAGAAGCAACAGTATGCTCCCTCTATTGTTCCCTTTTTTTCCATCACCAAAAAAAAATTTTTTTAAATGTGTATATGGTTCCATAATGCTATGATTTAGACGTTGGTTTTTTGTTGGGTTTTTTCTTCTGCAAGCAAAGTAAAACCAGAATGTTGAAAACCCCACAACTTGTGCTCTTAGCTAGATTGTACACATAATTTGGCTTTCTACAAACTTGGATATTTGGGACATTTTTAATCCATCCCAATTGAATAGTGTAGATTTAAAATTCCAGCTTTTTGTTTGTCAATTTCCTGTGATAATGTCTTTGGTATCTTGAGCTAAGTATGGATTGTCCCAAAAGTCTTAGTACAGTTTTAAGATTTAGTAATTTAAAGCTACTATCTAGTTTGATCAGATAATCCAATTTGTAAAATAAGCATTCTCCTTTCTTTTCTTTAACTATTCTTGGATATTTGGGGGTTATTTTCTTGCTTATTTGCATCAGTAGCAAATGGTGAAAAGAAGAAATAAAATTCAAAATCATGGCTACTTGTTAGCCAACTCATACATTTTTAAAGGATGAGATTTATGTTAAAAGCTTAAAAAAAAGATTGGGGATTATGTACATCTTTTCTATTTAGTGTTATCCTTAAACACTGTTAACATGAACTATTCAAAAAATTTATAAGATTAAAATGAAATTTAGCTGATTGAATTTTCAGTGTTTTTTAAACTACAAGCAGTTTCCAGCTTTTGTTCCAGAAATTTAGCACATCTTATATTGAAACAATGTCACAAGGAAGTGTTGCTAGGTTTCCAGGCCAACCCACAAAGGTCTATTTAACTGGCAATACAGCTGAATTGCTCTAGAGAAAGGAGACATCCATTATGCTTTTATTTCTATTGGAAAATGAATTTCAAGTTCCACCTGGAAATGCTCTGAATACATCCTATCCTCCTCATACCAGATTCAAGGGACTGAATGAGGCATATGTGGTTTGGGAAAAGGCTGATGCTGGAATTTGTTTTGCTTCACTCTGTATATTTGTTATAAGAATTTGGGTTTTCTTTGTTTTAGAGAATGGGGGGCAGGGAGAAGAAGGTGAGAAGAAAAAGAAAATGGATTTTTATTCATTAAAACATTTTAAGAAACGCTATAAATATATGACTTGCAAAGGTAATTGAGAGAATATTAGAACTGATTTGCACTCAGATCCCACCCTTTGATACTAGGTTTGGGGAAGAAGGAAGGGAGAGAATAAGCATTTATTAACAGCCTGCTGTATGCTAAGTATCTTTTTTTTTAATGAATATTATCTCATTTGAGCCTCACAGTTATTCTGCAAGGTAGGTACTATTATTATTCCCATTTTACAGATGAGAAAATTGAGGGAAACAGAGGTTGATTGACTTGTCCAGGATCACACATCTAATAATTGTCTGAAGCTGAAACTGAACTTGGGTCTTCTTGATTTCATACTCACCATTCTATCCTCTGTGTAACCAGCTGCCTCAAGTGGTTATGGCCATGTCATTTAATTTCTCTGAATCTCAATTTCTCATCTTTAAAACAGTGACACTAATAGCTATAGTACCCTCCCTCAAAGATTACTGTGAAATATTGTAATGTATGTTAAACACTATATAAAACATTATTATCTCCACTTCTCACAGCATTATAGATTTAAAGAGGGAAGGAATTTTAGAGGTCATTAAATTCAACACTCTGCCCTCCTCTATTTTACAGATGAAGAAATTGAGACATAAAAAGATTAAGTGAGCTGCCCAGAGTCACATAATTAATAAACATTCAAAGTAAGATTTAAATCCATGTCCTTCAGGCAGCTGGATGGCACACTGGATAGTAAACACTGCATCTAGAGTCAAGAAGACATTAAATTCAAATCCAGTCTCTGACACTAGCTTTGTGACTTTGGATAAGTCATTTTACTTCTCTGTCTCAGTTTCCGCAAATGTAAAATGGAAATCATAATAGGACTTACCTGGCAGTTAGGAAGATCAAATATGACAGTATTTTTTTAAAAAAGTTTAACAAAGTGCCTGGCACACAACAGATGTTTAACAAATGCTTTTTCCTGACCTTCTTTCCTCCCCATCTTCTGATTTTAAATCCAGCACACTGCCTGGTGATGCTGTGTCTATGCTCCAGCAATCATCATTCCCCCTAAACCAAACATGCTTTGCTCCTTACCAATACACCTGCAAACATGCTCACATGCTTCCTGATGCTTTAAAATCAAAACAAAAAAAAAAATAAAACCCAAAACTTTTATTTGAACCACTTAGTCAAAAAATTTTAATATGGGAAGAATTTTAAGGGTCATCTAGTGCCTACCTTCCTCATTTTACAGCTAAGGAACCATATAGGTCACCCAAGAAGCATGTGGCAGAGCTCATCTTAGAACCTGCCCTTCTGATCCAAATTCAGAGATCTGTCTTCTTGTTCAGTCAATTAGGACAAATCAGACTCTTTGTGAACCCATTTGGGGTTTTATTGGCAAAAATGCTGGAGTAGTTCGCCATTTCCTTCACTAATTTATAAGTGAGGAAACTGAGGCAAACAGGATGAAGTGACTTGCCCAGGCTCACACAACTAGTAAGTGTCTGAGGTCAGTTTTGAACTGAAACTGTATTTTCCTGAATCCAGATCTAGAGCTCTATCCACTGTGTCACCCAGCTGCCTTGTGCTCTGGGTACTACACCACATTACATTCTACCCTGGTCACCTGCTAGTCTCCCTTGTACCTTCAAAGCTAATCTAAATTTTACCTATTTCTTTCTAATCTATTCCTCCAATTGACCTTGGGAATTTTCAATGTATTCTGAATGACTCCAGAGATTGTTGTAAAGAGTCATACAATTATTATATCCTTCTTAAAGATGGGGATGTGAGAAATAATCAACAGTTGGGCTTGCACAGTGTTGCAAGCTTCGAGGTAGTATAAAATAGTGGATACCACTGACCAAGAGGTTTTCAGAATGTGAGAAGGTTAAGGAAAATTAGGATTCACAGAACAATTATGTGATCAATAGAAGCCTTGAGCAAACAAGAAATTGGGGAGCTAGGAAGGCACAGGTGGATTCAGCCAATCAGAGAGAATCTTGTGATTTTGAGAAAACGACAAACTTAAGACAATAGCAATCCAGCTCAAACTAGTTGGGGTCAGTGACCTGACTTGACCAAATCAGGATTGAGCTGCTTGATAGGCTAATTGAATATTAAACAACACATCCTGTAGGAAGAATTTTCTGCCATTTTTAAACATGGGATGTATGATGCGGGAGGGAGGAACATTTTTATACATATTTAGGGGAAAACATATAATGGACATATCAGAAAGAGTGTAACCCAGAAGGCAACAGACCAATCTAGCCTCTGAAGGAAGGGGCTATGCCAAAGTAGCAAGTATAAAACTTCTCTCACTTCTGTGCTCAGGGATCTCTCTTCCCTTCTTTTGGCCAGAAATATTGAGATGATTTTTAAAGATTCTTCTTTAATAAATCTTCTTTGATATCTGATTTTCATTGTCAAGTGTATTTCTAACAGTGATATTGAGGCATAGAGCAATTTACTAAGGTACTCAAGATCACTTAACCTCTGGATTTCTCAAACTCAGAAAGTCACCTCCAAACCTGGACAAATCTAGCTCAAGATAGAAATTCATTGACTTAAAATCAAAATAGAACAAATATAAAAGTGAAAAAGTCAGGTGCAAGCAGCCAAGTGCAAATTAGGTCCCCTGATTGATGTAGGTGAGGTCTCCATGATCTTGAGGTGTAAAAAGGTTTTCTGACTTTCCCATTCCCTCCCTGGAGCAATGAATTACATGATGCTTCCTGAATGATCAAAGGAAAAAACAGAACGAGAAGGTTGTCTTTTCTCTTAATTAATAGCCACTGTCATAGGACCAGAAGAAGACCAAAGTTTGCCAAGTCATCCCAAAACTCCAAGCCTCTTCAGTACGGAGTCATCATATGGATGGAAGCTACCAGAGAATTTATCATTTCTCAGGCATCCAAATGCTGATGTTTAGATATGGTTGCCTGTAACCAAGCAGGGAAAATTTGTACATGCTCTGGTCCCATGATACCGAAATAACAGAAGTGATATAGCACCCAGCTTCTTAAACTCTGGATCATAATCCCATATGGGCAAATGTAATTGAATATGGGGGTCGCAAAAATTTTGACAACAGTTAAAGATATCAAATATTACATCAAGATTTAATTCTTTATGTAAAAATAAACAAGTATATCTATCTCAGTATACAAATTTACTTTCATCTTTAATAAATAGTAAAATTATTTGTTTACCAAAGAATTGTTTTAAAATAAATTTCTTTATGATTTATTATCAGTAAATGTTTGATTTGCATGCTTGTTTTATATACCTATATACCTGGAGCTGTGTAGAGATTTTTCAGGTGAAAAGGAATCACAAGTGGAAAAAGTTTAAGAAACCCTGATATAGTGGATAGATTGTTGGACCACATTTCAGGAAGATCTGAGTTCAAATCCTTCTTCAGATACATGTTTGCTCTATTATCCTGTACAAATCACTTAACTTCTGTCTCAGTTTCCTCATCTTCTTCCTCTATACTACTTTACTTCAGGATCTCATCAGCTCACATAGATTCAATTATCATCTCTATGTTTTTGATTTTCATATTTACCTATTCTGCCCTAACCTCTCTGCTTCCCTGCAGTCTCCTATCTTTAATATCCTACTAGACATCTTGAACAGGATGTCCCTTAGCCATCTTAAACTCAGCATGCCCCAAATTGAACTAATTTTCTTTGCTCCTCATTCCTTCTCCCCTTCCAAACTTCCATATTTCTGTCAAGGTTATCACCATCTTCTCTATCTTCAGGCTTAAAACCTAGTTGTCATCCTTGATTCCTCAATATCTCTCACACCCCCAAATCAAATTTGTTGTTAAGGCCTATTGATTTCGTATTGCAATATCTCCCAAAAATGCACTTCTCTGTAACATTGGCACTGCTCTGGGACAGGCCCTCATTGACTCACCTCGAATTTCCAGCAGAAGGTATCTTAGGAAGGACTTCAGGAAAGGTCTGTCTTAATTGAGCAGGGGCTGAGAGGGGGGGAGGGGTTAATAGGAAGGGAGGTCCCACCCAGGAAATATAGTGGCAGGCTCTTAACCAAAATATAGCAGTTTGGCTACTCTGTCATGATTCAAAAGCCAGTGGATCAGCAGACTAGTGTGAGACTTCCAGTGCAACTACAGAAGGCAAATAGTAAGTTGTGAATCGCAGCATAATAGGCAGGACTTGGCCAGGCCAGCCTAGAGCAGGGAGGAAGCCTGCAGCAGCACCGGCCCCCACACAAGTGAAGACTCTGTCACCCTGTAGAGGAAGCTCGGGACAATCTCCCCTGTGCCCTAGGAGCAAACCTCAACCTTTAAAAATGAGCAAAAAAGCAAAAATAGCTCTGACCATAGATAGCTATCAGAGAGGCAGGGAAGAATAGAATTCAAATCCCATGGACACTAAAGGCAATACACCTCCAGATGAAGCCTCAAAGCAGGATATGAACTGGTCTCCAACTCAAAAGGCTCTCTTGGAAGAATTCAAAAAAGATTTTAAAAGAGAGTTAAAAGAAAATCAGGAAAGGAAATAAAAATTTTGCAGGAGAGTTGGAAAAGGAAACAGAAATTGTCTGAAGAAAATAACTCCTTAAAAATACATTTAGTGAGATGCTAAGTGAAATGAGCAGAACCAGGAGATCATTATATACCTCAGCAATGATACTGTATGAGGATGTATTCTGATGGAAGTGGATTTCTTTGACAAAGAGAAGATCTAACTCAATTTCAATTGATCAAGGATGGACAGAAGCAGCTACACCCAAAGAAAGAACACTGGGAAATAAATATAAACTGTTTGCATTTTTGTTTTTCTTCCTGGGTTATTTATACCTTCTGAATCCAATTCTCCCTGTGCAACAAGAGAACTGTTCGCTTCTGCACACATATATTGGATCTAGGATATACTGTAACCTATTTAACATGCATAGGACTGCTTGCCATCTGGGGGAAGGGGTGGAGGGAGAGAGGGGAAAATTTGGAATAGAAGTGAGTGCAAGGGATAATGTTGTAAAAAATTACTCTGGCATGGGTTCTGTCAATAAAAAGTTATTTTAAAAAAATACATTTAGTGAAATGGGGAAAAATACTGAAGGAAAATTTCTTCTTAAAAAATACATTTGGTGAAATGGAAATAAGAGCCTTGAATGCTCTACCTCCCTATCTCTGCCTTCTGCTTTCCCTTGCTTGTTTCAAGTGCCAACTAATATTCTACCTTCTATAGGAAGCACTTATTTCTAATGTCTTCCTTCTGTTAATTATTTCCTTTTTATCCTGTAAAATAATTTGTATGTATTTGTTTATTTGTGGTCTCCCATCCAGAGAGAGAGAACTAAGGAGACTGAATATGGATTGAAGCATAATATTTTCACTTTTTGTTTGTTTGTATGTCTTTTTCTTTCTCATGTTTTTTTTTCCAATGGGTCTTATTTTTCTTGCATAACATGACAAATATGGGAAAATGTTTAAAAGGATAGTATATATTTAACCTATATCAGATTACTTGCTGTCTTGGGGAGGTGGGTAATAAGTGAGTGAGGGAGAAAAATTTGGAATACAAAGTCTTACAAAAAAATGAATGTTGAAAACTATTTTTACAAGTATTTGGAAAATAAAATACTGTTGAAAATTTTTTTTAATTTAGCATAGTTTCTGGCACATAATACGTACTTAATTTATTGACTGACTAACTGTGAAGTGAGAATAATAATAGAATCATCTTCCCAGTATTATTGTAAGGATCAAATGAGATATCATGTAAGGTGCTTTTCAAACTTAAATCACTATATAAATGATAGCTATTATTACAATAAATAGTAGAACCTGTGTAGCACATCATTACAGGTTGCAAAATTTTGGTATCTACTAAGTACTAACAAGACATAAACTGAGGGCTAGAATTATACATCAGAATAGAACAATATTCCACAAATCTACAGAGAGCAAATCTCCATGCTACAAAAAAAGGTCTCAAAATGTCTTTGAGGATTCAACAAACTGTTCCATACCCAAAGCCATTATCATAGACAAAACTGTTGCCCACAATTACCTGGACAAAATAACAAGTCATTAAAATTTAAGTTTTTTGATGTCAGTGAACCAAATAGCCCTAATCTCCAAACTACATGAATGAAAAGCTTTCACAAAGTTGAGGTCTAACAGAAGAAATCAATATCACTGGGAGGCAAAATGCAGTCTGTATCATTCCTATAATCCTGTCTGCTCCTGGAGTTTTCTCAAAGAAGTTTTCAGTGAGCTTTCAGATGAGCTTTCCTCCTAAAATTTTAACTCAATTACAAGGGAGTCATGTTATCCACCTGTGTAACTGTCCACAAAAGATCATATATAAAAGAAAAATGGCAGGATAGCTACTTGTCCCAGACCTGTTTCTCTCTTAACATCATCAAAAAAGATGAGAATGTGATAGATACCAAGAATCATATTTATTGATGGATTCACAATGTATAAAAGCTTACACACATTATTTAATTTGATTTTTTACAAAGCCTCTTTGAGATACATAGTGCAAGTATTATTGTTTACACATTACAGATGACAAAAGATGTTCAGAGAGGTGATTTCATAGTTCATAGGATCCCAGATTTAAAACTCAGACCAAAGAAACGATTAAGTTCAAGTCCCTCCCCTACATTATACAAATAGGGAAATTAGAGAACGTAGAGGTTAAGTGTCACACAGAGTCACATAGCTAAAACACTTAAAAATGTTTGAGGCAGAATTAGAATTCAGGTCTTCCTTACTTCATATCCAGCATAGTTCATATTGCTAATAAGTGGAATAGTTAAGTCTCAAACCCACATCTTCTATTTCTTGTATTTATCTATCCGTCTATTCATCCATCATATATCAATCAATCCTATATTGATCAATATAGTAATTGAAATCTCAGAAGTGGGTGACATTATTGCTGGTTTTATGGTAGAACAAGAAAAGCAAAAAGGAAAAAAAATATGGGGGGGGGGTGATGCTAAATGATGGCTGGAGAGTCACAAGACCACTACAGCAATCTGGACTGTAGTTGGAGCTGATGGTAATCTGCCTCAGCCTCCTGCTTTGTGATGAGGAACACTGACTGTGTCTTCTGGGAATGCTCTATATTGGTCCACTATTTCAGGAAAGTCCCAGTCTTCACTTCATTCTTTACTGTCCATCCAATGCCCAGATGCATCCCTTCTCTTCCTTCTACTACAGATCAGAAACTAAGATCAAATTGACCCTGCCCCTGCCCTTAGAGGTGGTGTGTTAATCTATTTCCCTATAGTCCCATTCATCATCTTTGAAACTTTCTAGATCTAGAAACCTACCACTTCCCTAAACAAACTGTCTTCCCTTTTAGAATATAAGCTACTTCTAGGCAAAGATTGTCTTTGCTTTTAAATTTATATTCAGTGCATTACTATCACTTAATACACTTAAATTTTTTCTGAGGTGCCATTGTTTACAATATCCTTACCTCCTTTCTCCATACCAGAAACTCATTTTCTATCCTTGGCACCAATCTGGGCTCTAATAAGTGACCTTTTATTTCATCTTGCCTGGAACAAGTCCTCCATGTCACTTCCTGGCCACTATTTCCAAATTATCTATCCATCAACCATCATCTTTTCCAAATTCCCTTTATATGTTATCTTGCCTTCATTAGAATATAAGCTCCTTGAGGATAGAAGCAGAGGCTGTCCTGCTTGCTTCTATTTGTTTCTTCCAATATTTAGCATGGGGTCTGGAACACTTATTATTATAGTAGGCACTTAATAAGTTATCTATCTCAATCATTTATCTTCTTTCATATATTCAGAGGTTAAGGATTTACATCCCCATAGCAAATAAATACACATTTCCCATGTGCAGTGCTTCGATTCAGTAGTTGAAAAGTTTGGTAAACAATTCCAGGACCCCAGGAAATGAAATGATACTGGTCAGGATTCCCAGATTAGTTGAATGAAAATACAACTAAAGACATGGCTAAAGACATATAGTGTAATGCAGAAATTTGAAATCATGAGGCCTGAGTCTGGGTTTTGTCTCTGCCACAAAAGAATAGTGTGACGTTGGGAGAGTCACTTAATTTTTCAAATCCTCAGTTTTCTTATCTGTAAATTGGGGGATTTACTAGATAGCCCCAAAGGTCCCTTTCAACTCTACAAGTATATTTGCCCTGTGGTCTAAAGTGTTTTGTTATTGTTCAGTTGTTTCAATCACATGTAACTCTTTATGACCCCAATTAGGGTTTTCTTGGCAGAGATACTTGAAAGGGAAATGGTTTGCCATTTCCTTCTCCAACTCATTTTATAGAGAAGGAAACTGAGGCAGACAGGGTTAAGGGACCTACCCAGGATCACACAGCTAGTGTTTGAGGTCAGCTTTGAACTGAAAATAAATCTTCTGGACTCCAGGCCCAGAAATCTATCCATTGTGTTTTAGTATTACTTACAGTGTATTTCCTACCCACCTCCACAATTTTCAAGTGTTTAATCTCTTTCCAACTCTCTCCCCTCATTGGAAAAAAAAAAGCCCTAGTTATAAATATACATTGCCAGCCAAAACTAACTCTTGCACTGGCAATATTTTTAAAAGTGTATCTCTTTCTAACGCTTAAGACCATCATCTCTATGTTGTTGTTTAGTATGTTTCATCTTTAATGCAATAAACCACAGTTTCTCACTACACTAACCAGAATGTCCTATGTTTTTCCAGAGAAAAATGGAAACGAAAATCTTTGTTTAGTGGCCTAGCATCATGGGAAATTCATCCAGTTTGTCCTCTCTTCAAATCCAAGATGGGAATGGGTGGCAAAAAGGGAAGGAAGAAGCATATCCTTCCAAGATTCCATCTCTATTTTCTACCAATGGGTTCTCCTTGCCTGCAGCACTCCTCAGGGTCAGCAGAGGATGCTCTGACCAAGCCGGTTGCCCAAACAGGCCCAGAGAGCCCAAGGCTGGGCTGCCTGACAACCAGGCAAAGGCAATGAGTCTTTCTAGCTCCTCTGTCTCTGATTCTCTCGTTTGCCTTAAGAGAGTACATGAAGAATTACGGTCTTAATCATTTTTCTAAATTTCCACTGTTTCAATTGTTCTGTGTCCTTCTCCCGCTATGTGAAGAAGACTGACAAGAAAAAGTCCAGAATTCAATTCAATTAACATTTATTAAGCAACTACTATGTATGAGGCACTATGCTAGGATATGAAGATACAAATACAAAAATAAACTGTCCTTGTTCTAGAGCTTACATTCTAATTAGTACACAGTGAAAGAGGCCATTCTTTCCCTCGATTTCTGCTTACTCTTAGTCATTAAATGGGTGTTGCCTCAGTCAAACTGAGACCTGGTGAAGAAGGTCAAGGCCCATTTTAGTCGTCCTGCTCTATATCTGGCCACTGGACCCAGATGGCTCAGGAGCGAAAAGCGAGCCCTCTCTCACTTAAATCCAATTCACTTGCATGTCACAACATCCCTCTTGCCTGCCATGTCCTTAGAGCTTCTACAGACTAAACATCCTCAGTTCATTTATTTGATCTTCACATGGCATTGTTTGATGGTCTGACACCGCTTGCTCATTTTCCTCTGGATGTATTCCAGTTTTTCAGTGTACTTCTTCCATAGAGTTATAGAGACAATGATAACTACCATTTATATAAAGAGAAACAAGAGAAGGGAACAAGCATTTACTAAACACCTACCATGTGCTAGGCACTCTGTTAAAAACTTTACAAATGTTATCTCATTTGATCCCCACAACAACCTGGTAAAGTAGGTGCTGTTATTATCCCTATTTTACAGAGGAAGAAACTGAGGCAAAGAGCAGCTAAGTGACTTCTTCAGGGTCACATAACTAAGAAATGAGGTGAGGGATCAGCTTTGAGCTCAGGTTTTTCTGACTCAGGCCTGGCCTTCTTTCCCCTGTGCTACCTCACTGCCTAGTCCTTTAAGGTTTACAAAGAACTTTGCAAATATCTTTTTATAGGTATAAATATAGCTAGCTTAGGAATAAATAAATGTGTATATGTATCTATGTATACGTGGGGTACCTAGGTGACTACGTGGTTAGAGCACTGGGCCTAGAGTCAGAAAAACCAGAAGGATGAGAATTCAAATTTGACCTCAGATACTTTTTAGCTTTGTGACCCTGGGCAAGTCACTTAATTCTGTTTGCCCCACAAAAAAAAAAAAAAAAAAGAAAAGAAAATAGCAAATCACTCCAGCATCATTACCAAGAAATCCTATGGATAATTGGCCCTCACAGTCCTAGAGAGTCAGACACACAACTGAACAACAAATATAAGCCTGTGTGTATATGATTGTGTGGGTATACAAAATACATACACACACATATATGTATATAAACACATACATAAAGATATATGCACACAAATTAGATATAAATTTTATTAATGTCTTTTATTTATTCCTAGTGTGTTCACTTCTACATTCTTTTCTCTTCCCAGAATCCTGTCCCTTATTATAAGGAATGAAAAAGAAGAGGAAAAAAAAGAAAGAAACTAAATGCTATGAAAATGGATGACCAATTAGCCCCAAAGAAGAAATATTAGAAAGCACCTCCTCTGTTTCTTTGCAGAGATGAGGGGATTGCAGGTGTAGAACATCACAAATAATGTCAGATTTTTTTTTATTAATAATTTGGTTGACTTTGCTGACCTGTATTATTTTCTTTTTTTTAAGTTTTTTGTTATTAAGGATGGAGCTGTAGCAGGGGAATTACATTGGGAAGGGAAAGTGAAACAAAAATAAAAGATATCAATTAAAGTTTACTTTTTAAAAAATATTAATAATTCTAATGATTCTGGTGCATCCCTCCTATAAACCCAACTTCCTTCTCTGAGGATGAATCAAAAACAAATAGTTACAACTCAAGCACAGCTTCATTTAGGGTTCACAGGGACTCTCATCTTCCCAAGTTCCAGTACTTGTATCTCAGGGGACATTAAGTACAGAAGCAGGGTCAGGACTAATCAAAATCATAAAATAGTCCAGGGCTATAGAGTGCTCTCTTCTCCCTTTGGCATCCACCCTTCTTCCTTATAGGCTTCTGGTGACCATATAAGGGTCACTGTGCTTCCTTGGAGCTAAGGTCAGGCCCCCTCTGCAAAATTATGTCTCCCCCTCTCTATAGCCATTAAAATAATCATTCTTTTAGTGCCTTGATCTCACCTATAATGCAGTGGGAAGCAGTTGGACTGATATAGGATGTTCCACTCTCTTCTCTAGTAATCTTATACCTTCCCATGGGCTCAATTACCACCCCTAGGCAGGTAACTCCCCAAACTACATTGCCAACACTAATCTCTCCCCTGAGCTCCATTTTCCACTCCATCTCCAACTGAGTTGCTCTCCAGCACCTCAAACTCAACATGTCCCAAGAGGAATTTATAATCCTCCTCCCAGAACATACCTTCCCTCCCAGCTTCCTTATTTTATCTACCCTGTCACCCAGGCTGGAAAACTATGAAATCATCTTTGACTCTTCCTCCTTCCTTTTCCCTTCCCCCAACTTAGATTCAGTTTCCAATTTCTGTAAATTGTATTACATCTCTTACATTCATCTTCTTTCTAACCCAACAGTTCGGTAGCATGGTGGATAGAGCACAGGGCTTAGAATCAGGAAGATTTATCTCCTGAGTTCAAATCTAGCCTCAGACATTGACTCGCTGTCTGACCCTGGGCAAGTCACTTAACCCTGTTTCCCTCAGTTTCCTCATCTGAAAAAATGAGCTGGAGAAGGAAAAGGCAAAGTGCTCCACTATCCACCAAGAAAACCCTAAATGGAGTCACACAAGGCAAACAAAGTGAAAAATGACTTAACAATAAAACCCCATTCCCTTCTTTTTAGCCCAACAGCAATTTAATTCTCCTCCTCAGGCTGAACTTGTCTTGTTTGAATTGATTTCCCAGCCCACAATATCTTCAATTTCTAATATACCACATTGTAGGAGGAAGAACTCTGGACCTGAAATCAGATTACCTGTGTTCACATCTTCCCTCAGACATTTACTACCCATATGAACTTGGACAAATCCCTTAATGTCTATAAAAAGAAAGAGTTGGATTCGGGGGCCTCTGGGTCTCTTTTCCTTCTAAATATATGACACTATGAACATCCTTTTCTTTCTTTTCCGGACAAACACTTTCCACTGACATAGAACAGTAACTTATCTTTTTTTTTTTTTAATTTAATAGCCTTTTATTTACAGGATATATACATGGGTAACTTTACAGCATTAACAATTGCCAAACCTCTTGTTCCAATTTTTCACCTCTTACCCCCCCACCCCCTCCCCTAAATGGCAGGAAGACCAGTAGATGTTAAATATATTAAAATATAACTTAGATACACAATAAGTATACATGACCAAAACATTATTTTGCTGTACAAAAAGAATCAGGCTCTGAATTATTGTACAATTAGCTTGTGAAGGAAATCAAAAATGCATGTGTGCATAAATATAGGGATTGGGAATTCAATGTAGTGGTTTTTAGTCATCTCCCAGAGTTCTTTTTCTGGGTATAGCTAGTTCAGTTCATTACTGCTCCATTAGAAATGATTTGGTTGATCTCGTTGCTGAGGATGGCCTGATCCATCAGAACGAACAGTAACTTATCTATCAATTATAGTCTAAGGAATTCAGAGATTAAGTGTGAGATGCTTCTACTGTCCCCCTGCCCACCTCTCTGCTGCCTCTCCCATTTTCTATTCAGATCTCCTGCCATTTCCTTACTCAAATAGTCTTCTCTCCTGATTGAAATAAAAAACAAACTCCTTAACCTGGGTAAGGCCTTCCACTTTCTGGTTCCTCTCTAGTCATCTCCTCCTTGTAGGAGGCAGCCCAGGATAATACAAGTAGGAAATGTCTAAAATTAGATTTGAATTCAGATCTTCCTAATCTATAGACAGCTAGCAGGTATAGTGGATAGGGTGCTGGGCCTGGAGTCAGGAAGACTCATTTTTTAGTCTCAGACACTTATTAGCTATGTGACCCTGAGCAAGTTATTTAATCCTGTCTGCCTCAGTTTCCTCATCTGTAAAATGAGCTGGGAAAGGAAATGACAAACCACTCTAATATCTTTACCAAGAACATTCCAAATGGGATCATGAAGAGTTGGACACAATAGAAAAATGACGAGTAACAATAATTTCCTGATGTATAAAAGTCAATCGAGTGTCAATTAGCATTTATTAAGCACCTACTGTTGTGCCAATGATATAAGCAGAGGGCACAGAGGGCAGAATTAGGAACAATTAGCAGAAGCATCATACATATATATTTCAGCTAGATTTAAAGGAAAATCTTCCAAACAATTTGAAAAATTCAAAATAGTCGAAACTGGGTGAACTTTTCCTGGGGATATTACTAAAAGAGAATCCCTATTCAGGTAGAGTTGGAACAGATTGCTTTTGAGATACCTTCCAATTCTGAGATGCTGTGATCCTATCAAACTACAGCCTACCCAGACAGGTACAGCTAAGACAAGCATCTTCTGCAGTATGAGAGGTCAGTGGAATAAAGGCCTCTCCCTTCCCCAGCTAGCTTGAAGAAGGTATTTATGGTGGAGGGCAGGAAAGACAGAAGTAATGGGCTACTGGACTATACTCTTGCAAAACTGAGTTTGGGGATTCAAAATTCAAACTTCACCTGGGCCCAAGTAGGGAAGTAACCTATCCAGAGTCATAAAATGAATCACCCCAAAAGTTCTTGACAAGAAAATAATTTTTGTTATTGTTCAGTCATGTCTGACTCTTCATGACCCCATTTGAAGTTTTCTTGGCAGATACTGGACGGCTTTGTTATTTCCTTCTCTAGCTCATTTTATAGATGAAGAAATTGAGACAGAGTTAAGTGACTTGCCCGGGATCACACAACTAATAATTGTCTGAGGCTGGATTTGAAGTCACAGAAATGGGTCTTGCTGATTGCAGGCCCAGCACTTTAATCACTTTGCCACCTATCTGTCCAAAGGAAGTAATTGGGTTAGCTGATTTCTCATGTGCAACTAATACCACTAGTATTAAGTCTTAAGTCCCCAGAACTTCTCTCCATTACCCTGTGAGATCAGCAAATGAATATTTTAGATGAGGGGAGCAGGGTAGACATGAGACCTTTTGCTCTACTAAGAATCCCCTGGGAGACATCCTTGTCAGAGTCAGCCCTGAGAAAGCCAGCTATCCCCCCCAAAAGTCAATGAGACAGGAATACATTACACTGAATTCTCATTATTAGCTGAGACTCTCTGTCTCTGTTTCTCTCCCTCTCTGTCTCCTCTGACTGTCTCCTCTCCATCTTTGTCTCTGTCCCTCTCAGATAAAAACATGGGGTCAGAAAAAGGTTTCTTTGGTACTCTCAGATATAGCTGGGACATCCCCTTTGGTCCCAGAGTTCTCATGGGGAATGGGGCAGATCAAGGGCCCATTCTCACACCTCAGTCATTGGACTTCAGATTAGAGGAAGCAGCTTCCTGTTTGGACTTGGTTCAATGCCATTTCACAATAGGGGGAAAGAGCAGTGGGCCAAAGGGCCAAGGTTACTTCTCACCCCACCCCCTATCCCTACTATCCCCACTGCCTTCCTTCTGTGTCTCCTGACCCTCCACTGATCCTCAACTAGATGAAAAAAAGCAAGTTTTTGGTGATGTATGGATGTCTCTCCTTGATATTTTGTTAAGAAGAGAACCCGAGTTCTGAAGGAAGAAGAAAGACAGGGTTAAGAGAAGGGAGTTACAAAGAGAAGACCATAAAAAATTTAAGAAATAAAAATTTCCTTGTCCTTCCTAGTTTTCTTTCTTAGATTTTCCTTATTGTATTATCATTTTTGAGACACTGTTGTCTCTCTTGAGATGCCTTCCTTTTTATATTGTGATAGGCGAACCAGTATATTTCAGTACCTTAGTACAGATTAAATCTTCCTGATATCTCAAGAAGCCAGTCTAGTGTATTAGAAAGAAAACTGACCTCTGACTCAAAAGTCTTGGGGTCTAATCATACTACTACTTACTAATAACATGATCTACGGAAGTTACTTGATTACCTTTAGTACTCCCATTTTTTGTGGTTCTATGGGTGAGGTCATCAGTACAGACTAATTTTCCCTGAGTCTTCATTAGACAATAAGAAGATTAGATTAGGATCCAATAATGAGGCAACAGATTTGCTAGGAAGAGAATTTGAAGTGGGTTTACCCTAAATTTTACTTCTTTCTACTCAATCCCACAATTCACAAGGGGAAAGACTGCTGAATGAGTTGCAACCAGAAAACATCAAAGTAAAATTGCATCACCAAGACATCAATCAAATTCAGCCAGGATTTATTGAGAGTAGCCATTAATTAGCTCATTGAAATGACAGATGGCTTATGTATTTCCCCCTTCCCACATAACAGGCAGGAGAAAAACTTGTTGTTCCTGTCTGGTGACTAGAAAGGACCCTCTCCCCACCCCCTTACACACCCTCACTCACACACCCATCTTCCACTAAGGCTGGAAAGCCACTCCTGCTCTCACTGTGGTAGGTAGAGAAGTTTCCCCAGAAGCTATCTTTTTTTTTTTTTTTTTTTTTTTTTTTTTTTTTTTTTTTTTAATTTAATAGCCTTTTATTTACAGGATATATACATGGGTAACTTTACAGCATTAACAATTGCCAAACCTCTTGTTCCAATTTTTCACCTCTTACCCCCCCCCCCCCCCCCCTAGATGGCAGGATGACCAGTAGATGTTAAATATATTAAAATATAAATTAGATACACAATAAGTATACATGACCAAAACGTTATTTTGCTGTACAAAAAGAATCAGACTCTGAAATATTGTACAATTAGCTTGTGAAGGAAATCAAAAATGCAGGTGTGCATAAATATAGGGATTGGGAATTCAATGTAATGGTTTTTAGTCATCTCCCAGAGTTCTTTTTCTGGGCATAGCTAGTTCAGTTCATTACTGCTCCATTAGAAATGATTTGGTTGATCTCGTTGCTGAGGATGGCCTGATCCATCAGAACTGGTCATCATCTAGTATTGTTGTTGAAGTATATAATGATCTCCTGGTCCTGCTCATTTCACTCAGCATCAGTTCGTGTAAGTCTCTCCAGGCCTTTCTGAAATCATCCTGTTGGTCATTTCTTACAGAACAGTAATATTCCATAATTTTCATATACCACAATTTATTCAGCCATTCTCCAACTGATGGACATCCATTCAGTTTCCAGTTTCTAGCCACTACAAAAAGGGCTGCCACAAACATTCGTGCACATACAGGTCCCTTTCCCTTCTTTATAATCTCTTTGGGATATAATCCCAGTAGTAACACTGCTGGATCAAAGGGTATGCACAGTTTGATAACTTTTTGAGCATAGTTCCAAACTACTCTCCAAAATGGTTGGATTCGTTCACAACTCCACCAACAATGCATCAATGTCCCAGTTTTCCCGCATCCCCTCCAACAATCATCATTATTTTTTCCTGTCATCTTAGCCAATCTGACAGGTGTGTAGTGGTATCTTAGAGTTGTCTTAATTTGCATTTCTCTGATTAATAATGACTTGGAGCATCTTTTCATATGACTAGAAATAGTTTCAATTTCTTCATCTGAGAATTGTCTGTTCATATCCTTTGACCATTTTTCAATTGGAGAATGGCTTGATTTTTTATAAATTAGAGTTAATTCTCTATATATTTTGGAAATGAGGCCTTTATCAGAACCTTTGACTGTAAAAATATTTTCCCAGTTTATTGCTTCCCTTCTAATCTTGTCTGCATTAGTTTTGTTTGTACAAAAACTTTTCAGTTTGGTATAATCGAAATTTTCTATTTTGTGATCAGTAATGATCTCTAGTTCTGCTTTGGTCATAAAGACCTTCCCCTTCCACAGGTCTGAGAGGTAAACTATCCTATGTTCCTCTAATTTATTAATAATTTCATTCTTTATGCCTAGGTCATGAACCCATTTTGACCTTATCTTGGTGTACGGCGTTAAGTATGGATCAATGCCTAGTTTCTGCCATATTAGTTTCCAATTTTCCCAGCAATTTTTATCAAACAGTAAGTTCTTATCCCAAAAGCTGGGATCTTTGGGTTTGTCAAAGACTAGGTTGCTATATTTGTTGACTGTTTTATCCCTTGAACCTAATCTATTCCACTGATCAACTAATCTATTCCTTAGCCAATACCAAATAGTTTTGGTAACTGCTGCTCTATAATATAATTTTAGATCTGGTACAGCTAAGCCACCTTCATTTGATTTTTTTTTCATTAATTCCCTTGAAATTCTTGACCTTTTGTTTTTCCATATGAACTTTGTTGTTATTTTTTCTAGGTCATTAAAATAGTTTTTTGGGAGTCTGATTGGTATAGCGCTAAATAAATAGATTAGTTTAGGTAATATTGTCATCTTTATTATATTTGCTCGCCCTATCCAAGAGCATTTAATATTTTTCCAATTGGTTAGATCAGACTTAATTTGTGTGAAAAGTGGTCTGTAATTTTGCTCATATAGTTTCTGATTTTCCCTTGGCAGATAGATTCCTAAATATTTTATATTATCAGTAGTTACTTTAATCCCCAGAAGCTATCAAAAAGAGCTATTCTCTCATTCAAATGGCTGAGGAAGAGGCAACACGATATAGTAGTGAGGGTGCTAGCTGTGCAGTCAGGGACCTGGCTCAAATCTCAAACATTAGGCAGGTCACTTAAGCCTCAATTTTGTCATCCATTAAAAAAAAAAGAAAGGCATTAGGTTAAATGATTATTGAGACTCCTTCCAGTTCTAAATGTACTATTCTTTGATACGAAGCATCCACCAAGGAGATATCCATGACCACAAAAAACAAACAAAAAAAAAACAGAGAATAAATATTTAGGGATAACAGGGAGATAGCAGCAGTGTAGCAGATCATGTGTAAGGCCCAAGGCAAGCCAAGAGGAGAACTTGCTTGAAGTTGCATGGAGAAGAATTGTAGGCAGGGAGATGGAGGAGGGAAGGTGACCCTTCCCCACATGCATGACCCTTTCCTGAAACCTTCAGCTCCGGGTTTGTTCAGCACACTCCAACTACAGAGAAAGACTGAGTCTCTACCTTCACTACCAGAGAGTAAGATTGGAGGCCAATCTCAAATAATTTAGAACAGAAGACCCAAACTACTTAGAACTGAAGCAGTGGAAAGACATTAAGAATTAGGCCAGTGTGACCTGTATAGTTCTGGTTACTTTAACAATTATTTCTGTTCCAAATTTTTGTTGTTGGTGTTCAGTCATTTCAGGTGTGTCCAACTTTTCATGACCCCATTTGAGGTTTCCTTGCTAGAGATACTGGAGTGGTTTACCATTTCCTTCTCCAGCTCATTTTACAAGTGAGGAAACTGAGGTAGACAGGATTAACTGACTTACCCAGGGCTCCCAGGGCTAATTAGTGTTTGAGAACAGATTTGAATTCAGGAAACAAGTCTTCCCAAATCCAGGCTCAACACTCTGTGGTGTATTGTGCCACCTTGTTGCCTCTGTCCCAAATAAATATCTATGATTTTAATATACAAAGAGGGTAGAAAGGAGGCAGATAAATTTCAGTTCATATTAAAGATTTTCCTCCTACCCAACAATGAAGCATTAAGAGATTTCTCCATCAACCTATAAAATCCTAAACCATCTTCTGTTAGTGAAAATGGCTGGCTGAGGATAGGCCATACCTCTGGCAGTTTTTATAAAAGCATCCTAGGGCCAGGCATGGCAGTATAAACACCTGAAATCCCTGCTGCTGAGGAGGCAGGGACTGATAGATGGCTTGAGCTGATAGGTGTCTCTACAGGTCTGAGTTAGACCTCCAGCAGTCACTGGCAGGTGACTCCTGTATCACAACATATGGCGCCCAATGTGGGGCTTTCCTGACTTCAGATATTTTTAGCTGTGGGACCCTAGGCAAGTGACTTAAACTCTGATTGTATGACAAAATGGATTCACTAGGTCAGAAAATGCAACTGCCTCCCAGTCTCCTTGTATCATCATCATCATCATCCATCAACATGAAGAGATCCATTCTACAGGTTTGAGTTAGATCTCCAGCAGCCACTGGCAGATGGATTCCATATCACAACAGATGTCCACTCTAAGTGTGGCACCAGAGCATTGAGCCTCAGAGGGAGCTACCAGGCTGCCCAAGGAAGGGCAAAGCAGCCCAGGTTGGAAAACCTGAGCCAGTGAAATCCTTTCTGATGAGTACTTGGATAGTATTTGTGATTGGTCATTATACTTGCAGCCATAAGCAGTTGGGTGCAGCTGAAGTGGATAGAGTGACCTGAAGTCACTCATAAATTTAAAATCTGACTTCAGATACTTATTAGCTGGTGACCCATGACAAGGGACTTAATCCTGCTTGCCTCAGTTTTCTCATCTGTAAAATGAGCTGGAGAAAGAAATGGCAAGCTACTAGTATCTTTGCCAAGAAAACTCCAAATGGGGTCATGACTGAAATGAAATACTTCTAGACAGGTATTCTCATAGGAATACCTAAACTAAAAAAACATTTTAAAAGAAGCAGCCTAACAACTCTTGAGTTTCTGGAAAAAGCATTACCTATTAAAATTTTCCCTTTTACATGAATCCAGGAGCTGGGAAGGAGCTTTTTCTTTCCATTCTCGACTCTACACACACACCAAGTCCCATTCCCTGCCTCATTAACGTTATCTTGTAGCAAAAGCTTGAAGAGGGTCCAGCTTTAGAGTTATTCTGTATTCTGTTGCCTTGAATCTTGCTCAGAAAATTGATCACAAATCTAAGAAATAAAATTCCAGCTGGGTCTACCATATGGACACTAGTTCTTTCTGAAAGTGGACAGTAATAATCTAGGCCAGAATGTCAGCTGAGCCTGAAGCTAGAAGTAGTGGTAACTTTAGGCAAACCATAAATCACCATGTAGTTGTATCCAATGGTCCAGCATCTGGCAGAGGCAACTAGACCAAGGCTGGCAGGAAAATGTTAAAAGACATCTGCAGCCCTTTAGGAGATGCTTTTCCTCATACATACCCTGATGCTGCAATTTGGGCCTGACAAGACAATTTCCTGGCAATCTAGGTCTGATATTGGAATAAAATAAAACACTTGTAAGTCATTAAACAGTTAACAAAGGGATATTTCCTTAGCTGTAGCAAAGGAAGGACATTTGCTATTCCATGAGAATACAATCTTGATTCAGCTGAGTTTCAGCTGAGTATACTTTCCCTAGTTTTAGTAATGAATATGTCCGTGGAAGACCTGGAGAGAATATTAGACTCCTGGCCTTTGTAATGAGGTGACCAGGAATCCATGTCAACAACCTGAGCCAGTCTGCTAAACCAGTCAGTTTTTTTATCTCTCAAAGAACATAATTAGCTTAACGTACCTGGAGTTAGCCTTAGGAAATGATAGCCCAATTTATGAGTTATGGCTTTCGGCAGGAGCATTTTGAGGCTCAAAGAAGATCATGGGTTCAATAAGCCTCAGACATTTAGTAACTGTGATCCCAGTCAAGTCACTTAAGCTCTGTTTGCCTTAAACCAATGGAGAAGGAAATGACAAATTACTCCAGTGTCTTTGCCAAGAAAACTCCAAGGATACATGGAGTATGGTTCACAATGTCATAGAGAGTTGGACACAATGAAAAACAACTCTTGTTATTATTATTGTTGTTGTTCTTGTTGTTATCATTCTACAATCACCAAGGTGATTTTATTTCCTACACTTTCTACTGTGTTTCTGCTGAGCTCAAGCAATGTTTATAGAACTATACAAAGGTATACTGGTAAATGTTTAACAACTAGGTTTTCCGGGGGAAAAAATGTATTCATCAATACTTTTAAGTTGAACTTGCATCAGTGAAACTTTCTTAAATTTAGCCAGTCAACAAGTCCTGACACTGCTAATTTCTAAAGTATAAATTACCATATTGAAAATTTAACAATCAGCTGTCACAAACTACTTAGAGATAGCTCCAGCAAACCCTGATCCTAGGAAATATTATTCCATACTTGGTCATGTGTGTTCCCTAGACATATACCTCTTAACTTATCAACTGTACTTAGATTCATCCTTTGTATTGATGATTTTTGAGAGAATACAACTCCTTGTTTACGGGAGAGATGTTTTAACTGTTTTAATTATGCTATTTCAGTAAATGCCTTTGCTTGAGTTATTTGAGTCATCTGGCTGCCTAAAGACAGGGTTAATATAGCATGGAGGCTTGTGAGATACCATTTTCGGAATTGACCCTACCACTGCCACCACCACCACCAAGAACATTTCACTTAGGATAACTGTCATCAGAGAAACTCAACTAAGGAGGGTAAGCTGGTGATAATTACCAAGGACACAATATGTATTTTTCCTTATTTGTATCTATTAGAATGGCAAGCGACTGAACTAATCAGAAGTTGCCAGTTCCCAGACTGGGTAAAAAGAAGCAAGCCAAGATAGGTTAATAACCTTTTAAATGCTCCATGATTTTAGAGACTAAGTAGTTTGGACCAGATGGTCTACATGAGCATTCTGCATGTAGTTCCACATGTCTAACAGTTTATCAGTTGCAACAGAGGATATAAAAGTCAGAAGAGACCATCTCTGCCTATGAGCTGACAATTTTGTTGACTAATATGAACTCACGCAAAAGGGTTTAATAACAATACAAAGCAGTTCATGTTTAAGTATAAAAATGAGGTGCTCTGCTCAGTCAGGGCTACAAAAATCAAGAAAAAGGAATGTTTCCTAGAGGAATTTGAGACATACATGCCCCTGTGAAGGATGGCTAAGATTTAAGTCAGAGGTGATAGGACATTTTATCTTGAGCAAATGAGTAAAATATCAATCAAAGGACCAATAGGCATTTATTAAGCATCAACTAGATAGTATGTGAGGTCTACGAAAAATTAAATGATTCTTGCCCTCAAGGAGCTTACATTTTATCAGATGAAACCACAGGTATTTACAAAACAAATCCAAAGTAATTGGGGGGATGCCTTTGCTTCTGGGGACCCGGAGAGAATTCTTGTAGGAGAAGTTGAACTAAGCCTTAAAGGGTTTCTAGGAAGCAGAGGTAGGGATGGAGTGAATTCCAGAAAGTTTAATTAACAGAAATACATAGAAATGTGTTTAATGGGAAATGACATAGAAATGGGAAATAGAATGTTATATATGAAAATAGTAAGAAGATTAATTTGGCTGAAGTGTAAGATGTGTGAAAAGGAGTAATATATAGTAAGATTGGGAAGGTAGGTTGTGGACAGGTTGGGAAGAGCTTTAAATACCAAGCAGAAGAGTTTCTACTTGATCTTAGTAATAACCGGGAGTTACTGAAGTTTCCTGAAGCGGGGAGAGGATGGTTAACATGATTAGACCTAAGCTTTAGAAAAAGCACTTTGGCACAGTAAGAGACACTTGCAATAAAGAAACCAGTTAACTTTAGAGGCAGAAATGCACATATTCCATAAAGGGGACAAAAAAGCTACATTAGAGAACTGGTTGTTAGCTAGAGAGACACGATTAGAAAGATGATAGAGGAAAGGAAACCCTTCCTTTGTCCATTTTTCTCATGCGTCCTCAGCTTAGAGGAGCATGACCTTTTGGACAGGTGAACCAGGAGATAGATGTGGTCAGGACAGAGTCAGTGAGAACCCACACATCTCTTCCTGAGGCCAGTTGACAACAGGAAACAGCTGCTGCAGGGAGATGGAACTAGTATTGGCATCTGCCCCCATTCTTTCCTGTCTCAGCCTTAACCCCTACAAAACAAAATGTTCTTCAAGAAGCCCTAGGGAACCAGGGAGAAAGACACCTGCTCCTCAGGTGGCTTTGGACAAGCCTTGAGCTGCCCATCAGAGCCTCGGCTCACCCCATCTGTTCTCTCTTCATAGGCTCACAAACTCTACTTTGGACCTCAGCATCCCTGGTACATTAGCTGTCCCCTCACTCCTCCACTTCAAAACCAAAATCTATTAAAAAAAAAATACTGTGTCAAACTGGGGACTCTCCATAAACCCCACATCCTGCGGCTTCGGGTTATGGTCCTAAAGATGGGCTATAAATGAGTACAAAAATAGAAACCAAGAGAACAAACAGTAAGATAAGACGGAATCTGTGTGTGTGATACAATGATCAAGTCATAGGCTCATAGGCTCATGAATCAGGAGCTGCAAGGGACTTCCTAGACCAGGAAGTCCGACTCTTTCATTTTACAGATGACAAAAACAAGGTCAAATGATTTCATTAAAGTCTCATAATTAGTAAGCTTCAACCTTATTCCCAAGAAAAAATGAAAAACTTTGTGACTGGACAATTTTCTCTGAGATTCAGTTTGTATTTTTGACTTTTGGTTTTAATTGAATGTATTCTGAGTTTCAAGCCAAATCTGGTGGGTTTGTATGGTATCCTGTGCAGGAGACTCTTAATACTGGAGTGGATGTTGATAAGATGTTCCTGCATATCTAAAAACATGGTAGATCTGGTTGGAAACCCTAGTCCCACATATATGGAGTATTTTGAACCAGATGATATAAGTCTTTTCCTATGACTCGTTGATTGGAGATGTAGAGGAATTTGGATACAGATTATGTCTATGTGTGGTTAGTTTTGCTTAACAGTTTTTTTTTTCTTTGTTTTGAGGAAAGGTTCACTGAAGTAGGGAGTGATTAGTTCAGCAGAAAGCCATATCCAGAAATGACTAATATAAAAAAAAAAGGCTTTGTCAACACTTTATTTTTTAAATAATATTTTATTTTCCCTGGTTACATGTAAAGATAATTTTTAACATTCATATTTTTAAAATTTTGAGTTCCAAATTGTCTTTCTCCAATCTCCTCTTTCCCCTCCCTGACCCAGCAAATAATTTGATATAGATTATATATATTCAATCATGTAAAATATATTACCATATTAGTCATCAAGGACACTTTAAATCAACCAAACTTTAAAAAAAATATGTAAAATTCTCCTTTCCACTTCCTGAACTTTAAGCATATTGAGAGTTGGGTTTAGTATTCATGTGAGAATTATATTGTCTGCAGGTTAGGATTAGAACTATAAAGAATTTTAGATCAAAACTTAGATTGAAGTAAGATTAGATTGGAGTGGAGAGAGAGATTGGAGCTAACTTGTACCAGGATACTTACAGGAAAGAAAAAAGTAAAGTTCTTGAGCTAGGGGTTTCCAGGTCAGAGCTAGCCTCAGAGGAGAGCAGAGGGCCAATCTGAAAGGGAAGTAGTGATTATCCAGAGCCAATATAGATTCACTAAGATGAATTTCATTGCTCTTTGATTGGTATATTAAACTGGTAGATTAAGAAAATACCATAAACACATCATATGTGGACTTCAGAAAGCTTTTTGACAAAGTCTCTCATTGACAAGATGAATGTCTGTGGGCATCTCAGAGTCATAGCTGGATATACAATTATATGCAAAGAGTCTGAATTAATGGATTGATGCTAATCTGGTAAGAAGCCTTTTATGGTAAGCTGCAAAGCTCTATGATCTGTTTTCTCTTGTTCAACATTTTTATCAATGACATAGGTGAAGTTTATATTTGCAGTTTGATGCCTTCCCACCAAATGAAAGTTGCACAAAAGACAGTCACAAAAATGGTAACATTTATCAAATCTGCATATTCACAAAGCAGGAAGGGATATGTAATATAATAATAGATGAAAAAATGAGAATCCATCACATTCATATGGCATAACTTGTTTAGCAGTTCTCCAACTGATGGGCATCTCTTCCATTTCCAGTTCTTTGCCATCACAAAAAGAGCTGCTAAATTTTTCTCTAATATGTGGGTCCTTTTTCTTTGATCATCTGGGTTAAAAACCTCATACAATATTGCTGGGTCAAAGTACCACTGGGCACAGTTTTATAGCCCTTTGGACATAGTTCCAAATAGTTCTCCAGAATGGTTGGACTACTTGACAGCACTACTAATAGTGCATTAGTGTGCTAATTTTCCATATTCCCTCCTGCATTTACCATTTCCTTTTTCTATCATCTTAGTCAATATGATGGGTATTAGGTGGTACATCAAGTTTATTTTAATTTAATTTAATCTAATAATCTAATTGTTAATAATATAAAGCATTTCTCTCCCTTTGGGGGATCAACCCTTCCTCCAGGATGAAGCTGGTCCATGTGAGCCCAAGGCCGTGAGATACATATACAACAATAAATAGGTTTAGATGCCAAGTCCTACACTCATTTTGCAAAATCTATTGCACCAATCAGGGAAAGCATAGCTTGGCAATAGTTCAGATGAAAAAAAGAATTAGAGGTTTCAGTTGATGGAAAGATTAATATTAATGAAAAATTGTCACAATGACCGATGTTCTGAGTTACTCAGTTACCTTCCTTCAAAAACAGAAATCTTCTGGAGTCTAATGCTTATAGTGTAAATAGTCAGTACTGGACAGAATCTGATCTTATAGCCTTTTTGTCACTGTTCACATATGCCCATGTGCCCAAGTACAATATGTATGCCCATCTGGGTTGTCCAAATGTGGCTTAAAGATGGAACGCGTAGATATTTCTGAAGCCTGGCCCACCTCTAATAATCCTGAAGCAGTGTCTGCCCCAGGAAGCATACTAGCTACAGGTGGGAATTGGGGGGTGGGGAGCGAAGAAGACAGATGGGCATCAGGAATGAATTGAGAATAAATATTCTTTTCTCCAGTCTCCAAGAGAATACCAGTCTAGAATTTCATCTATCTGCCCCCAACCTTTCATCAAATACCTCTCTTCTAAGTAATAGGTTCAAAACAAAAGATGTTTCCTTAGGAAATTTTGCTGCTAGCAGTCTAACCTTATTCACACACTTAGTTTATGCTTGCCAGTTTAATGCCTTCACACCAAATGAAAGTTACACAAAAGACAGTCACAAAAATGGAAAAAAAGGATAAATTCATCTGTCCAAGCCAAATAGTAAACAGAAGTTATATATGTTAGAATATACTAGAAAATTAAGGAAAAAAAGTCAAAGAGTTTTTTAGATTGAAACAAAATACTATCTCAACTTGATGCAGTTTGAATGGTCTCAATTCCTGGTGGTCAAGAGATTAGTGGCAATAAGAGAATTGTTAAGAATGCCCTTTAAATTGGCTGAAGGATTTAGGAGTGAAAGAATTCACTCATTCCCAAATTATTAGTTGCAAAATGAAAATTTATTCTTGGATAGAAATCAGTTTACCAAGAGACTGACTTCTATAGTGGCAGATCTATTGAAGAATGGCGTTTTGCACTGAGAATGCTTTCTCAGTGGAGAGAAGGTCCTAGCAGCTGAATGAACTACCTAGGTCCATCTGCAAAGACCTTAGCTGAAGGAAGCTTTTATATTGGGTATCTTGGTGCGGGGCTGGGACAGCCCAAGCAGATCATGCTGACAAGGGTCAGACCAGGTGGGAGCTGGGACAGATCAGATCAGGATTCCTCAATTGAATGAGAATTTAGAATTTCTATGGGAGTTGATTCTCTCATCCTGAAAGGTTTGGACTCTGTCTAGACTCCTTGAAACCTGGGAGATCCTGATCAAAGGGTACACAATCTCAGAATGATAATCTTAAAAGGAACAGTTCCTTTGCCCCTTCAAGCTCAACTAAAAGAGTCCCCAGTATCACCCAAAAAGAAGGTATTAAAAGTGTTAAGGCAGGCAGGCTAGAAAATAGGGACTTATTGAGAAGCCAATTTTCCTTATGTCTGTAGCTTCCAGTGTCTTTGTGTCCCTTGAACAGGTTTAGAAACTCACATATATCTCTTCCAAGCAACTCCAGAACTAACTCTACTCTTTGTGCAGATATTCAGCTTGAAGTTGCACTCATCATTCCATCATCACTAATCCAAAGTCATAGCTCTTTCCTCATAGAGGTACAAAAAATGTTCCATGCCTTAGGTAAAAGCCTGGTCACATATTATTATTCATTATTTGGGAAATGTAGCAAGCAGGTCTCCAAAGTTCTATGCAGTCACACTTCATTGTTTTTCTCAAAGCACTTCCAAAACCCACATTCTCAGTCAATCCATGCTCAAGGACCACACACATCATGCCCTATATTTCTAAGGTTCTCAAACTCCAGACCCTCATTTACCCACACTGACTCACTCTAATCTCACATGAACATGCCTCAAAAGTACATTTTCCTGACAACCACTGACTCTCCTTCCAAGATGACAGACTCCCAGATTGGTCTCCCAATTACCAATCAACATTAACCAAATCCTGAGGCTACTTCCTAAACACTCACACACATAGAATTGCAAATACTTAATTGACTCCTGCCATGGTAGTAGATGGGAAGAAAATTTTGCATCTGCTTTTTCCTCTCCCAAGCACCACAGAATTCCAAGCTCTTGACTACAATAAGACATGACTGCCAAAACAAAACAAACAAATAAAAAGCTCACTTGAGGTCTTAGGCTACATTAATATGAGTTTTATGTCTAGAACAAGGAAGGTAATAGTCCCACTGTACACATACAAACTTGAAATAATACAAAGAGTTATATTTAAATACCAAATGGCTGGTACAAGCTAAGTAGTAATAGAATTGGCCTTGTCAGATCACATCTTGAATACTGTTTTCAATTCTGGGTACTACAGTTTAAGAAAGTATTTGACTAACAGACAGAGAGATAGGAAATCAGGATGATAATGAGATTCAAAATAGTGACATATGATAAAGAAATGACACTGGAGAAGGTAGAAATGGACTTTTGGATGATAGATACTTTAGAGGAAAAGTACTTAGTGTTTGAGTTCCCAGATCAGAAATATGACATCAGGAATATAAGTGATCCACTAATAGATTGTATAATAGAAAGCTGCAGAAAGCTTTCTCCCTATCTCCTTCCGTTTTTTTCCTATCCCTTTTTGAGAGGTATGTAGAGGAAGACAGAGTATCAAACAAACAAACAAACTCTCACTTTCCCAGAATTCTGGGAATTGGAAACATCTGGCAGAAAGCACAAAGCAGGAGTAGTTAGGAGAGAAAGGGCTGCTGGAAGGAAGGAGGAAAAAAAGAGAATGAAATTATCATTAGTATATAATAGTAAAGAACTTCAGTGTTATATCTCCCACTTGAAAATGAAGAAATCTAACCAAAGGCAGAGTCAAAAAATGGTGATTACATGTTATAAGGCTGTTATAGGAGAGACAGATGGAAACTGGAAACTCTATACTCTATAGGCAGAGTAGCCAGCAGTCCAGGTTGTAGACCCTACCTTTGTTATGAAAGCAGTGATAACAGGATAGGCAGGCTGTTGGGAATTCCCTGATGTTGTGAGTGTTCTTCCCACTGAACTCAGGTTGAAGTTCCATTTATATTCTTATTTATTTGGTAATAAATATGTTTATATTTAAATATTCATTTGCTGCCTTATTTATTAGCAGGTGAGCTAATTCTACTGCCCTAAAAGTGAGCTAAATTCTGAGGTTGCTAAAGAGTGAGAGAGAAGAAACAGAGTGCTAGAGAAACAGAGATTCTTTGGGTAAAGTCACAAATAATTAATTATCGAGGTTTAATTGAAGATTCAACTCAATCAAGCTGCCAAAAGTAGAATACTAGATAAACAAGTTATATTAATAATCTCCAAAGTTACAAATTATTGGATGGATTGGGAGGAAAAAGTTGAAATACTTAGGAAGTCATGCTCCTATCCTTCCCACTCCCATCTAGGAGCAAGAGAGGAGATACTTAGGTAATTAGGAATTCCTAGATATCTAGGAAAAGAATTCTTGACCAAAGGATAGAGAGAATCCCAGCATATTAAAATTAAAATTTTTAATTGTATAAAATTGAAAACTCAATGCAGTTAAAATTAGGAAGTAAATAGTTAATTGGAAAACACTTGACAGGAAATTTCTCTAATAAAAGTATCTCTACTTAATTTCATATTCTTATATATGAAATTGATGTAAATATATTAGAACAAGAGACATTCTCTAATAGATCAATAAATAAGGATATGAACAAGTAGTTCTACAAAAGGATGAACTATTAACAACCATATGAAAGAATCACTAATAATAAAAGATACACAAAGTAAGAGAATTTTGAATTTGTATCTCACATTCATTAGATTGGCAGAAATGACTCAAAGGAAAACTGACAATTGCTAGAAGGAAGGGCTATGAGAAGATAGGGAGAGTAATACATTCTTGACAGAACTGTGAATTTGCTCAATAATTTTGGAGAGCAGTTTGGAACTATATCCAACAAGTCACTAAATTGTTCTATGAAAAAATTTTAATCTAGCAATGCCATTAATAAACATATAATGCTTAAATAACACTTGAAGTTCTGCAAAGTTCTTTTACATATGTTAATACACTTGATTTCCAGAATCATACCATCATTCCTGAGGCACAATTTGAACTCAGGTCTTACTGACCCCAAATTTAGCATTCTTTGTATAATTATGTCAAAGACAGAGGGAAAAGATCCATCTAAATAAAAATATTTATAGTAGTCCATCTGTTAATAGGGAAAAAAAGTGAAACAAACTTGCTTATCAATGGGGAAATGGCTAAGTAAATTATGACATAGGCATGTAATAGAATACTATTTGTGCCATAACAAATGACAAAAGGGACAAATTTAAAGAAACCTGGGGATATTTAAATGAATTGACATCGAATGAAATTAACCAGAACAATTTATCCAAAGACTACAATATTGTATAGGAAGACAATCTTGAAAGATTAAAGAGTTCTGATAATGCAGTGACAGGTCATGACTCCAGAAGACTGATGATGAGTCATGCATCCCACCTCTTGAAAGAGAGGGAAGGGACTAAAGGCACAGGTATAAATGTTCAAATTTGACCAATATGTGAATTTGTTTTGTTTGACTATACATACAAGGGAGGGACTTTATTGGAGTGAAAGAGAATTATGTGGGGAATAAGTTGGCACACTAGAGATATCAACCAAAAAAAAAAAAAAAAAAAAGGAAAGAATATCAGTCAATCATTTAAAGATATACAGAAGAGAATAGAAATAGGCTCAGTGGGTCACAGACAAACAGGATTGTAGTAGAAGTATGCAATTAAATTTAATAATATGTGTAGGGTTTTTATGTGTATACTAGAGATTAGCTGTTTTCTTTACAATCCTCTTTTTTGTGTATGGAAATATTTATTTTTGATGTTTTTCAAGTTCATAATAAAAAAGAATATTTGGGAGAAAAAGACAAAATTCAAAAAGCAGTAACTAGTAACTCCATTTAAACAGACAGTAAACAACTACTTATTGACGTGGGAGTCATTATTAAATCAACTGTGTACAATTCAGTCACTGACTTATTAGAGCAAAAATCAAAATTAATATATATGCAAATTTTAAAAAGTATGGTGTATAATTATATTTTTGATGTTTTTCAAGTTCATAATAAAAAAGAATATTTGGAAGAAAAAGACAAAATTCAAAAAGCAGTAACTAGTAACTCCATTTAAACAGACAGTAAACAACTACTTATTGATGTGGGAGTCATTATTAAATCAACTGTGTACAATTCAGTCACTGACTTATTAGAGCAAAAATCAAAATTAATATATATGCAAATTTTAAAAAGTATGGTGTATAATTAAAATGACTTCAAACTGATTTAGTAAACAAGAGATTGGTGCCAGAAAATGGGAAGTGAGTGAAAGAAAGGACATTGGTACCAATTATTTCATACAGAAATTAGCTAATGTTTATCAATTGGCATTTTGACAAATGATATTATGACAAATGAGACTAAAGGCCACTAGACTTACATGCCAAAGGGACAGATATGGAAGTAGCAAAAATACTGCTTTAGAATATAAAATCATTTGTAAAATTTTATGGAAAAGGATGATAAAAGATTCTGAGTAGTATTGTTATAAAACCATAAGAAGCAATGGAAGGAAAAACTACTTTAAAGCATGTCTGATGAGAGACCCAGCTAAGCCAAATCATACAAATGATATTTAAAGTAAAACTAGAAGAAGGAGAACAAAGATAAAAGATGGAAAATATCTACAAATATTTTTATAAATCCCTTTTCACCATCAAGAATAATGTAGCTACCACCTTTAGACTAGCAATATAATTCAACATGTGCTTGTGGAGAAAAGCGAATTGACACTTAAGAAAATGAAGATGAGAAAAGTAGACAAACTAAAGCATACATACACAGAGAAAGGCTGTGCTGGAGGCAATACTGTTTTAAGGCCATTGAGATTGTCTCAAGCTATCTGAAGAAGGAAAAGAAACCAAAAACATGGAAAAAACATCAAATGCTATTATTATCAAAAGAAGGTAGTCAAGAAAACATCATTAAGTATGGAACTACATGCCTACTTTCTTATACATAAAAAAACTTTTATGAGAATAATTTGCAAATACATTATAGGCAACTTTGATAAGTGTATCAGAATCAATCAATAAGTATTTGCCAGGCAGCGTGCTGCTGCTGCAAGTACAAAGACAAAAATGAAATAATCCCTATCCTTAAAAAATTTACATTTTTGTAAAAAAAAAAAAAAACCAAGAAATGTAGAAAGGAGCTGTTCTATAGTGAACCACATCTTTTATTATTATTATTATAGCTTTTTTATTTACAAAACATATGCATGGGCAACTTTTCAATGTTGACCCTTGCAAAACCTTCTGTTCCAACTTTTTCTCTCTTTCTCCCCACCCTCTCCCCTAGATGGCAAGTCGTCCAATACATGTTAAATATGTTAAAATAAATGTTAAATCCAATATATGTATACATAATGCTGCACAAGAAAAATTGGATCTAAAAAGAAAGAAAAAAAAAAAACCTGAGAAGGAAAACAAATGCAAGCAAACAATAACAGAAGGAGTGAAAATACTATCTTGTGTCCACACAGTTCCCACAGTCCTCTCTCTGGGTATAGATGGCTCTCTTCATCAATGAACAAGTGGAACTGGTTTGAATCATCTCATTATTGAAGAGAGCCATGTTCATCAGAGTTGATTATTGTATAATCTTGTTGTTGCCATGTACAATGATCTCCTGGTTCTGCTCATTTCACTTAGCATCAATTCATATATGTCTCTTTAGGCCTCTCAGAAATCATCTGGTTAGTTATTTCTTATATGATATTCCATAACATTCATATACCATAATTTATTCAGCCATTCTCCAGATGATGGGAATTCACTCAGTTTCCATTTTCTTGCCACTACAAAAAGGGCTGCCACAAACATTTTTGCACATGTGGATCCCTTTCCCTTTAAGATCTCTTTGGGATATAAGCAGCAAACCATATCCATACCAATATTCATTTGACTGAAAGATATAAAGAATACCCACTGCACTAATGTTTTATTGACTATGAAATAATAATTGTTTGATTTGGAAGAGTAAATTGCCAACATTAAAAGCATCTATCATGTGAAGATAGGAAAAACTGCTAGACTAAACTAAATATAAGTATACAGAAAGAAGCTCTATGCTAGAGGCAACATTGTTTTAAAAACACTGAGAATATCAAGGTACATAAAGGGGGAAAAGATATCAAAATCCTATAAGACTTTTACAAATCTTTAACAAGAGAGAGACGACTTTGTTCAATAATCCTCTGATCAAAGTTAGGCAACAAATAAAAAAAAAATGTATACTTTGCTGCTATCATGGAATACATCCAGCACAGAGTCCAAGTCAAGGAGGGATTCCCAGTAGGTACCTTAGTAGATACTTTTATGAGTTGCTATGACCAAGATATTCATCACTTAGTGTTCATCTTTCTTGTGGCAAGAACCTCACCATATTTGGTTAAGTTGGTCCTATCTACAACAATAAACTCTGAGCCCATATACCAAATCTCTCCAGCCAGTTGAGACCTTGTTTCCCTCAAAAATTTATTCAAATCCTATCTTATATATGAAACCAGTACATCTTCCCCCCCTTTAAGAATTTCCTTTTTATTCATTATATACATGCACTTATATTCTCATTGTCTCCACTAATAAACTATAAGCTGCTTATATAATAAACTATAAAAGAATTAGATCTTTTTACCTTTGTATCTTCAACACTTAATACAGTGCCTGACACTGTACCAGATCTGTGATATTTTTGGTATAGGAACCCCACAGTAAGGAACCTACTTTACTAATGCAGACTAGCATTCTCTGCCACTCGTATAGTCTTAGAAAGTTGTCCTGGACTTAACAGTATAAGTAATTTCCCCAAGGTCACATAACCAATATGTGCCAAATGCAAGACTTAAACCCAGGTCATCTCAACTCTGAAGTCAGCTCTTTAGCCATCAAATCATGCTGCTGTTCATAATAAAGGGCACTATCCCACTAAGCACATAATAGACATCTAATAAATATTTGTTGATTTGATGATCTGTTTACCAGAGTTTCCAAGCCAAAATTAAGCATATGATTAGGAAATTAGAGAATTAATATTTTTATTGGTGTCTGAAGTCAATTAGAAACTAGAATTTGGATAACTCAAATTTTAATTATGGGACTGAATCCTATATGTCTGGGAATCTTATCTCTCTATTCAGAGAGATGTATAGTTTTTTGTTTTGTTTTGTTTTTGCTGAGGCAATTGGGGTTGAATGCCCAGGGTCACACAGCTAGAAGTGTTAAGTGTCTGAGATCAGATTTGAACTCAGGTCCTCCTGACTTCAGGGCTGGTGTTCTATCCACTTAGCTGCCCCCAGTGATTTATAGTTTTAAAGATAGTTCCAATATTTAACCAATCCTGCATTCCTGGTATTATCCTGGTGATAATTACTATAATTTCTTTGCTAACATTTTATTATAAAATGTTATTTTAAAATTTATTTTACTTATTTTAAAAGTTTGTATCAATATTCATTAGGGAAATTGGTTTATAACTTTTTTTCT
This sequence comes from Sarcophilus harrisii, assembly GCF_902635505.1. NCBI lineage: Eukaryota > Metazoa > Chordata > Mammalia > Dasyuromorphia > Dasyuridae > Sarcophilus > Sarcophilus harrisii. Next base: position 260,824,400 of record NC_045427.1, read on the forward strand.
ATGTTTTGGCTCTTTCTGATTTAAGTATCAGTACCATATGTGTTATAAAAAATATTTGTTAGAACTCCTTTTCCACCTATTTTTCCAAATAGTTTATATAGTATTGCAATTAATTGTTCTTTAAATGTTGTAGAATTCCCTTGTAAGCCCATCTGGCCCTGGAGATTTTTTTTTTAGGGAATTCATTAATGGCTTCTTCTATTTCTTTTTTTTTTTCCTAAATGTGTTATTTAAGTATTTTATTTCCTCTTCTTCTGTCAATCTAGGCAATTTGTCCTTTTATAAATATTTATCCATTTCACTTAGTTTATAAGGTTTATTGGCATACAATTGGGTAAAATAGCTCCTAATTACAGTTTTTCATTTTTGATACCGGTAATTTGTTTTTCTTCTTTCTTTCTTTAAAAAAAATCAAATTAACCAAAAGTTTATCTATTTTATTGTATTTTTTCATAAAACCTGTTCTTAGTTTTACTTATTAATTCAATAGTTTTCTTACTTTCAATTTTATTAATCTCTCCTTTTATTTTCAAAATTTTTAATTTGGTATTTAATTGATAATTTTTAATTTGTTCTTTTTCTAACTTTAAATTGCAGACCCAAATTCACTGATATGTTCTTCATTTTATTCATATAGTCATTTAGAGATATAAAATTTCCTTTAAAAACTGCTTTGGTGGTATCCCATAAATGTTGTATCATTGTTATTCTCTTTGATGAAATTATTGATTATATCTATGATTTTGTGTTTGACCCACTCATTCTTTAGGATATGATTATTTAATTTCCAATTAATTTTTGATTGGCTTTTCATGGCTCTTTATTATATGTAATTTTTATTGCATCATGATCTGAAAAGGATTCATTTAATATTTCTGCCTTTCTGCATTTGATTGTAAGATTTTTGCACCCCAACACATGGTAAATTTTTCTGTGAATACCATCTATCACTGAGAGAAAGATAAATTTCTTTCTAATCCCATTCAATTTTCTCCAGACATCTATCATATCTAACTTTTCTAAGATTCTATTTACCTCTTTAACTTCTTTCTTATTTATTTTGTGGTTAGATTTATCTAGTTCTGAGAAGGGAAAGTTGAAGTTCCCCCTGTTATAGTTTAATTCTATTTCTTCCTGTAATTCACTTAACTTCTCTAAGAATTTGGATGCTATACCACTTGGTACATATATGTTTAGTATTGATATTACTTTATTGACTAAGATACTTTTCATCAAGATGTAGTTTCCTTCCTTCTCTCTTGTAATTAGACTTATTTTTGTTTTTACTTTGTCTGAGATAAGGTTTGCTACCCCCTGATTTTTTTTTTTTACTTCAGCTGACATTTTACCTTTACTCCATATGTGTCTTACAATACATTTTTAATTACAATTTTTTTATCATCACATCTAAGTCAACTTATATCCACACAATCTAAATATATTTCTAACTATCCTAATAGAAATATAGTTCTTAAGAAATACAAGTATCATCTTCCCACATGGGCAGGCAAACATTTTGTCCTGATTGAATAACATGGTTTCTTTTTTTTTTTCCTGTTTACCCTTTTATGCTGCTCTGGAGTCTTGTATTTGGAGATTAAATTTTCTGTTCAGCTCTGGTCTTTTCATCAAAAAGCTTTGAGAATCCCTTATTTCATTAAATATCCATCTTTTCCCTTTATAGATTATGCTCAGTTTCACTAGATAATTTCCCTTGCCTTTTGGAATATCATATTCCAAATCCTTCAATCCTTTAATGTAAAAGCTACTAAATCCTGTGTAATTCTGACTGTGACTCCTTGATATCTGAATTATTTCTTTCTGGCTGCTTGCTATATTTTCTCCTTGACCTGACAGTTCTGGAACTTGGCTATAGTATTCCTTGGAGTTTTCATTTTGAAATCTCTTTCAGGAAGTTATCAGTGGTTTCTTTCAATGGTGATTTTACTCTCTGTTTCTAGGATATAAGGGCAGTTTTCCCCAACAATTTATTTTAAAATGTTGTCCAGGCTCTTTTTTTTTTTTTTTTTTTTTTTTTGATCATGGCTTTCAATAGTCCAATGATCTTAAAATTATCTCTCCAGGATCTATTTTCCAGATCAGTTGTTTTTCCAATGAGGTATTTTACATTTTCTTCAGTGTTTCATTCTTTTGATTTTGTTTGATTCTTGATGTCTCATAGAGTTATTAGCTTCCACTTGCCCAATTCTAACTTTTAAGCATTATTTTTTAGTGAGCTTTTGTACCTTCTTTTCCATTTGACCAATTCTACTTTTAAAGGAGTTTTTTTTTTTCCTTCATTGGATTTCTTTTTATGTGACTAATTCTATTTTTTTTACAAAGTTAGGTTTTTTCCAGTCAATTTTTGTTCTTCTTTTTCTAAGCTGTTGACTTTTCCCTCTAATTCTCTTGTATAATTCTCATTTATTTTCCCAATTTTTCTTCTACTTCTCTTACTTGATTTTTAACATCCTTTTTGAACTCTTACAAGAGGACTTTTTGACCTTGAGACCAATTCATTCACTGTTGTCCTAACTTTGTGTTTTGATCTTCCCTGTCACCTTAATAGCTTTCTAATGATCAGGGCTTTTTTTGGATTTTGCTCTTTTTTTTTTTTTTTTTTTTTTTAATTTGAGCTCTGCTCCTGGAGTTCAAGGGAGGCACTGTCCAAAGCTTTTTGCACCAGAGATCAGGGGTCTGGTCACTGGTTTTCTGCAATGGAGCTGGCAGTTTGCCTGCTGTGCTGGTGCTGGAGCCCTGACAGTTAGCATTCTGTGCCACTGGCCTGCTGAAGTTGGATAAAAAGCAGAAGCTTTCTACTTACTACATCCCAGATGATGATAATAGAGATAATAGAACTATTGTAGTTCTTTAAGAGGCTAGACAGCTGAAGCCCAGCAGATGGTAGCAAAGAGCAGCTTGGCAACCACAAGACTGAAGGAGGTGCCCTGCAAATATGACATAAAGGAAAGCAGCAGTATGGGCAGCAAAGGGCAACATGATAACATCACCAGAAGAAGCAAGAGAAGTATAAGTTTTCCTTGCCACACATGTGAGCTGGCCCTTCATGTGGACACTTGTGTGAGCTCAACATCTTTGATCTGGTCAAGATATGTGTCCCATGTTCACAGTTGTTCTTTCTCTCACTGTTGGTATAGCAACCTGTGGGGGAAAAGTAGCCCATTTCTTGTGGTGATGGTGCTATGGGTGGTGTGGTAGGGCCAAGAGGATGAGGTTCTTTGAGTTATGGTTATGAATGGGTACTGACCTGACCCACAGAGTACCTCAAATATTGGATAATTTTCTGGGGGAGTTATATGTGTTCCCTATTTTCATTGTATTTTATGGTTTCAGAGAAATTGAGATGTGGAAAAGACCTTAGCTTTAAAAAGTCTCCCACTGCATTCGGGGACATGACCAATCATCCTGACTTATGTCTTGCCATGACTCTGATAAGTGGAGGAGAGAGTGAGGCTGATGACCTTGCATGGGCCTGCCTCAGTTGAATCCAATTCACTTGTAAGTCAAGTTATTATCCTTCTGATGTCATTGATCTTCAAATGAAGGATGAATAACAATCTGTACTTTAAAGGTACAAATTGTGATATATACATTATCTCATTTGATAATGAAAGTAGAATCTCTTTTCTCCCTCCCAAGAAAAAGAGATTAGAAGAAGTAATTTTCTCATTCAACATAATGAGAGGATTTCTCCCCTAGATTTGTTCCCCTCCCACTTACTTCTGCCCAGACTAAATTGTTGTTATTGTTTGGACTGTGACCTTTAAATCAAGAAATAGCCTTCAGGCATTCCAACTCATATTTTCTCTGCCTAAAATGTCTCTTGCCTCATTCATTTCCCTCCATCCCCTACTATGTTTACCTATTAAAATTCTACCCATCCTTTAAAGTCCAAATCAAAAAAAAAAAATTTCAGTTCAACAGATATCAAATATATTTGCACATGCATAGAAAAAAAGAATTATTCACAAAGCTGTGAATATCCATCATGAAAAACTGGCTTTTCTCATTAAGTACATAGCAAATTCAATATGTAGCTTTCAAAGCTATCCTGTTTGTCTGTGATTCCTTCTGACCTTTCTATTCTCTTTTGTGTATTTTAAGAAAATGTTTTAATTTACCCTCTTTCATTTCTTTCTTCTTTTTTAGCCATCCTACCCTTAGCCTCCCTCTCTCTCTCATAGCTTCTACATTAATTGTTTAAAAAAAAAAAAAAAAAAAGGAAAGGAAAGGAAAAAAATTTTGTAAGAAATATGCTTGGTCAAGAAAAATCATTCCTACAATGACTGTGTAAAAGATATATGTCCTCTGCTATATTTTGAATCCAACATTTCCCTGGGGAATGGGGCAGCATGCATCGCAACCTCATTGGTCCTTTGGATTTAAACCTACTTCTTTATTCTATAGATAATGAGACTGAGGTTCATGGAGCTTAAGTGATATAATCACTTAAATAGTAACTATTCACAGTGAGTTTTAGATCTAGGCACTCTTATTCCCAAAGCCAATGTTCTTTCCAAGGGTTCGTTGGAACCTCTTTTTCATGGGAGGGAGAAAAGAGCTTCTATTTTCATTATCAGATGAGATAATGTATATGTTGCAGTTTATAACCATAAAGTACAGATTGTTATAGTCCTATAAAGTACAGATTGTTGTTTTTCCTTCATTCAAAGAGGACCAGTGACATCAGAAGAGTGATAACTTGACTTGTAAATGAATTAGATTTAATTGAAGAGTTTATAAACTCCTTTAAGGGCAGGGATATGAAAAATAGAGATATGAAGATATCTTTATCTACATTCTTATATGTGCATATACATACATATATAATATAATATAATACATGTGTGTATGTGTATATATAAAAATATATAAAATCTCTTCACTTCAAGTTCCTGGGGCATCTCTGGACATAGTAGATATTTAGTAAATATTTATCAAATGAATGAATGAATGACCTCAAATAAATCATTTTATCTCTCCAAGCCTCAGTTTTTTCATTTATCAAATTATACTAAATGGTCCTCAAATTACCTTTCAGTCTTATGAACCCATGAATGTTGAATAAAGACAGTTCCATGTTAACAGGCATTTCCTTACCCACATTAGATAGGTCATAAAATTAGATGAGGGGCGATGTGGTTAATAGGTAGAAAATGTACCTGGCAACTAAGTGGCAGAATAATTGCTAATCACTGGCAAAAGGAATTTCTTTAATAGGAATTCCCTAAATCAATAAAATCACATCTAATCAAAAGAAAAAAATTTGGATAGATTGGGGAAAAGGATGGGAATAAAAAATATACATCACAAGAAAAAAGTTCAGAATGGAATACAAGGAGAGCAATGTCGCTATTACTATGTTAAATGTAACATATATTCATAAACTATACTTGCCATGTAATCTTCCTTTTAGGTCTCTTTATGTTAAAAGGTTTGTTTTTATTAATGATTAAGTTCATAGTTTAAAATAAAATTTTTAAAGAAAAAAGAGAGATGAGAAGAAAGAAAAACAAAGTACAGTCAGGCTCCCCCCCAGTCCTAGGTCTCATCCCAGCAAATGTGATGAACCAGGAGGCACGATGGGAGTGAGAGGAATACCTCAGAGTTAATAAGGAATCCAGAGAGGCTTAGCACAGCGGCACAAAAGATGCAGGCGGGGAGATGGGCAACGTTACCCTGAGGGACAAGGCTACCGGCCCAAAGCACAGCTGAGAAGGAGCCATGCTGGGAATCATGAGAAAGGCTTTTCCTGGATGCCTTCCAGGCTATCTGACGGCTCCAAAGTCGCATCCAAACCATGGCGTGTTGAGGTTCACCCAACGTTAATGGTTACCATGTGGTGGTCCAAGGAGCTGAGCAGAGGCCCAGGCTAAGCACTACCACTCCTACCCCAGATGAGGGCCTGGTGATCCCTGTGGGAACCATTTTCAGAAAGAGCTTTTATATTAACGGGTCAGGTGACTAATGGTTGAGCCAGTGAAGAAAGAATGTTGAATTTGGAATCACCAGTCCTTGATTCAAATCCCCACTCCTTCACTTACTGACAGCACGGTTGTTGTTGTTTGTTCTTTGTTCTGGAAGAGGACCATGAATTGGGGGGGGGGGGGGCAGGGGGTGATGCTGTGATATGCAAGTGAGTTGGATTTAAGGGAGGGAGGGCTGGGCCAGGTCACCTGCCTCCCTCTCCCCTTCGGAGCCATCAGGGTCCAGTGGCCAGAGATAGATCAGGAAGACTGGAGATGGCCTTGGATGCAGTGGGAGACCTCAGCCTTTTTAAGCTCTGCCTGAAAGTGAGAGGAGGCCTTCAACAGGTCTCAGTTTGAATGAGATTGTATCCATTTAGTGATTAAGGCTGGGTAACAATTGAGGCAAAGAATCTCCTATAGGACATTGGAAACAATACTTTGGGAGTCAAAGGATTAGGGTGTTCAAATCCTCCCTTTGTTATTTATTGCTGGTATAATCTTGGTTAAGTCAATGAGACCTCATCTATAAAATGAAAGGGTAGGACCAATGGTGCTTAAAAGTCCCTTCTAGTTCTAAATCTATGATCATATGACTTGTTGGGCTCAATTTCCCCATCTGGAAAAATGAGGGAGATGGACTACATAATTTTCAAGGCCCCATGTAACTCTAAAGATATAAGTATAATGATCCCTACATCCCTTTCAGGCATAAAAGCTGTGAATGGGCTTTTTATATTTATTATACTTTTATATTTATATGTATTGTGTATTACATAAATATATCATACATATATGTTTATATACAATATAAATACATATATATTATATAACATATAACATTACTATGATGCTTAAAGTGGTTATTTCCCTGCCTAACACTAATCTTCCTTTCTGCCTGTACTTAGGGTTACAAAGTCCCTAATATAAAAAGAATAACTCAAAAGAATTAGAGAGTCATATATATCCAAGGTAGATTAGTGAAAGTCAGGATTTCAAAGTATCCAGATTCTCAGCTCTATAGACTACAAAGATACAGTATGAAACCCAGATAGAAACAGGAGCCACTACACTACACATATGGATTCCCCTAGTTTGCACATTGATTTAATTGTAAAAGGCAATATTTTATTTATGCTTTCATGTATTTTATTTGTTTTTTTATATTTTCCAATTACATTTCTACTTGGTTTGAGCTATACTTGATTTACATATTTGTTGGGTTACATATTTGATAACTCTACTCTATGGAAATTTTAAAATTACAGATTTAGAGCTATGAAGAATCTTAAAGACCACTTAGTAAAAATCTTCTATTTTTACAGATGAGGAAATTGAGTCCCAGAGGAGGAGAAATTATTTGATCCAGGTCACACACAGAGTTAGGAAGGGAGGTGGGATTTGAACAGAGGTTGTAAACTTTTTCCCACTTTACCATGGTATGATTAAGTACTCATAGAATAGGCTGAGGTTAGGGGTCTGTGCTGTAAGAACCCTCATTCCTAGACTGTAAGTCCTCTGCAGGTAGGGATCATAACTTTTCCAAGCATAGGGGTCTAGTGGCTCCACATAATGTGAACTAAAGGAATATAAATGCATGCTTCCAAGAAAGAGTTAATCTCCCCCTTCCCCATCCTGGCCCCTGTGCACCTGCAGGCCTGTGGTGTGTGGTTTCCCACAGCTGCAGCTGGGTCTCAGCAGCATCAGCCTCCAGTGGAACTCGAGAGCCAGTGAGGGGGCAGTGGCCCCACAGCCTGGAGGACCTGGGCCAGCGTGAGGAGGGGCTCATCCCTCAGACTGCCCCCTTCAACAGCTGGAGGTGGCATTGGGTATCCTGGGGCCCAACACCCCCAAACACGGTGTTCTGCATCCTTCTGCCTGAAAGTGAGAGGAGGAAGCAGGCTGGTCCAAGAGCACATGGGGGGAAAATCGGGCAGATCCTGACTTACTGGCTAAGAGGAGAATGGCAGGGATTAGAGCTGATAGAAAGAGGCTTCTAAGTCCCAAGCAGAATGGAACTTCCACAGCCTCTTCCTTCTCCCAAGTTCTCAAAGGCCTCAGCAATTAAGAGCTGGAGTTTTCATATGGGATTGGAGCTCCCATTGAAAGTTGGTGAGAAAGTAAATCCCTGGATAGATGATGGATAGAGCAGGAGAGAGAACAGCTGACATTTATAAAGTATTTCCATGCTGCAAAGCATTTTATTTAAGTAAGGATACTTATTGTGCCTGGGTACAGCAGGGCTGGAGCACTCACCCTCTTGTATCCTACTAGGAGGCCCTTTTTAGACCTGGATCTACACAAGGAAACCGTGTTTAGTTCTGCAGAATTTGGCCTCTAAAGAGAGGGGTCACATTCTTTTTGTCTCAGTGTTTCCCATATCAAAGTCCCAGAGAAAGTGACTGAATGCTGGTGGGACTGCTGAATTAGCATTTTATGTTTCACCTTGCTTTTGTACTGTCCATCCAGTTCCTTCTTGTCTCTTGGCAAGTCATGTTAGAATCATCCTCTTGCTGGTGGTAATCTTATCCAAGAAGCATTAGAATAGTCGACTGTTGTTATTGTTCAGTCATTTTTCAATCATGTCTAACTCTTCAGGTTCCCATTTGGGTGTTTTTAGCAAAGATAATGGAGTGATTTGCTCTTTCTCCAGCTCATTTTACAGATAAGGAAACTGAGGCAAACAGGGTAAAGGGACTTGCCCAGAGACACACAACTCCTAAGTCTGAGGCCAAATTTAAACCCACAGATGAGACTTCCTGACTCCAGGGCCTTGTTCTATACACCTGACTGCCAGAATAGTTGCCAAGCATTTCTCCTATTACCCATCAGTTCCAACCAAGGGATAGACTTCTTAAAATCACAAAGTTGCCTCCAAGGCTAGAACCATCCCCCTCAGGATTGTTGCTCAGTCACCATGCTCAGAGAAGGAATACAAGACAGAACATTCCCTTATGGAATATTATTGTTCTATAAAATACATGGAATATTGTTGTCCTATAAGAAACAGTCAGTAGGATGATTTCAGAAAGGATTGGAGAGACACACATGAACATCAATTGAGTGAAGTGAGTAGAACCAAGAGAACACTGCAGACAGCAACAAAATTTGTAATGATCAATTCTGATGGACGTGGCTCTTTGCAATAATTCCAATAAACTTGTGATGGGAAGAGCCATTTGCATCCAGTTGGAAATAAATGTGGATCACAACATAGTGGCGTTTTTTTTTTGTTTTGTTTTTTTGTTTTACCTTTTTTGTTGTTGTTTGCTTACTTTTTGTTTTCTTTTTCATTTTTTTTCTTTTTGATCTGATTTTCTTGTGCAGCATGATAAATGTGAGAATATGTATAGAAGAACTGTGCACTTTTTACCATATACTGGATTACTTGCTGCTGTCTAGAGGAGAGAGTGGGAAAAGGAAAGGAGGAAAATTTGGAACACAAGGTTTTGCAAGAGTGAATGCTGAAAATTATCTTTATATGTATTTTGAAAATTAAAAGCTATTATTTTTTAAAAAATAAACAGAAAATTCCAAATCCTAAATTCAAATTTGCCTAGACAGGACGTATATTTTGGTTGTCGTGTTTTGGATGCAACCATGCTGCTAGGCTAGGGGAAGAATACTTACTCTCTCCCTAACTCTTGTGATAGAAGCTGGAATAGTCCTGACTCACTATTCAAATAGAGGGACAAAAAAGCAGAAGACAGAGGTCATTCTCTTTAGGGCCCAAAGGCCCTATATACCAAGTGTCCAGTGAGGGGATTGTTTTGTCATCTCTATGCTCCAAGCCCTTTCAACCTTGAGCTACAAATATCCCAAGAAATTGTTAGGAGAGTTCTCATGCATGGTCCAAAATTTTGATGACCCCTGGGACCCAACCCCTTGCATGTTCCATGGCACATATATATTACCTCATTTGAAGCTTACAACAACTTGGTGAGGTAAGTTTTGTTGTTTTTCATTTGTGTCTGATTCTTTGTGACCCTTTTTGAGGTTTCCTTGCTAAAGATACTAGAGTGGTTTGCCATTTCCTTCTCTGGAAATTTTTAAATATTTTACAAATAAGGAAACTGAGGCAAACAGGGTTAAGTGACTTGCCCAGAGTCACACAGCTAATAAGTATCTAAGGTTGGATTTGTCTTCCTCACTCTAGGCCCAGGCCTGTCTACTATACCATCTAGCTGCCTGTGGAGGTAGGTATTATAGGAATTATCTATCCATATTTTATAGATTCAGAAACTGAAGTTTATACTATATCTCATTTGAGCCTCAAAACAAATCTGTTAGATAGGTACCATATTATCCACATTGTATGGATTTAGAGGGTTTATGCAATTTCCCTAGAGTCACCCAGCAATAAGTATTAGATGCAGGATTTGATACCTGGTCTTCTTGGCTCCAGATCCAGTTCTCTCTCTCATATGCTATATTATCTCTAATGGAAATGCAGAAAGGCATTAGGAGATGATGGAAAGTATGGAAACAGAAATTAAGAACAGCTTTGACTGGCCTTCACAGGGTAATCTATTCACATTTTTATTGTTCCATGCTATTGGGAAGAATTTTCTGGACTACTACCTCCAATCCAACCCAGATCAAACCCTGTCATACATAAATAAATCCTTAATTGTTCACTGGGGTCCCAATTCAGTCCCAGAAACTGAAGTCCTCATCCCTGTAGAAGCTTTGGTATAAGGGAGGTTGGGGCTGGTTATCCTTCAAGGAGGTCATTCCCATCACCTCTAAGGGTTCACCTGGAGGGTTTCTTTTCCCACTCAAGACTCTTTTTTACCTCAGAAATTTTCACACGACTCTTGAGTATATAGGTATATAAAACGCACATACAAACCAAACATTTACTGATAATAAATCATAATTTGAATCACAGTTTAAGAAGCTGGGGCCTAAGGTAGCTTACATCCCAAGAGATTAGGGTTGGGGTGAGGAACATAATCAGTCTCAGAGGCATTTGGTAAATGCTACATTTCTTATGTTTTTGGATAATTCACTGTCTGGAGACTTATACCTGGGTCCAGAGCCAGGACTTTAGAAAAGATGGACAGAAGGAAAAGTGGAAGCTGACAGGTCTGGGTGGTGACAGAGCCCAGGAGCTCTGGACTGTGTCTCACTTCAACTTTCAGGTGAATTGATTCAACTCAACACTTTCACTGCTGGACCCTCTTTGCAGGCCTGAAACTTTGGTAGCCTCTCTGCCGAAGAGAGGAGGCTTAGCTCCTCTCTAGATTGTGTCTCCAATAGCAGGAGAGTTCACTAGAAACTGATTTTTTCATCCTGGAAAGATGGATAGGAAAGGGAGATAGAGTCCCAATATGGAAGACATGAAAGGAAACAGAGGTGCCCCTTGGCAAAAACCTCAAAGGTGGGCAGAAGTGGAGGCAGAGAGGCAAAAAAGAAAGGAAGGAAAGAGGAGTCTATAAGAAATGACCAGCAGGATGAATACAGAGAGGCTTGGAGAGACTTACATGAACTGATGCTAAGTGATCATTATATACAAGAGATCATTATATATGTCAACAACGATACTGTATGAAGATGTAATCTGATGAAAGTGGATTTCTTTGACAAAGAGACCTAATTCAGTTTCAATTGATCAATGATGGACAGAAGCAGCTACAACCAAAGAAAAAACACTGGGAAATGAATGTAAACTGTTTGCATTTTTGTTTTTCTTCCGAGGTTATTTTTACCTTCTGAATCCAATTCTCCCTGTGCAACAAGAAAACTGTTTGGTTCTGCACACATACACTGTATCTAGGATATACGGCGACATATTCAACATATATAGGACTGCTTGTCATCTAGGGGAGGGGGTGGAGGATGGGAGGGAAAAATCGGAACAGAAGTGAGTGCAAGGGATAATGTTGTAAAAAAAATTACCCTGGCATGGGTTCTGTCAATAAAAAGTTATTATAATAAAAAAAAATAAAAATTTTTAAAAAAAAGGAAGGAAAGAGGAGAAAGAAGATAAAGTCCATGACTTTCCTTTTTATTTTTCTTTTTAAAATTTAATTTTTAATTTAGGGCATGAAAATGTTCATAACATAGTATAATAAAAAAGATAATCACACATGAACCTGCAAGTCTATTATGAACAAATTGCTGTTCTTTCAAAATATATAATAAAATTGACATACAAATTTCTTTTTTCTTTATGTTTCTTCCTCCTCTCCCTTCACCCCCATTCAACCCAGAGATAGCCACTATTAGATACAAAATTAGATACAAATATACACATACATGTAAAATTATTCTATTTATACTATTTATCAGTTCTTTCGCTGGAAGCAATAGTGTCTTTCTTCATATTCCCTTTATGTTAATTTGGATATTTATAATAGCCAAAATGTTTTATTTGCTCAAAGTCATTATTAAAACAACATTGCTGTTTCTATATACAATGTTCTCTTAGTTCTGTACATTTCACTCTTCATTTTTTAATGCAAGTCTTTCCATGTTTTTTTTAAGATCATTGAGCTCATCATTTCTTATAGCACAGCAGTATTCCATCACAATTACATATCACAACTTATTCAATCATTCCCCAATTGATGGGCATCCTTGCAATTTCCAGTTCTTTGCTACCACAAAGAGAGTTGCTAGAAATATTTTAGAATATATAGCTTAGGGGTAAAAGAAAAAAAAAAGGCAATCTGTTTTACCTATTAGTTGCCAGATTAATCTTCCTAATGAATAGTCTTACCATGTCATTTCCCTATTGAAAAATCTTTAGTAATTTCCCATTGCTCAACAAATAAAATATTGTCCTTGACATGACATTTGGTAGCACCTCTATCATTTGATCCCAACCTACCTTTGTGGCTAGAATCTCCATTAATCACCTATGCATATCAAACACAATAGATCAGGTGTACTCCTCCAAACACACCCAGAGTTATCTTGCCTATGAACCTTTGCTTATGCTGCTTCCTCAATCTGGAAAGCTCATCAACCCCTGCACTTTGAAAACCTCAATTGAATATCAATTTTTTTTTTTTTTTTTTTTTATCAAGGTTTTCTCTGATTCCTGCAAAAGGATGTACTGGCTCTCTCCTCTAAATCCCCATGGCAATTGGTTTGTATAACTATAGTTATGTGTGCACTCGCTTTGCCCCTCTTACTAGATCAAACAGAGAGACTAAATTATCCATTTCTCCCCGCCCCCCCCCCCCCATACCTAGGACTTAGAAAAATACTTTCTCTGATTCATCAATTTGGTGTATCCAAGGCAAAAATCAGAAAGTGTCTGAGGTAGGAGTCTTTCTTCCTATAATCATTTAATCTTCTCTTTATCTTTGAAGGCAAATATTCAGATCACAGATTTAGAGTTGGAAGGGATTTTAGGGGCCATCAGGTCCAAACTCTTGATTAGAGGGGTCAAGTGACTTGCTCAGAATTACACCACAAGTATTGGACACCAAAGGTGAATTAGCAGTCCTGAAAAAAGTTTGGCAACCCTTCCTACTAGAGGAACTGGTCCTTCCTTAATAACCCGTACATTCTCCTCTTCCAGTCCCTAGCACTGTGCCCTATACACAATAGCTAATTCGTAAATATTTGCCAAGTTGAATAATAGTAATAATACTTACTCACATAGCAAATTAAGTCTCTGAAGCCTTTTCAATTTGGTAAGCACTGCCAATGATTGCACTTTGCAGGCTTTGAGAATTCAGCATGATACTCATGTTCCAAGGAAGTACCAGAATAGTACTCTAGTGGAAGATCCAGAAATTTCAGCCATATAAATTCAGATTAGGTAGATAGGTGATGTAAGGAATAAACCCCTGAATTTGGAGTCAGAAAAGACCCAAGTTCAAATTCTGCCTCAGATGCTTTTACTAACTGTGTAACTCTGGGCAAATCATTTTGCCTCTCCTCTGTTTCTTCATCTGTAAAATGGGGATAATAATAATCTCTACTTCACAGAGTTGTTGTAAAGATCAAATGAGATAAGTGCTTGAGAAACCTTCAAGCTTATATAAACTTTAGCCTTTGTTACGAGGCTATATGTTTACCATTTCCTTAAGATAAATGACTAATGTAGACAGGCCATACAAGTAATAACCAGCCACGATGTTTGTGAAGCATTCCATGAGTTCTATGGGAGAAGGGTTCTGGATCAATAAACAGATGAGGCTCCCTATTTAGGGAACTAGTTTAAAGACACAAGCTGGAGGCGACGTCCAGAAGCAATGAGCTGAGTCAGGGAGGGCAAGGAGACAGTGATAGAAAGCGGGTGGCTGGCCCATCACTCTGGCTGTGTGGCGTCAGGATGATGGCAGGAAGCCCAAAAAGGCACCAAGGGCCTCTCCAAGTCTTCTCGGGGGTCAGAGGTTCACACTGTCTTTATGCCATGTATTTTTTATTTGTAGTTTGTCCAGCCACATTCACCAGCTCACAAATAGAATGTTCATTTGCTCTGGGGCCTTGCAGTTGACTTCTTGTGATCCAAAAAGTGGTAAAAATAGAGTCTAGAGGGAAAATGTGGTGAATTGGGATTGCTTAAACTAAAAAAGGAAAATCTACAGTGGACATGTGGGGAAACTCGGGAGGCTGCTCTGAGAAGATGACACCTAATAACGCTCTTCATGTGTCTGAAAGAATTCCGTGCAGATGATAGCATCCAGCTGCTCTAAATCTCTACTAAAGATGCAAAAGAGAAAGTGTGCACTGGGAGGGCTCCTAGCTAGACCTAAGTAAGAACTGCCAATAAGGATTGCTTTATTCTAGAACTTTATTCCAGAAATGGTGAGAGTTCCCTTTGTCAATCAGTAGGTCAAAAAGCATTTATTAAGCCCTTACTATGTATCAGGTGGGCAGCCAGGTGGCAGAGTGGATAAAGCACCAGGCCTGGACTCAAGAGAACTTGTCTTCTTGAGTTCAAATCTGGCCTCAGACACTAACTGTGTGACCCTGAACAAGTCACCTAAGTTTCCCTCATTTTGCCTCAGTTTCCTCATCTGTAAAATGGGCTGGAGCTGGAGAAGGAAATGGCAAAGCTCTATAGTATTACTGCCAAGAAAACTCCAACAAAGAGTTGGATAAAAATTATATGTATCAGGCACCATGAACTCATTGTCTGCGACAAGACACCCAGGGCAGTTTAGTTGGCTAGTTTCCCTAGGGTCTCTAGGGGATAAGTAAGATGACTTCTCCAGCTTCCTTCCAGTCCCAGAAATCTATGATTCTGAACCTAAGCAGGGAGTTTGGTCACACTCACTGGTGTCCATAAAGTGGCTTCTCTATGTCTGTCTGTGTCTGTCATCTGTCCTCTGTCTGTCCTCCATCAGTCTTTTTTCTCTCCCTCTCTCCTGTCTCTCTCTCTCCATCTCGTCTCTCTCTCCGTCTGCCTCTGTCTGCCTTTGCCTGTCTGTCTGTCTCTCCCTCCCTCCATCTCTCTGTCTCTCTCCCTCTCTGATTACACACACACACACACACACGCACTTACTTTGTCCAACTTGGATCCTACTACAACTTCTGGGCACCTATATTCTCTGAGAATTCCTGTCCAAAGAGTAACTCCTGGATTATCCTCAGATAAGCTGCTGTTGGAAGCACAAAAGGGGATGGATTTTTGTTAGGAATCAAGTTGACTCTGCTTTCTCTTATTAATTTCAAGTCCTCCACATACATTTTAAGAGTAAATCTAAAGAGTCAACTCTGCACATGAGTCACTTGGAACAAAGTGCCCCTTCCTAACCCCTGAAGTCCCTTTCCTCATCCTGAAGGCTGACCTGCTCCAGTTTGAGAGGAAGGAGTTACTTGATCCTTTGGCTCTGACCAGAAGGCCTGATTTGGCTGGAAGAAAAGTGAAGCTTCCCTCAGTAAATCTGGCAGGAGCTGGTAATGACTGAGAAATCAGCCAAGGTCATGGACAGGCCCAACTCTGGGGTGATTGAGCCAATAAAGCAAAACAGATGGGGAGGGAGAACCAGGAGAGGAAAACTTTCTGCAAAGCACAGTCTGGTCCCACACTTCCCCCTACCCTACAAGAAAGGTTCCAGGGGCACTCAGACATTTTGTTACCTATTAATCACACTCCTGCCACTCACGAGTTTTGTGCTCTCTCCCCATAGAACCATGAAATGGGTTTTCTTACCTGACGCCTACAGCTCTGCACCTTCTCTAGCACCAGGCCATTGGCTACTTTAGCTCTCTGGCATTCAGAAGAGCCATGGACTCTGATGAGTGGATGAGAGGAGTCGATGTCTCCTCAGAATGCCTTCTTTTTGTTATCAGAGATCTCAGGTGGTTGAAAGGGAAACAAAAATTCTTATCTTCTTGCTTCTTAATTATCTCTAGGATGATATGCAACCTCCACCATTTGATTCCAACCTATCTTTCTATGTTTTTTACATAGGTAATGACCTTTGATCATGCTCTCTATTCTAGACAAAGGAGCTGACTTGTTTCTCCCTGTATAGGCTCAATTGTGCCATTGCACAGGGTGTCCCCTCCTCATTCCTTCCTCAGCTGGCAGGGAATTGCCCTTCTTCTCAATTATTTTGGATATATTTTATGTAATGGGGATTTTCAGAGGACACCCACTCTATAACTACTGGACTAGCACTTCCCCTGGAGCATTCGTGTTGACCCCTTCTGGTGATCATGCCCCCTTTGGAACATGTGTAACCAAAGACTGCTAGTTGAACTCTATGAGCTTCCCCATCCCCGCCCCAAAGGGTTTTCTATAGAAGAAGTTTGGCCTCTGAACAGGGAGAGCTGCCTATTCGGTAGAATTTCAAAGGCGAGACCTTCATTCTCAGATTTCTTCTTTTCCCCTTCTGAATATGTGGTTTGGGTCTTGGACAGCTCTTGCTCTCTCTTAGACTTCCTATTTGGGTAAGGGACTCTTTCCTTCCTCATGTTATAGTGACAGCAGCTGCTTGAATATAGTAGCAAAAGCATGAACTTGTCTAGCCTGAAAAATATTTCTCTACCCTTTCTGCCTTATTTTTCTTTCTCTGAAGACAAGTAACTGAATAGGGACCCTGAGATGGAAATGCCCATCCTTGGCTTCAGCCCCACGAGATCAAAAGATCAGGAGCAGAATTCTAATCCCCAAGTGCTGGTTACCTAGCAGATGATACTTCCTGCAGCCACCACAATGCTTCTCAGAGAAGATAAACTGGCAGGACTATAAGGTCATAGATCTAGAGCTGAAAAAGCCTTTAAAAGTCTCTAATCCAATAAGTTCACAGATGAACAAACTCTAACAAAGAAAGGTTAAATTAGTTGTCTAAGATCACAAAAGTAACAAGTTGGCAGAGCCACAGTTTAAGCCCAGGTCCTCTGAGTCCAAACCCAGAACTCAATGACTTTATCACTAGCTTAATCCAATGTCTTGGTTTTCTAGAAGGGAGTTGCTTAGAGAGTACAGAGCATACATGAGGGCAAAATGGACCTTCAGCAATCTCACAACACAGATCATGTTTTAGGTATCAAGTTCCCAAGAGAATGATAGGTTTCTGTTTTGTATTTTAAGTTTTTGTCATTGTACTGTCATGTGTGCTCTAAACATTTCTTTTTGGCAGAGGAAATGGATTACTGTTCTATACTTGCTCTACTTCATACTTTGAATTCTTTTCTAGACGGGACCTTGTTTTTAGGGATATCCTAGAGAAGAACCAAACATCAGCTTTTAAAAAGATATTTTTGGGGGACTCAAATTTGGGGCCACAATGAGCCAAAGGCAATGAGAAAAACCTGAACTTTCTCATTAGAGATCAGACTTTAAACCTATGAATGAATTGGTGTTCCTTCATGAAAGAAAGTGGCCCAGTCCCCTGAACCAGGTCTTTTACATTTATATTTACCTAACTTTTTGTATGTATCCTTTCTTTTCCCCTTTCCAGTAGAACATAAGCCCCTGAGGGCAAGGCTATTTCACTTTTGTCTTTGTATCTCCAGAACCTCGGACAGTGCCTAGCACATAGCAAGGTCTGGACTTGGGATTTCTAATGGTGTGAGGAACTCCCTCTCCAGATGCAAGTCTTTAACTGTTTGGTAGCTTCATCTAGAAAGCTGCTTGGAGTACTAAGAAGTTAAATGATTGGCCCAGAATAACACAGCTAGCATGTGTCAGAAGTAGAATTTGCACCTGAGTACCCTAATTTCAAGATCAGCTTTGTCCACTAGAAAGCACTTAATAAGCATTTGTCAAATGAAAGGGTGAATGGCAATAGGGCAGGGTCCAGAATAAATGACTAAATAAAGGCATAAATAAATACAAAAATGTCCCCCATGTAGTATCCAATAAGTACAGTAAATGTAGTTTTTAGCTTTCAATGTGGAATTACAGAATGTTAAATTGGAAAGGCCTATTAGCAAGTTGCAGGCAGAAGTAGGATTAGAACTCATGTTTTTATTCCAAGATCACTGCCCTTTCCTTCACATCACATCACAATAATGACTACTAAAAGATCTACAAAACTGAAGGAAATGAGAAAGAGCTGTGATATTACTCCAGTTTGATAGGTGATTTGGAGTACAGGACTACAGATTAGGAAATCTGGATTCTAGTTTTGCCTTTGTCTCTAGTTAGTGATATAATCTTTGCCAACTACCTTCTCTAAGCCTCAGTTTTCTCATCTACAAAATGGAGCTCATGATAGCTTTCTTATTTCACAGAGAGAAGATGAAATAAGACACTTGATCTGAGCAGCCTTTGAAAAATAAAACACTATACAGATACAAGCCAAATATTCTCACTGTTATTTTGACAGTACGCCATGAAGGCTACCCTAGGCTCTTGAAGGCTATGTGAGCAAAGCACAAGTCTGGGGAGCTCCCACTAAGTTGGAAAGGTTTCAAACACAGACTTTAAAACAGGATGCATATTTATTAGGCAAGGACTTCCCTAGCTAAGTTTGGAAATGATCACCATCCATGCATTACAAAGTGATGCAATTTTTTTTTTTTTTTTTATTTAATAGCCTTTTATTTACAGGATATATACATAGGTAACTTTACAGCATTAACAATTGCCAAACCTCTTGTTCCAATTTTTCACCTCTTACCCCCCCACCCCCTCCCCTAAATGTCAGGATGACCAGTAGATGTTAAAATATATTAAAATATAACTTAGATACACAATAAGTATACATGACCAAAACATTATTTTGCTGTACAAAAAGAATCAGACTCTGAATTATTGTACAATTAGCTTGTGAAGGAAATCAAAAATGCAGGTGTGCATAACTATAGGGATTGGGAATTCAATGTAATGGTTTTTAGTCATCTCCCAGAGTTCTTTTTCTGGGTATAGCTAGTTCAGTTCATTACTGCTCCATTAGAAATGATTTGGTTGATCTCGTTGCTGAGGATGGCCTGATCCATCAGAACTGGTCATCATCTAGTATTGTTGTAGAAGTATATAATGATCTCCTGGTCCTGCTCATTTCACTCAGCAAAAGTGATGCAATTTTCAGCCATAGCAATTCTTAAAGACCATCTTCCAAGGCACATGGTATAGTAAACCATATTTTGAAGAAAGTACCCACAAGATGACATTTTGGCTCCCTGACTAGATTATTAACATTATTATTGTGTTATACAGTAATACGCCCTACAAGATACTTGTGTTCATGATGGTAAGTTGGATTTCCCAGAGGACAGCTATTATGTTGGTTTTTCCATATTACACCAAAAGGCTAAACAATACCAGGGAGTTCATTACCTCCTAGGAGCCCACATGCTAAGGCATAAAAGTGGTTGAACAGAAACCTTGAAGTCAGTTTTGCACATGTCCCTTAAAGATGGCCTTCTATACACAAAGATTGCATGGTAAGAATCAGGGCTACAAAGTATTCTCCTCACTACACGCTCTTCTATAACTATACATGTCTGTGGGAAAGGTGGACACCAATTTTGAGCAAAACTATAGTGAGACCTACATGTCTCACTGTGTGACCTGGTGGTCACTTACTCCTCCAGTGCCACTAGGTCTCAAAAATCTTTCTTTCCTTGCACAGTCACCTCTGTAGTCCAGTTCTCATGAGTTCATAACTGGTTATTTTCTCCACTGTCAGAAATCATGTTCCTTAAAGCTTCTTCTCTCCTCAAATGTCTGCCTCTCTTGTAACCATGGTCAACAGCAAGGAAGAAAAGAAAATCCCCTCCTCCCTTCGAACAACTGGATTCTCCTCTTCTGATGACTTTAGCCTCAATTAACTCAAATTGAATGTACTGTGTCTTTTAAGGTTCCCTCAATCATAGATGCTCCCTTTTGATTCAATCAGTACTCCCTAAAGAAAAAAGAGTACTAGCATATTGTTAACCCATTAAATCCATATTTTTTGTTGTTTAGTCATTTTAGTCAGATTTGACTCTTCATGACCTCATTTGGGATTTTCTTGGCAAAGCTACTGGAGTGTTTTGCCATTTTCTTCTCTAGCTCATTTTACAGATAAGGAAACTGATGCAAACAGGGTTAAATGACTTGCTCAGGATCACACAGCTAGTGATTATCTCAGGCCAGATTTGTTGGGTTGCAAAATTATGATTTATTATCAGTAAATGGTTAATTTCTATATTTCTCAGGCAAAAAGGAGTTGCAAGGAAGAAAAGTTTAAGAAGTCCTGCCTTACAACAGCATGGACTAACATAGCATAGCTTATCTTATCATATAAGACAGGACAATAAAGTATAGCATTTATATAGTGGCTAGAGAACTAGACTGAATCAGAGAAGAGGTAAGTTAAAGTTCTCCTCTGATTTATATTGGCTGTGAGACCCTAGGTAAATCACTAAGTCAAGTCACATTATCCTCAGTCAACTCTTTGAGACTCTAGATTGCAGAAATGCAGATCTGCATTGAGGGAGAGAGTATCCTCCAAAGCATTCCTCTAACAGTGGAATCAATCGAAGCTCCAGTTCCCATCCCCTGCCTCAAGAGACCCTGGGATGGAGTGATAGGGGATGACAATGCAATAACAAAGCAATGATTGACATTGACATGAAACTTTGAGATCTACAAAGTACTTTTGCCACAATGATGCCATGAAGTAGGTTGTACAATGATCATCATATCCATTTTATAGACAAGATAACTAAGACTTAGAGAGGATAAGTGAATCATAGCTATAAACTATCAGTGCAGATAGTTTATCCAGAACTTAATCCAGAAGTCCCTTGCTCCATGTTTAGTACTTTGTCCATTAAGTCACAGCTAATTCTTAGAAGGGTCAAAAGAAGGGTATTCAAAACACAATTTTGTTTTTCCTTTTCTTAAAAAATGGTGTACAGTGGGAGAGTGAAAAATAGTTTCGTTAACTGATAAAAAAATTGAATTAAATTTTTTAAAAAGATGCAATATTTTCTGTGGCCATCTCAGGCAAGTTATTTTTTTTTTATTTAATAGCCTTTTATTTACAGGATATATACATGGGTAACTTTACAGCATTAACAATTGCCAAACCTCTTGTTCCAATTTTTCACCTCTTACCCCCCCACCCCCTCCCCTAGATGGCAGGATGACCAGTAGATGTTAAATATATTAAAATATAAATTAGATACACAATAAGCATACATGACCAAAACGTTATTTTGCTGTACAAAAAGAATCACACTCTGAAATATTGTACAATTAGCTTGTGAAGGAAATCAAAAATGCAGGTGTGCATAAATATATGGATTGGGAATTCAATGTAATGGTTTTTAGTCATCTCCCAGAGTTCTTTTTCTGGGCATAGCTAGTTCAGTTCATTACTGCTCCATTAGAAATGATTTGGTTGATCTCGTTGCTGAGGATGGCCTGGTCCATCAGAACTGGTCATCATATAGTATTGTTGTTGAAGTATATAATGATCTCCTGGTCCTGCTCATTACACTCAGCATCAGTTCGTGTAAGTCTCTCCAGGCCTTTCTGAAATCATCCTGTTGGTCATTTCTTACAGAACAGTAATATTCCATAATATTCATATACCACAATTTATTCAGCCATTCTCCAACTGATGGGCATCCACTCAGTTTCCATTTTGTAGCCACTACAAAAAGGGCTGTCAGGCAAGTTATTAAGCTACCATGTCTCTCTCTTTGAGTGACTGCTATACTGAGAACAGCATCAAGAGCCACTGAGTTCCATGATCAAAAATTACACTGGCCTAGTGCTATTATTTTCCTGCTTTACAGTTGAGGAAATTGAAGCAAACAGAATTAAATGACTTGCCCAGGGCTTTACAGTTAATAAGTGTCTGAGGTCAGATTTGAACTCAGGTCTTCTTGACTCTACTCCCATTGTACCACCTAGTGACTAAAATTGGTGCACATGTGTACTAAGACATATCCTTTTAGAACCATTGTGTAATTTGAAGTAATTTAAATTAAAATTATTTTGTATTTTAAGTGGGATTTCAGCATAGAAATAGAGGCTCTACAGGACCAGGAGATCATTATATACTTCAACAACAAAACTATATAATGATCAATTCTGATGGACATGGCCATCTTCAACAATGAGATGAAACAAACCAGTTCCCAAAGAACAAAAATGAATTAAACCAGCTACACCCAGTGAAAGAACTCTGGGAGATGACTATGAACCACTACATAGAATTCCCATGTCCATCAGTAGAACAGAAAAAAATAGAATGTACAAGACACTGCGAGTCTATTACATACAACTTGTTATTTCTTTTAAATATGGGATAAAGTTGTCATGTAACTTTTTTCCCCTCCTTACCCTCCACCCTAGAAATGGCTTACCATTACGCATAAATGTATGTATGTACTCACACATATATAAATATAGAAATGTGTGTATATGTCTCCCTAATTCTCTCCCTGGATGCAAATGGCTCTTTTCATTCCAAGTCTATTGGAATTGCCTTGAATCACCTTATTAGTGAAAAGAGACAAATCCATTACAGTTGATCATCACCTAATCTTGTTGCTGTTTTTGATGTTCTCTTGGTTCTGCTCACATAGCATCAATTCATGTAAGTCTTTCCAGGCTTTTCTAAAATCAGCCTGCTCATTATTTCTTATAGAACAATAATATTCCATTACATTCATATAATATAACTTATTCAGATATTCCCCAATTGATGTCAACCCTATCACTTTCAACCATCCTATAAAATTAACTCTGAAGAATGAAGCTAAAGAGTGTACCGCAGTGTAAAGAGAAATTATTCCAAGTATTCTCAGTTGACTGTCATTTTCTAGACCTCTGCCCATCTCCAGGAAGAGAAGCCTATCTTATAAGATTCGGGTCTTTGCAGTAACAACAAAATTATGTGATGATCAACTGTGAGGGACTTGGCTCTTCTCAATTATGAGGTGATTCAAGGCAATTCCAATAGACTTGGGGTGGGAAATGCCATCCACATCCTGAGAGAGAACTGTGGAAACTGAATATGGATTGAAGCATAGCATTTTCAATTTTTGTTTGTTCCTTTCTTTCTCATGTTTTTTCCCCTTTTGGTGTAATTTTTCTTGCACAATATGACAAATATGGAAACATGTTTAAGAGAATTGCAGATATTTAACCTAAATGTTTAGTGTTTAGAGAAGCTAAATTTTGGGGAGTGTTAAAGTGTTATATCAAATGGCTTCTTGATATCTTTTCAAGTTTTACCTTGGGTTTCTATTTTAAGCAAATATTTCCTTTTCATTAATATAATGTTACACAAACAATTTATGGCAGATTGAAGGAGGAGAGGGTTAAAAGTGTGTGTGTGGGGGAGTGAGTTAGAGCAATGTTTGAATTGATGTTGACCCATAAATCTATATTTCAAAGAGATATGAAAAGTCACTTTTTTCTATATTTTGGCCAAGATGGAAAACTATAGCTGTGCAATATTTTATACAATTTCACTTTTTCAATGGGTTGATTAGTTTTTGCTAAACTTGCCTCTCCCCGTTTTAAATTCTTTGTTATAATGTGAGAGATGATATTTTGAGAAAATATGGTCAGATGAATGGATGGGTGTTCAATTATGTCCATCTCTCCATGACCCCATTTGGGGTTTTCTTGGTTTGCCATTTCCTTCTTTAGATCATTTTATAGGGGAGGAAACTAAAGCAAACAGAGTTAAATGACTTGCTCAGAGTCATATAGTTATTAAGTGTCTGAGGTGAGAGTTGATTACAAATCTTCCTGACTCTAAGCCCAGCACTGTATCCATTGTGCTGCCTAGCCACTGGGGAAAATATAATGCACAAACAAAAGATCTCAATTTTTACATTTTAATTTAATTTAAAATTTTAAAAATCCAAATACATGGAGGAAAAAGTGAAAGTGAACACTGCAAATATGACAGCCAATCTTTTCAACAATGAGGTGAATCAAAGCAATTTCAATAGACTTGTGATGGAAAGAGCCATCCAGAGAGAAAAAACTATGGAGACTGAATGTGGATCACAATATAATATTTTCACCTTTTTTTGTTGTTGATTTGCTTTTTTTCTTTCTTGTGTTTTTTTCCCTTTGTGATTTTTCTTGTTCAGCATGATGAATTTGAAAAAATGTTAAGAAGAACTGTACATGTTTAACCTATGTCAGATTGCTGTCTATGGGAGGGGGTGAGGTAAGGGGGAGAAACAGAAAAAAATTTGCAACAAAAGGTTTTGCAAAGGTGAATGCTAAAAACTATCTTTGCATGTATTCATCAAAATAAAATACTATTAAAAATTTTTTTAAATTATGATAGCTAAGCTTGTCCTGAAGCAGAGATGAGAAAATGTTTCTTCCTCCTTTGTAGCAGCAGGGAGGGCACTCTAGATGTCACAATGGGCTGATATGTTAGATTTGGAGAACTGCTTTTTCTCCCTCTTTATTTTTTTATTCTTTAATATAAAAGATGTTTTTTTAAATAAAATATATCAATGGCATTTTTTAAAGTATATGGTGGGAATCCTGGCATTTGGACTGGCATTTCAGAAAGGAATATGGTCTCATCTCACCTGATACTTTCCATGTTGCTTTCTTTGGCTTTTGGAAAAATCCAAGCATAAATAGATTTCAGCCTTCACCAGAACTGTGGCAGGTCAATTTTTTTTTTAATTTTTCAATGAACAAACATTAGTTTTCTCTCCTTCTATCTCTCCTCTTGGAAAAGAAGAAAGAAAAGAAAAAGAAATCCTCATAGCAAATATGCATCATTAAATAAAACAAATTTCTCAAAGCTGTCCAAAAGGCAAGTAGATTTTTCAATAAAATATCAAAAAATAAACATTAATTTTCTCTCCTTCTACCTCTCCTCTTGGAAAAGAAAAAAAAAAGTAAATCCTCATAGCAAATATGCATCAGTAAATAAAACAAATTTCTCACATTGGCCATGTCCAAAGGGCAGGCGGATTTTTCAATAAAGTATCTAAAATAGCCTTGAATTTGAGGAAAACAGGGAGTATTAATAGGAACCTAGGGAGTGAGGAAAGTCTGTACCTCTATCTACTTTAAAGGTCAGAGAAATTGACAGAGACAGACAAGGACTTGGGAGGGACCCCCCCATCTCCAGC
This sequence comes from Sarcophilus harrisii, assembly GCF_902635505.1. Classification (NCBI taxonomy): domain Eukaryota; kingdom Metazoa; phylum Chordata; class Mammalia; order Dasyuromorphia; family Dasyuridae; genus Sarcophilus; species Sarcophilus harrisii. The sequence continues at coordinate 260,849,869 of NC_045427.1, forward strand.
CTTCCTTTGCAGCATCCTTTGGGATGCCTCCTCCTGGCACCGCCCCCCCCCCCGTTCTGTAATCTTGCCTCACTAGCCAGGAAGGACATCCAAAGGAGCAGGGCAGGGGGCTGGGGCCATAGCTTGCCCCAGCCCATGAGCATGGAGGTAGAAGCAGCGGTCACTCCTGTCAGAGGGCGGCCCGCACGGGCCTAACGTTACCTAATCCCCCAGCTGTGGAGTCTGCTCCGTGCCAAGTCTGCACTGGCTCCGTCTAGTCATAATCACTGCTGGCGCCGGGCCAGGGCCCCCTGCCAGCTCCAGTCACACTCGGCTAATGTGAGAGGCCGAGCTGATTAACTCCTCGCCAAGGCCCATTGTCTGGGTCCCTGCCTAGCTGTTTATTTACTCCAGGGCCGGACAGTCTGTATGTGCTAGGAGGGGGTGGGCAAAGGGGAGGGCAGGCCAGGGCAGGGGCAGGCCAGAGTCCAAATAGGGGCCTTAGAAAAGCAGAGCAAGCAACACTTGGGGCAGGGGGAGGAGGGGAGGGAGAGTACTGAGATGGGAGAGATCACTGTGGAGAAAGCCTGGAGCAGAGCTCACAGGAGTGAGGGACTTGGAAGAGACGGGTGAGGAGATTAAGACAGGTCTTCTGCTAGAGCTGTTGTGTTGGGGGACAAAGGTCTGGCCCAGGGAGAAACTCCTGAGTCTCTTGAGGATTTTTATGTGAAGGCTATGCAAGGGTCAATGTTGAAAAATTACCATTACATACGTTTTGAAAATAAAAAGCTTTAAAAAAAAAAAAAAGAATTTTATGTGATCCAGTACACACACACACACACACACACACACACACACACACAAATCAAACATTTACAGGTAATATATCACAATTTCATGACACCTTCCCCTAAGAGAATCCATGTCACAACCCACAATCTGAGAAGGAAGGGTCTAGATCAGGGGTTCCTATCCTGAAATCCACAGACCATGAGTTTAGGTGGTAGACAGACTTCAGGAGGGGAAAAACATGACATCTTTATTTAAATGTAGCATTTCATTCAATCATGAATTAAAAAAAAAACAACCTTATTCTGAGAAGGAGCATAGTAGCTCCCCCAGACTACCAAAGGGCCACTAGACATCTTCAGAGCTGGGATGCTGTGATCTTGTTAGCATGGCACCAGAGAGTCCAATTATGGCTCAGGCAGTCTCTAGGCCACCGGTGAACAAGGAAAGGTTGCCTATTCATCTCTGCTTTTACATCCTTCCTCCCTCTCCACCCTTCCCCCACCAGCCCCCTAGATTTGTGGTTTATGCCACTGTTTTTAAAAAACAGGAGTTCAGATCCAGGAAGGAGGAGACAGGAGGAGGAAACAGTAACCCCCTACTGAGGAGAGAAACTACCAACCCATTCATCTAAAACCATAGTCCCTAATCTATTCTGCCCCCATTGGAGGTATTCAGGAAATGAAGAAGGTCAGGGTCTTTGAAGGAAAACAATGATGCTCAGTGGGAGACACCTGGTTCTTATAGCTGGCAGACTATTCAAATGAGACTTTTAGAGTTAGCCTGAGGCATACTCTCAGATATGGCTGTCCATTTTTGGAGTCCTCAGAACAGGATGTAGAAGCTTACTTTTTTCTTTTTAAATTACTTTTTATGGTTGTTGGTTTTTTTTTGGGGGGGGGGTTTGTTTGTTTTTTTACCACTCACTCGTTTCCACATACATCCCTCCTCTTTCCTTACTCAGAGAACTTTCCCGTGGAATAATTAATAAAAAAAGGAATTCTGAAAAACTAAAATGCATCAACAAGTCTAATGGTAAATGCAGTGTTTCACCCAGAGTCCCCACCTCTGCAAAGAAAGAAGGAACATTTTCTAATTTTTTTTCTTCAGAGATAAGTTTGGTCTTCATAATTGTATCGCAGGTAGTTTCAGCTATTTTGTTCTTTCCAAATACATTGTTGTAATATTTTTGTATATTGTTTGTGCACTTCTTTTTACTTCATTCTGTACCAGATGATACAGATCTTCAGATTTATCATTTTCTTACATTTTACAAATTGTTTAGACACTCCTTTTAATGAAAATATAGTTTGTTTTCAATTCTCTTATTACAGAGAGATAGATAGGTAGACAGACAGACAGATATGAATATTTTGTGACATATGAGATATTTTTTGCAAAGATTTATTTTTCAAGGCAGGAGACCAAGAGATGGAGTTAGAGAGGATGCCAGCAATGACAGTCTACTCTGTTATTCAGAGAGTGAGAAACTGAAGCAAGAATAAGGGAAGTATTTGTCCAAAGTCAAAATTTGCTTTATTCAGAATTTTTAATTTAGAATGTTAAAAGTCTAATTAAATTAAACTTTTAATTTAAGTTCAATTCACAAATGTAAAGTTATATGTAACTGTTGGAGGAATTGCAGAAAGACAAGCACCCTAATGAATTGTTGGTGAAGTTGTGAATGTATTCAACCATTTTGGAAAGCAGTTTTGAATTGGTAGGAAAGTGAGTAAAATGTACATATACTTTGTTCCAGAGGTCATGTTGCTAAATTTATGCCCCAAAGAGATCAGTCATGAAAAGAATCTTCCATATGCACCAAAATATTTACAGCACAGTTTGTTTGTTTTTTGTAGTAGCAAAGAACTGGAAACAAAATAGCTGCACATCAGTTGGAAAATGTCTAAACAAATTGTGGTGTATGAATATAATGAAATGTTATACTGTAAGAAATTATTAATAGGATAAATACAGAGAAACATGAGAAGGTTCATATGCACTGATGCAAAGCAAAGTAAATAGTATCAGAAAAAGAATATATTAACAATAACTACAAAATGTAAGTGGAAACAATAATTACCAAATAGTCACACATAGTTAAATTCTGTGGAATTAGAATGACCAAATTTATCCTCCTCCCTCCAAAGAAAAGGTACCTCCATCCCTTTTCTGTAGAAATGGAGGTGAATAAGTGTAAGACATTACACATGATGTCAATATCATTTCTACCGCCACAACTTACCTTTTCATCTCTAGAAAAACCTACCCTTCTATATCATACTGGCACCAGTTTAATGCAGGCTCTCTTCACCCTACATTAGGATTATTTTAATGGCATCTGGTTGGTCTCTCCTCATTCCAATTCATCCTTTGCTTAGCTGCCAAAATCATTTTTCCAGAGTGTAAATCTGACCAGTTGCCCCATCACCAACTCAAAAAAATTCCAGTGATTTCCTATTATCTCCAGAATTAAATGTAAAATCCTCTATCTGGCCTTTAAAATCATTCATAACTTTGCTTCTTCCTATCTTTCTAGTCTTCTGTTTAATCAAGTTCAAATACAACCTCAGACACTTATAGCTGTGTGACCCCAGGCAAGACACTTTACCCTGTTTGCCTCGGTTTCTTCATCTGTAAAATGAGCTGGAAAATAAAATGGCAAACCACTCCAGTGTCTTAGCTGAGAAAACTCTAAAATGAGAATTAGAAATGATTGAAATAAGTGAACAACAACAAACTTTATAATCCAGTGATGCTGACCTTATTGAGTTTTTTTTATTTTATTTTATTCTTTGTTATGAGGGCTGGATATCCTGGAAGGGGAGAGGAAGAAATAGGGACACATTGGGAAATGTTTGGGGTATAAAGAAAAAAACATAACAATTTTTTTAAATGTAAAAAAACAATTTAAAAAAATCCTTGACTCCCTAGGAAGAATATAGCCTCAGTTTCTCTCTCTGCATCTCAGTTTTCCTTGTTGTCCTCAAGGACAGGAACCATGCCATCTATTTCTTTGTTACAACCACATACAGAAAATAGCCTAAAGCCATATACCCAGAGGAACTTCAATATGTCTATCACTGATAGGGATGATAAAGGAGAACATTAGTCAGAAAACAATATAAAGAGTTTCAATAACCAAAGGATTAAGGACATTCCTGAAATGACTAGGTATGAGAAATTGTACTTGTTTGGTCTAGAAAGTTAAAATTTCCAAAAGTTTTGAACTATGAAGAAACCCTGATTTCCTCCTTTTTTTTTTTTAAAGTGGGGTGGGGATTGGGGGGAGGGAAAGAAGAGGACCAGGAATGAAAATGTTAATATTTATTTTGTTCACAGATCTAAAGTTATTTTATTATTGTAAGAAAATAAAATTGTAAAATAATATTATCATGTTTACTAATATAGTTTGTCTCTAAAAGTAAAGAGAACTCCATGGAAGAAATGCCCTAAAATTTGTTAGTAATTATTTTTTCTCAAAGAACCCAAAAGGTTGTCCCATGGGGGAGGTTGGGAAGTTTTCTCCAAAATCTTTCTTCCTTTTTTTTTTTCTTCACATTTCTAGAATGGGCTCATCTTACTTATTCTTGCCCCAATTATAAGAAAGGTCCTGAGTCCTCATCCAAGCCAGTCTCACTCACCCAAGCTCCATCAATGCTTTTTGTTGGGCTTGAAGCAAAAGCTGATTAGCACCCACCCGTCAATAGAGTGCTGCTGTTTGGCCCTCCCTTATTCAGCATTTTCCTTCCAAGTCTTTCACTTGGCTTTGCTAACATTCATATCTAGCCTATGTGCCTCTCCTTCCGTCTCAATCCCAAGCCATCTATACTACCTTCTCTTAGAGTCTCTCCAGTCTGACTAGCCCTATATTTTTTGTTTTCTCAGATATAAACAGTTGCTAGAAACAGAAAACAGTGATCCAACAAAGCCTGTTTTCAAGCTTAATCTTTGGTTTGGAATAGGTGTCCTTCTATTCTCCTGCTTGCCCTCCTCAAAGATTTACCTGTTGAAGCAGGGAAATATCTATTTGCAGAAGAACTGTATCTTTTTTAAAAATTCAACTGAATTTTGCCACAGAATCACTGGCTCTTTTGGGTTAAATACCTAGGGTTAAATTTCAATATTATCAACTCTAAAAAAAAGTAACCATAGCTGCATTTATATAGTACTTTAAAATGCAAAGTATTTTACAAATATTATCTCTTCCTCCCAACTGTTCTGAGAGATAAGTGATATTATCACCCCAAATTTACAAATAAGAAAACTGAAGCAGGCCACAGTTAAGTGACTTGCCCTGGTGGGCCCAACTAGTAATTATCCAAGATTAGATATGTACTCAAGTCTTCCAAACTCCAGTCTATCACTCTATCCACTGTGCCATCTCGCTGCCTCAAACATCATTCTCTTTGGCTCTTTCTTCAAGATGAGCACAGAATGAGCATCTTTTTTTTCTGTTGGTTCCTGACTTATATGCTTTAAAGAAATTAGAGTTCCTGTTTATTGGAGAAAAGAAGGATGAGAGGTTGAGAGGTTCGTCCCTGGAACTATCCAAAGTGAAGGCAAAGGACCTTTAAATGACAAAGGATGTTCTGATAAGACTAATAATATTAGAAGTAAGGATCATGGGCTGTGATTCTTGGCCCTGTGAATGATCCATATTTAACTTTGGACCTATTCCAGTGATCAGATCAGGGGCTAAAGAATGGTGCTGTGGGAAGAGTATTAACTTTGGAGTCCAAAGGAATAAGTGCCTTACTCATGATCACACAGTAGTGATAAATTTGGGATTCAAATCCAGGTCTTCTAACCCCAAACTCAGAGCTCTTGTTATTGCCCCACTGCCCCTAATCTGGGTTGGAATGGTCTGCAAAATTCGCCATGTGTGGCCTTGGACTTTGGTGTTTTTATCTGTAAAATGAGCAGGGGTAGGGTTGGGTGGGGAGGGGGAGCTGTTGTTGAACTCAATGATCCCTAAGATCCCTTTCCTGCCCTAGATTCTATGTTCCTGGAAGTAGTGAATGGGGCAGGACCTGCCAAGACTGGCATTATGGGATTTTCTCAACCAGCTGCATTCTTGACTATGAAGTTTAGCTTAGCGAATGAGGCCATAGTCTCCGGGCCCTTAGCCCAAAGGGGCTTCTGTGCCCTCAAAGGCTCCTCAGAGCTCTTGCTGCAGATACTCCTAGTTAAAGTTGCAAAGGGTTTCAATCACAGAGTTCTCCATTTCTCTTGTTATTAGCATTGTTCAATACCATACATGTTCAATTTCTATCCACCTTACCTTTGGTTTCTTTTGCATGTGTCCAACTTCCCATTCCAAGGTATCTGCTATAATGAATGTTCAATAAGGGCTGGGAAATGATCAATACCTATTCCTTTTCCCCTGATTTCCTACATCCTTGCTCTAAAAGTTTGAAAAACACAGATTTATCCTCAGGCTTTGAAGGCAAATGCCCCTTTGCCTTCTGTTCCCAGAACAGTTGGGCCCAATTTTTCACTATTTGTTGGGCCCATTGATTGACAGGCTTAAACACCATTTGAGAGTCAGCCCTGAAGTCAGGCAGAGGAAAACTATTGTTCAGTGCCCCTGCTGACATGGACTAGCTGAAACAGAGAGAGAGAAAGGGAAAGGAAGAGAGAAAGCAAGAGGAGAGACAGAGACAGACAGAGAGAGAGACAGAGAGACAGAGATACAGAGACAGAGAGAGAGAGAGAGAGAGAGAGAGAGAGAGAGAGAGAGAGAGAGAGAGAGAGAGAGAGAGAGAGAGAGAGAGAGAGAGAGAGAGAGAGAGAGAGAGAGAGAGAGAGAAACAGAGACAGAGAGACAGAGACAGAGAGACTGAGACAGAGAGATGGAGACAGAGAGAGACAGAGAGAGACAGAGAATTAGGGGCAGGAACAGGACAAGGATACTTGGGCTTCTTGAAAGACTAATAGGCTTCCAAAAGTCAAAGCTAAGATTACAGAAGGTCAAGATCCTGAAAAGTGGAGAAGGCTTCATTCTAGATTCCAATGGGAGTCTCTAACAGAAAAGAACCAAGAGGGTCAGATAACATTCATGAAACTTGAAAAAGTTCTGGAGAAAGAAAAATAGAATAACATTTGTCCAGGGAGCAACAAACACCCAGGGGGGTAGGGAGCAGAGAAGACACAAGGGAATAGTAAACAAATATCACTTCTTGTCCAGAAAAAGGAAGAAGACAGAGTGTGGGAATTTCCAAAGAGTGAGACTGACACATGCTTAGTAAAAACAGTAGTGTAAAAGCTTTGAGGGGGAAGCTGTGAGTAGGAGCAAAGCAAAGAGGTGTGTATTCTAAGTCCATAAGTCATGAGCAACATCAGATAGATAAGAGATTATATTTAAGAGAAATGATAAGTAGAATCAGAGAAGAGAGCATAGGAGCCACTCCAAATTTAGATTGAGCCATAGTATTTGATCCAGCATTACTGAAATTTTACTTATAAAATTAGTTTAGGGAGACTTGGAGACACATCACTGCTTGAAAAACTGAAATCAAGTACTTATTATGGGCTTACTAGGTTTTGGGCACTATATAAAATGCTGAAAATCAAAGATAATCAGGGAAAGTTCCTGCCCTCATGGAGTTCATATTTGAATGGGGCCATGAAGAAATGGGGAGAAGGGAAGAACATGGACATATATGCATATATATATATATATATGTATATATATATATATATATATATATATATATAAGTTTTACAAAAGAAATGCAAAGCAGTTTTGGGAAAGAACACAGAAGCAGCTAGGAGGTAGAGACAGTGATAGAAGTTGGGCTGTCTTTTTCTTTTTTTTTTTTTTTGGGAGGCAATAGGGATTAAGTGTCTTACTCAAGGTCACATAGCCAGTACATGTTGAAGGCTGAACTCAGGTCCTCCATACTCCAGGACTGTGTTCTATCCATTATACCACCTAACTGCCACCTAGACTAAGTTGTAAAGGAAATCTGGAATTCCAAGTGCAGATATGAGGAGCAAGTAAAGCCTAGATAAGGGGCATCACAAATGCAAAGTCACAAAAAGGACAGATGAAGTATTGTTTATGTGGATCAAATATGCTATAATGGCTAGATTGTCCACTAAGCAATTCATGATATAGAACTGGCACTCAAGAGAGAGACAGGCTAGATGTACATATCTGAGAGTCAACAGTAGAGGGATCTCAATTAATGAGTACAAAACTAAGAAAGTATTCATCGATTAGAGAATGGGCAAATGCGTGGCACAAAGCTTGGATTCAGGAAGACTCATATTACTGAGTTCAAATCTGGCCTCAGACACTCACTAGCATGACCCTGAGCAAGTCACTTTAATGCCCTTTGTCTCATTTTCCTCAACTGTAAAATAAGCTGTAAAAGGAAATAGCAAAGTACTTCAGTATCTATGTCAGGAAACTCTAAATGGGATCATGAAGAGTCAGACATGACTGAAACAATTCAATAACAACAACAAAAGCACTTTCCAGATAGAATCATCTCATTTAAATCTCATAAAACTCTGAGAAGTAGGTGCTAAAACTACTAAATGAAGGTTACTAAAGTAGTAGATTAAGGAATGTTATTTATAATTTATATATAATTTAACAAAATATTCAATGAAATATTTTCATATCATCATGATAGAGAAAATAGGGAAGCATAAACTAGAAAAACACACAACTAGGTGAATTTGGTACTGGCGGGGAATGGCCAGCATCAAAAGTGATAGCTAATCATTCATTCAATCATTAACATTTATTAAACATCTATTATCGAATGAAGTAATATCTATAAAAGGTTTAACAGAGTGTCTGATACAGCAAGTACTATATAAGTGTTGGATATTATTACTGTTGATATACTATGTATTGGAAATTGTGCTAAACTCTGAGGATACAAAAAGAGGCAAAAGAAAGATAGTCTCTGCCTTCAAAGAGCTCACAATCTAATGGGTTTAAATTAATTAATTAAGGGTTTAGTGTCAATTTGGTAGGAGATGAGGGAGAAGAGAAAAGTGTGTTCTGGGGATGTGTCCTTGGTTCTATAGAGTTTAACATTTGTAATCAGTGAATTTGAAGACAGAGACATAGACAGATAGAAAGAGGCAAACAGAGATAGACAGATGATTGATAGATGATAGGTGATGATAGATGATAGATGGATGATACATGATGAATAGATAAATGGATGGATGAATAGATAAATAGATAAAAAGAAACAGACAGATGGATAGATGGATGGATGGATGGATAGATAGACAATCGGCTTATCAAATTTAAGATGCCACAAAGCTAAAAGGAGGTAACTAGCACACCAGATGATGGTCCAGAAAGTTCTTGCTAGGACAACAGACTGAATTTAATAAGATGAAATTGCATTGGGATGGATGTATTTTATTCATGCATTTTGGTTTTATTATTTTTATTTATTTATTTATCTTATTATTTTAAATTTACTCCACAAGTTTTGAATGGGGAGGCAAGATTACATGGCAATTTATCTGAAAAGGATCAGAGTATTTTCAAAGAGCCAAATTCAATCAGAATCAACAGTGTAATATGGGAATCAAAAAAGCTGATTTAGTTCCTATTAATGTTATTAGAAATACCACGAAAGTTGATTAACCCAATTTTTAAAATTATAATTTACATACTATAACTTAAATTATTATAATTAAAATTATAATTTAAAATTTTACAATTTCTTTAATCTATGCAAATATATTTTAAATGCAAATAATTAAAAGCAGATATGATGATTTTACTTGGAAATAAGAATTTTCATCCTATTATCTCTACTTCCTTTGCCTTGTAGCTTAAAACAGCAGGCATGGAGTCAGGAAGATTTGAGTTCAAATCAGACCTCAGATACTTACTAGCTGTGTGATCTTGGGCAAGTCATTTCATTCTGTTTGTCTTAGTTTCCTCATCTGTAAAATGAGAAAGAAATGGCAAACCACTCCGGTAGTTTTACCACAAAACCCCCAAATGAAGTCACCTGCTTTTAATGTTGAAGGCAGATACCAGACATATGTCAGGAGATGCTACTGTTGAAACTTTCAACACAAAAGATTCTTATATGGAAGGTTCCAGAAAAGGGATAGGTGGAGAGTGTCTAGGACAGAGGTAGACAGCACACCTTAGCCTTGTGTGCTGTTCCTACCTATGACTAGTTCTTATAACAGGCAGCTAGAGGGCAGTGTATTAAGTCAGGACCAGTCAGCTCTCTGAGTTCAAATCTAGCCTCAGACACTTTCTAGCTGTGTGACCCTGGACAAGTCACTTTACACTGGTTATCTCAGTTTCCTCATCTGCAAAATGAGATGGAGAAGGAAATGGCAAGCCACTCCAGTATTTTCGCCATAAAAACCCCAGATGGTGTCTCAAAGAGTAGGACACCACTGAAATGACTAAACAACAAGAAGTTCATTTAATCTCGAGACTGGCCTTTAAAAAAGGGACTGACTGCATAAGAAGTAGAGGCTGCATACTACAGAAGAGAGAAACAGGAAAAAAAATCAGTCTACAAAAAGACAATGACTTGGTTCACTGGAGGAAGACCTACGCATCTATGCAAACTCTAGAAAATAATACATCAAATATCCGGCATCTGATGAAGAAGACCAGGTAAAGTAGTTTCTAAACTAATTAGGAGCTGAAGCTGATGATTTGCTCAAGGGATAGTAAATTAAACCCGTCTTGAAACTGCAAGATATGGACTAGAAAGGTGGGGGAGAGGGGAAGTAGTGGGAGAGAGGAGATGTGTGAAGGATCCACTTTCATTTCCCTGAGTACTTTTCTCTCAGAAGGTTGGTGGGAAGGCCAGCCCTTGTTAGTAATCTTATTATGAATGACCTTTCAGATTCTTAGAGAGTTGGGACTTGCCAAGGGCAAGAATTGCTGGCCTTTCTGGTTAACTGTGAGTTTTTTTGGTATGTCAAGGTAGGATAGTGTAAATATGGTTTCTGGGAAGTTGAGACTTGCTGGAGAGAGAGGCATTGTCCACACTCTTCAATCAAGGACAAGTCTTTGTATTTTCTTTGTCAGATAGAATAAATTCTGTTTTATAGTACTATAATTCATATTACTAGCCTATATGCTTATGTAGGAAGGAAAGGGCCTTTTTCTTGTTTTGGAGACCTTTTTCTACAGGAATTTCTTAGTAGGGATATGGATAAAGAGAATATGATTGTTTAAGAAGCCCCCAAGATAGAATCTGGTCTATGTAAATCCAGAACTCCACTTCTGAGATACTAGTTCTTCCAAACAAAGAAGACTTTTGAGGTTTATTCTAACTCTCACTCCAGTATAACTCTTATGATTCTCTTAAACATGGCCAGGCCAAACAGAGACACCTTAGTAAAATGGGAAAAGCACTGAATTTAGAATCAGAGGACCTCAGTTTAGATCCAAACCCTAGTATTAAACCAGTGTTTAAGACACAATTCTTATGTGACCTAATTTCTGCTTCAAGTCAGATCATCTAACTTCTGAGGTCCCTTTCAGTTTTAAACCTATGATGCTGAGAACAGAAGCTAAATAGCCCCAGACAGCGAAAATGAATGTATCTTCTTAGAATGAAAAAGTCCCACTGTTTATTAAGTGCTGATTCCTGAATGCACTATATCCGAGAAACAGAAATAGGGAAGTTTTCCCTGGGTATCAGTCAATCAACAACCATTTATTAAATGTCCACTATGTATCAAGCAGCAACCTTACAACTGACTATCCTGAATTTTCTCCACACTTACCTGGCTTTCTGTCATTACCCTGGGAATGGATGGGTCCTTTCCAAATGAGAAGTTTCACCTGCAAACTTAGGATCAAAAACCAATTTTCTCTACTGAAAGTCCAGTGATGGATTTGTGGTGGGAAGTGAGATATAACCCAGTTTTGGTTCCTAGCAATCTCTCTCTAGGCTACATACACTGCCATCTAACAAACCCAACAAATATTTATTAAGGATCTACTGTGTGCCAAACACTGAGCTGAGGTCTAGGTGAGAAAGAAAATTTAGCTAAGATACACTTCCTGCCTTTCTGGAACTTAGAGTGCCATCATACATGGACCATCGTGGGCTTAGAATAGAACTTCCTAGCCAAGAACTGTAAGGTTCTGATATTTCCCCTTCTGTTCCTCCCTCTATGGTCAAAGGGAAAACAATTGGAGGAAACCTTTTTTTCTTCATGGTTAACATGGGCTATGGGACTATGCATAGTCTGAAAGAAAGGGGGTCTCCTTGGGGAAAAGCTGAGAAAACCCATTCCTTTTGCCCTAGACAGAGGGTCTTAACCTTTTTTGTGTCATGGACCCCTCTGGCAGCCCAGTGGAGCCAATGGTCCCCTTTTCAGAATCATGTTGTATTGGGGGTGTTTTTTTAACTTCATAATGGAAGGAAATGCTTGATTTTTTTAGTTAGAAGTTAGTGAAAATAAAGGTAATGGGTTTTTTTCTCAACCAGGTTGATGGGCCCCCCTGAAATCTGTCTATGGACCCCAGGTTAAGAACTCCTGTCTTAGACTATCTAGATCAGCTTTGACCCCCTCGACTGGAATCTTTCAGAATATATACATATATATATTTGTGTGTGTATATGTTTGTATTTCTATTACATATTATATTTATGTTTCAACATATACATTTTAAAACATAAGTGTGTATGCTTGTATATCTATGTATAAACACCTATTTTGATCCTCATAACAACCTTGTGAGGTAGATGCTTTTATTATTCCCCTGCTATATATGAGAATAGCAAACATTCCTCTCAAGGGCTTAAATTTAACAGGTCCTTACCTGATCTAACTGGATTAAGTTCCTTTAGCTCACATTTAAGATGTGAACTCCTTGAGGGTAGGAATTCATGTTTTTGCCTTTGTTTATACCCCCAATATGCTAAGGCATATTGTCTGACCCATAGTTGAGCTTAATAAATGCTTTTTGATTAACTCACTGAAATGTAGAACAATTCCTCCTTCATGGTTAAGATCTTGCCCACTACCTGCTTTGTTTCCTGCAGCCTCTATGCCAGGCATCTGGGTTCCACGAAATGAGGCATTGGAAACAGAAAAAGCATTGAAGGCTGACTACCATCAGTGGCAAGAGTGTTTATCCCCCAGAGTTGCTTCCCATAATTCTCAAAGTCTTCAAGTTATGCAGAGGGAAGATTTGTTATCCATTTACCAAAAGCCAAAAGTCTTTTACTGACAGGAGTTTTTACTATTGTTGCTGTTTGGAGTTGGCTTGGCAGATGTAAACAGGGTCATTTGGGGCCACCGAGGGTGGATGTTTAGTTTGAAAGCACTGAGGTTAAGAGTGAAAGCATGTGACTCCAACAGAGCAAGGGACAGAGGAGCCTTTGTGTATTCCATGTGTCCTGAGGCTAAACAGAGGGAGAAGGAGGAGAGAGAGAGAGAGAGAGAGAGAGAGAGAGAGAGAGAGAGAGAGAGAGAGAGAGAGAGAAGAGGAGAGGAGAGAGACAGGAGGGGAGAGAGACAGACAGACAGACAGAAAGAAGGGGGAAAGGGAGAGAGAGAGAAGAGGAGAGGAGAGAGAGACAGAAGGGAGAGAGAGGGACAGAGGAAGAGAGAGACAGAGACAGAGAGAGAGAAGAGAGAAGAGAATGCTGACACAGATTTCAAAGATGAAAAGGAAAGAAGAAAAAAGAAAAGAAAAGAAAAGAAAAGGAAAGAAGGAGGAAAGACTTAAAATGACTATCAGAAGAGATTAACTCTTCAGCCAGAGCTAAAAAGCCTTCTGTGAGAGAGCTGGTATTCCTGCCTGCAACACTTTGGAGCAAAGAGCTCTGGATTTTGAAGGAGGCAACCAGACACATTGCAAACTGAAGGAGGCAAGAGGTGGGAAAGAGGCAGGACAGAGAGAGGGAAAAACAAAAATCAGAATTTTGTCCCAGAAGAATTAAATAATGTAAGACCTTCGCCTCCCTGATAACCTACCTAGGAAAAAGAATTGAGTGTTGGGGCCTTCTCTGTCTTGTCCCTCCTCCCCATCCTTCCCCAAGGAGGATGTCCCCAGGAAAATGTCTGGGAGGTGGGGGTAGAGAGTGTTGGTATAGAGTTTCCGCCTCCTCGGTCCTGTTTTAAGTTGGAATTGTCCCCTGAATGGCAGCTTCTATATTTTCCTAGGAGTAGAAGGAACCAAGTAGGCTACAATCCCTTTGTCTCCCATTTACTATCCATACAGTTCAGAGATATTTCATGACCTCCAAAGGCAGTTAGTTTGTTCCAAGTGCTTCTCCTTAGCCCAGAAACCAGTTTATGTGAGCCAGTACATTCTTATTTCTGCCGGGAACCCTACTTCAGGTCCTCAGTGTCTCTTGCCTTGACAACTGCAATAACCTCCTAATTGGTTGTGTCTCTACCTCAAACCTCTCCCCACATTAACCCATCCCTACACAGCTGCCAGGATTTTTCTAAAGCTTAGGATTTGATCATATCCCCCACATCCCTGCTCAGCGAGATTCAGAGTCTCACCTGTACTCCAAATTCAAGTGTAGTATCCTCTGACATTTAAAGCTCTCCACAACCAGGGTCCTTATTACCTTTCCAACCTTTTTACACTTTATTTTCCCTCTCTGCCTTGTCCAATCCCTCAATACTGGCTTACTCACAATTCCTCAAACAACACTGAGCACTGGCTAGCTCTCCTGAAGGCTTATGCTGGAGCCAGCTGGAACCAGATCACAAGACAATTGTTAAATTTTCAATGTGAGCATTTCCACCTAGGGAATGGAAGTTCTACAAATCAGGGTTGATTTATTGCTTTGTTGATTATCTAGACTTAATAAAATGATAGTGCATATTTAATTCATATGCATAACAGACATAACATTTTTACCAGATTGCTGGTTGTTTAAAAACAAACAAAAGTATTTACCAGCACACTCCTGGCCATACCTGCAATGGTTTCACTTTTACATACAACTTGTATTTTCCTTGGCTTCCTTCAAAATTTAAATCAAATAATGCTACCTTCTTTTGTAGGAAAATCTTTCTTTATCATCCTTTCCCCAGTATCCTCCTTTCTCTTTTTCAATTGTAAATGTTGCTTGACCCTAATTCTTAATAACAACAAAGTTAGAAACCACCTGTTAGAACTAAATAGGAATAAGAAAGGAGACATAGGTCTGGGCCTCCATTCAAACTCCAGTTCCAGGGACCTGTCTGTTTTGTTCCAGCTCAAGGATTAGCTAGAAAATATTGTGAGCCAACATGACAAATAATACGTTTTCATTGATTGCATATGTATAACCTATATCAAATTGCTTACCATCTCAGGGATGGGGGAGATGAGAAAGGGAGAAAATTTAGAACTCAAAAAGATTTTAAATGAATGTTAAAAATTGTCTCTCTGTATGAAATGATGAGTTGATGGATTTAAAAAAATATGAAAAGACTTGGAACTTAGAAAAAATATGCTATCTTCAGAGAAACAAGTGTAGTAAACCTTACATGGACATATATAAATGTTTATATGGTTTATTTTAGGACCTATGATTTCATAGGTACAAGCATCTCCCAGATTAGAAAACTTTTTCTACCAATCAATGCAAGCTGCACCTATTCTTCAACTTTTAGACTGGCATAATTTTGCAGAAAGCAATGGTATTTAATTCAAATACAAACGGATACATTAATCAATACATAAGGATCCCTGTGCAGAATACTGACCTTTTAAAATGTAATGCTATTTAGGTTTTATTGTATTTGACCTCTTTTTAAAGTATTTCTCAATTACTTTTTAATCTGATTTGAACCTCACTCAAGAGGGCTGTCCATTTTATGTTGCCCTGCCCTTGGCCCATGTGTTTGTGCCTCTGCTCTAAAACACTTAGAAGTTAAGTGTTTTGTCCATGATCTCAGTCAATATGTACCAGAGGTAAGGCTTGAATCCAATTCTTCCTAGTTCCCAGACCCACTACTACCTACTTCTCAAATCAAAGGACTGTTTGATATAGACATTTCCAAGCAACTACTGATGTGATTGCTTACCACTGGAATAATAGCATGCCCCAAATCCTCCCAACTCTGAAATTTGAAAGAGAGCAATGAGATGGCACTGTGGATGGAGCATTGGGCTCTGGAGTCAAGAGGACCTGATTTTAAATTCATTCTCAGATAGTTAATAGCTCTGTGATCCTGGGCACATGAGAAAGAAAGGAAAGGGAAATGAAGAAAGGAAGGAAGGAAGGAAGGAAGGAAGGAAAGAAGGAAGGAAGGAAGGAAGGAAGGAAGGAAGGAAGGAAGGAAGGAAGGAAAGAAGGAATGTATAAAGATAAAGAATGTAGTATCTGAATACTGGAACTCCAACATGCCAGTACCAGTAGGATTTAAGAGAATAACTACAGAGTTTATTTGTGATTTAGATAGGTAGGTAGGTAGGTAGGTAGGTAGATAGATAAGTAAATACATAGATGAATAGCTGGATGGATGGATGGATGGATGGATGGATATTGTTTCAATTATTTCAATTGGGCTCAACTCTTAGTGACCCCATTTGGAGATTTCTTGACAAAGATACTGGAGACATTTGACATTTCCTTTTTCAGTCCATTCTATAGATGAGGAAACTGAAGCAAACAGTGTTATATGACTTGCCCAGAATCACACACTTAAGATGTACCTGAAGCTATATTTGAACTCAAGTCTTCCTGACTCTAGAGTCAGTACTCTATCCATTGTGACAACTAGCTGCCCTTAAAAATCTATAGATAAATCAATACACATAAATGTGTATATATGTATATTTATTTATATATAGGTTTTATATGGATTTATCTAAACACATATGTATATATACATATTTTAAAGATATGCATGTGTGTATATATAATATTATATGTATATATATATATATCTTTTATTTATATTGTTCCCCCATTCCCATCTCTAGGAAAATATAAAATTCTAGATAATAGGGTATGCTTGGATTTTGTCTAGCATAATAGTAGGTGTTGAACACAATCTGGTTGAATTTCATTGAATGGAATGCTGATGATCCAGTCTTAGAGGTAGATTTTTTTCTACAGTTAAACTGCTCTACATATTATCAAATTTTCTCTTGCATTTAGCAGGATCCTCAAAATAATGTGTCTAGATGCAATAAGCAATAGTAGACTGAAGAACAGCAGGAGTGCTAGAAGCATTTGGTATTTTGATTTTTTCTTCCAATTCTTGCAGCTTTCCCACCAGATGTTGGTCATGTGTGGATTTTGTGTGAGCATGGCTACCATTCAGTACAGCATCCAACACTAGATGTGTGTTCATCAACCATGAATCTAGAGACCTATGCTTGAAGGCACTTGGTAAATGTAATGATGGATTTTAAATGAGGTTGTCACTGTGTGATGCCCTGAACCTATGCAAGAAATGTGTCCCTAAACCTTAAAGACAGACTTTTCTGGTCCACTAGCTTTATACCTATGCAGGGATGATAGAAGTGCTTTTGTTAGTGTTGATCAGGGTCCTTTTGCCATTCATTCTGCAACTGTTCCTCTAACATAAAGTCATCATTTCCTATGTCTCTGATCTCTTCTCTCTTTGTATCATTTCCTATAAGACAAATCTCCTGAATCTAGGAATCTTAGCTCACTGGTCCTTTTCCTATCTGTCCTATCTGGACATCTGAGACATATATCTGGATACTCTACAGAACTGGAGCTCTGACTACAAATATCCTGGGCTGATGTCCCTTCCCCTATGCTCCACCAATGTTCAAGGTAATTTTAGAAACATTTAACTCTGAAACTCATTTTACTCATCTGTAGCATGAAGAGGTTGGATTCTGTGTTCTCTAAGGTGTCTCTTTGAATCCTAAATCCTATTATTCTTATGGTCTTAGGCAACGACTCCAGATGTGCTGGAGGAATTCTTTGAGTTCATTAATAAAACAATCCTTTAGGCTGGTCAAACAACTTCTGAGATTACATCATTAATTAATCCATACAACACTCTATTAATCCATACAACAATCCAACCAGCTAACAGGATTCAAACATTCTTGTTTTATGGGGAAAACGCAGGTGTAGCATTCTGACTCAGGATCAGAGATCTCAGGATCAAGGGATCTCAGAGTTTTCTTACCTTTCTACTGTATCCTTGGTAAGTAGTTATCACCTTTCAACAAAAAAAGGTGGTAGACCATAGATTTCAAATGAGACATACATCATCAAACTTTTCCAATGGGTTGATTTGTTTTGCTTAACTACTCTGATTTGTCATTAAGTAAGGTTCTTTGGGGGGAAGGAGGAATCATTGAAGAGTGACAATGGTGTAAAGGAAAAAAAAGGAAAGAGTAGCAATAAAGAAAAAAAGGGGGTTTAGTAGTACAAGTTCTCAAACTATACTAAAAATTAGTAACCATTAAAATGACTTGGTATTGGTGAAAAAATAGAACCTTGTCAATAAAAAAATTAAATATATAATACACAGAAAGAAACAAACAAAATAAGATGATGTTTGATCAACCAAAAAAGCCCAATTAGCAAAATAAGAACATTGACAAAAAACTTCTGAAAAAACTAAATAGCCCCCTGATAGAAATTAGATTTGGACCAATATCTCACATCTTATATACCAAGATAGTATCCAAATATATTCATAATGTAGACATAAAAGGTGACATTGGAGAAACAAGGAAAAAAAATACCTTTCATTTCTATTAATAGGGGAAGAATTCATGACCAAACAAGGAATAGAAAGTATCACTGAAGATAAAACAGCCAATTTAGATAAAGTTAAAAAGTTTTGGCACACACAAAACTAATACTATCAAAATTAGAAGGGAAGTGGGGGAGGGGTAGAATCTATGTAGGAAGTTTCTCTGATAAAGGTCTCATATCTAATGTATTTAAAGAACAGATCCAAGTTTATAAAAATAAAAACCACTCTCCAATAGAGAAGAGAACAAATACAAACCGGCAGTTTTTAAAGAAAGAAATCCAAGCTATCAACAACCATATGAAAAAGTGATTCAAATCACTAATAGAAAAATGAAAATTAAAGCAATTCTGAGATTTCGCCTCTCAACCATCAGATTTTCGAAGATGACAAAAAAAAAAAAAGGAAAATGATAAATATTAGAATAGCTGCGGGAAAGCAGTCACCTTGATCTTCTGTGGGTAGAACTGTGAATAATCTAACCATTCTGGAAAGCAATTTGGAACTATGCCCCAAAAGATGTTAAACCAAGCATATCCTTTGACCTGGCAATAGCGTTATTAGACCTATACTCCAGAGAATTCAAAGAAAGAAGAAAACGGCTCATATATAAGAAAATATTAATAGAAGATCTTTTTATGGTAGCAAAGAATTAGAAGTTAAGAGGGTGCTCACCTATTGGAGAAAGACTAACAAATTATTTTCCCTGCTTTTGACTTTTTGGACTCCTAAACCCATACCTTGGCTATTTTTTCATCCTGGATCATGCCCCAGTCCTTGGAATTTCCTTTCTATGGAAGATCCATCCACCATTGAAACCATCTCATCCTGGAATATCCCTCCAGCTCCCTTCTCCCACTTATGAGTTCCTCTTAGGGCTTCTATTTTATTTAACAGCCATTCATCTTTCATTCTTTTCCTGGATCTTCCCATGACTTAATACTATGCCCTAGATGGGTGCTCTTCCCCCTCCATTTCTGCTATCAGTGATATATTATTTTCCCTCATTTGCAAAGCCTATTTTTCTTTCCTAGTGCTTAGTATCATGATTGGCGCACAGCAAGCCCCCAATAAATGCCTGTTTTCTTGTCTTGCCTTGCCTTGCCTTGTGGTATAGGGATGTATTATAATGTATTATTACCATGTCATAAGAAATTATGAAACCGACAATTTCAGGGGAAACTGAGAAAACCTCTATGAACTGATGAAGGGTGAAGTGGGAAGAACTAGAACCAATTTGCACAATGACAACATTATAAAGGAAAAAAACAACTTTGAATGACCAGAACTCTGGTCGATGCAATGACAAACCACTATTCCAGAAGGCCAAAGTTGAATCCCCATCTCCTGCTGTGGAGAAGAACTTGAAATAGAGGATGAAATGCACATTTTTGAATGTGGCTAATGCGGAAGTCTATTTTGCTGAACTGTGTAATTTTGTCATGTGGATTTTTCTTTTCTTTTATTGTTCAATTAAGAAAGGGGTAGTGTAAGGAAGGGAAAAATAAACTTATAAAAATTGTAATAAAAAAGTGAGCGCTAGAGCGAGAGCGAGAGAGAGAGTGAGAGAGAGAGAGATTGTGAAAATCAAGTAGTCATCCAGGTTCTGCTTAAAAACCTCTGGTGTTTAGGCAGAGGCAGGCAGTTCAGGCGTTCAGGCAGTCCATTCTACTTATGGCATATAAGGAACCTATGTCCCCACTTTGTTGTTATATCATTTAGACTCTAGGCCTCAATTACTTCATGTAGAAAAGGGGGTTGAACTGGACGATCTTTAAAATCCCCTTTACTTCTTGATTTATGATTCTATGATCCTCTCTGTGACTCAGTTTCCATTTTTGTAGAATGAGGTGATTAGATTAGAAGGCTTTTAAGCTTTCTTACAGCTCTCAAGTTATGATTCTGTGATCATCTCTGGACCTCAGTTTCCTGATTTGTCAAATAGATGTGGTGGATTAAATAGCTTCTAAGATCCCTTCTAGCTCCCAAACTATAAATAATTCCTACTTTGACATTTACAGATGAAGGAAATTGAGGCACAGAGAGGGGAAATGACTTCCCACAGCAGAAGACCCAGAATTTGAATCCAAGGTCTCTGAGTCCAGAGTCAATGTTAGGGCCCCTCCTCTGATTCAAGGAAGCAGAAGGCTCAGGGCCATGGACCAAGGCTCACTAGACTAAATATAGGTTCTAGCTAAAGAATGGCAATTTTTGATCCTGCCTCCATCATGACCTTGTTATATGGCCACTCTATTCTTTATCAGTAGAATGGGGTTGCTGACCTTTATTTCAAGTTTAACTTGATAAGCAATGAAAAAATATCTTCCAAATCAGCACTTAAGTCAACATTTACTTCCCTGGTACCTGCTATGCAATGTCCATCTACAGGAAAAGCAGGCTCCCTGGAATACAATTTAGGCCAATGAACCTGATGTTTACTTCAGAACGGACCTAGAACAGAATGTTGTTTGTCCTTTCGGTCTCAAAGATGACAATGACATCACGAGGGTGATGTCTTAATTTGTAGGTGGGTTGGATTTCTGTGAGGCAGGGTAATGCAAAGCCACCAGCTTCACTCTCTCCTCCAGTCCCCAAAGTCCAGTGGTAAGACAAAGGTCAAGACAATGGAGTAACAAAGTGCCAGGGAGTGATAAAGGAATAGGTTGTTCACTAAAAGTCAGGATGAATCTTTTAAGACTTGCTTGACTAAGGTCAAATACGGTGGATAATGTTAGTATGATTCTATCAAGTTTAAAGCCCACATCCTTTCTTCCTGTAAATAACTAGCAACAAAAGTAAGGGACAAAGTAATGTTATTGGGTAGTTTTTACTTAGTTGTTTTGGGGGAATGTTTTTTGTAAGTAGAGTTTATTTGGATACTTTTGGGGAGAAGTATCTTGTATAAAAACAAAATTTCTCAACATACATTTAAAAAGGAAAAAAAAAGAATGTTCTGCTAAACTAAATTTTAAAATTTCCAAGTGGAAACTGAAGATCAAAGGAATATACTTAATAATAATTAGCATTTATGTATCACTTTAAAGTTTGCAAAGCCCTTTACAAATATTATCTCATTTTGTCTTCACAATAATAAGAGCTTTTGTTCTCTCCATTTTAAGTATCTGAGACTAGATTTGAATTCAGGCCTTCCTAACTTTTTACTGTTCTATCCATTGTGCCACCTAGCTGTCTGTATAATATAATGCAATGAACATTCAGCAAGCTGACAAATGAGATTGCATAGTAGAGTTGTAGTACTTGGGTTCATGTCTGGCTCTGATGTTTACTACCTTTGGGACTTCTAGAATGTGATTTCACTTCATTAGACCTCAGTTTCCTCATTTAGATAAATTAGTGGTTTGGACTAGATGACCTAAATCTGTGAGCTAACGATTGTGAACTTTATACTCATTAATGTTCCTTTATACATTCTTTTTCTCTCTCTTTCTACACACATAAAAGATATATATGTATGTAGATATAAATATATAGATCAGAGAGAAAAGGGAATCCCTATAAGATGATAAATTTCATTTTTAAAATGTTTGTGAGTTTTGATGGTATTTTATTTTTCCAAATATATGCAAAGATAATTTTCAACATTCACCTTTGCAAAACATTGCGTAACAAATTTTTCTCCCTCACTTCCCCCAGCCCTCTCCCCAAGACAGCAAGCAATATGATATAGGTTAAATTTGTGCAATTCTTCTAAATATATGTCCATATTCATCATTCTGCACAAGATAAATCAGATGAAAAGGGGGAAAAACATGGAAAAGGGGGGGGAAGCAAGTAAACAACGACAACAAAGGTGAAAATGCTATGCTTTGATCCACATTCAGTCTCCATAGCTCTCTCTGTGGATGTGGATGGCACTTTCCATCACAAGTCTATTGGAAATGCTTTGAATTACCTCATTGTTGAAAAGAGCCAAGTCTAGATGATACATTCTTACAGGAGTGTATGGGCTGCTCAAGGAGACTAGCACCTTTGGTGTGAAGTCTTGCTGAGCCCTTTTCAGGTTATTCATCCATCTTTGCTCATGCACTTTCACCCATCTTTCACCTGTGGCCCCAAAAAGCTGTAGCATGAGCAGCACCTCATAAAACCAAAACCCCAATAAAACCATCTTAAACCAGGTTAAGGGGATAGGTCTCAAACCCGTCGGTGAGTTAATGGGGACATCTACTCCAAGCATGTGAAGACTTCCTCTATTGGAATGGGCAAAGAACAGTTTGTTCCAAAGCCATGAAGGCTGCTGAAACAGGTGCTGTGGAGGATTTAGGGTTTAGTCAGACACTAAGACGCCAAAGCCATCCACTGCATCCCTGGTCACCACCAGTCATCTCGGCTTTGCTTCTGCCACTGGACTGATGACTCAGAGAGAGTGAAGCTGACAACTTTGGGCAACTCTGCTTCACATAAATCCAATTCACGAGCAAGTCAAGACACGACCCCATGATGTCATTGGTCCTCTTCAAAAACAAAGGTTGAACAACATCAACAAAGCCTCACAAATATTCCTAAATGTAGGTATCATTATTCGGATTGCATCAAACTCGGGGAACACCGCAGAACCTCCTAAATGACTTACAAAAGCACTCAAAAGAGTTTAAATATTCTCACAGGAAAAAACAAGAGGATAAGAAAATAGGTATTGTCCAGACTGTGCTATATCATTGGATGGACAGTACATAGAGCCAGTCCCTCCCCCCCTCCCTCCCTCTCTCTCTCTCTCTCTCCCTCTCTCTTTTTCTCTCCCTCTTTCTGTCTCTATCTCTCTCACAAAACACAAACATACACAATATATATGTATGTAGATATAAGCCCTTTCATATGCCATAACTTCCCCAATTGATGAGCATTTAATTACTTTCCAATTCTTATGGCAATCTATTCTTGCTCACTATGTTCCTGTGTGTATAAGATATATTTATTTATCTATATCTACATGAAAAAAAGAATAGGCTGAGAGACAGAACCAATGAAGAATTGTGCATGAGAAGCATTTTAGTGAAAATCTTTAGTAAGATACATGACCTGAAAAAGAAATGGATTATATAGTATGAGGATCAACCAGCTGGCAGCCCATGTGCTCCATTGGTGTCCACAGAATATCAAAAGATCTAGAGGAAACCCTTCCATCTACCCCACTTACTACAGCACTTTGGGCAGACTCTCAGAAGCATGATTTATGGTAAATCTTAATCACACAAAATGAGATGTAGATAGATTACAATCTGAACTCATGGAGGCAATTCCCACATTATTGATGACATGAAAAATCCATGAAAATTCTAAAACGTCCATTCTGGACAAGACTTAGAGAAACATATAGTATAAATGTATAAATAAGATGTTTGCATGGTATAGTTAAGTGGGTTTAGAAGTGTTTGGCTTTGAAGAGTATGTGGGGAAGGTTTTACTTTTATCTTTGTAGTCACAGGTCCTAGTATAGTACCTGAAATAATAGGCATTTAATATATACTTGTTTATTGATTGACATAAAACTGGCAAAGAAGTCTTTACAGCACTTAATCCTCCAAGGTATCCATGGATTAGGGTCTATGAAGTTGGATAGAAAAAAAAAATTACATCCTTATTTTCACTAACCTTCTTCAGTTGTGAATTTATATATATATATATATATATATATATACATACATACATACATACATACATATACAGGCATATTTGTGTGCACATAGAAGTATCTATGTATATATGTGTATGTACATACATATATATATATATATGTATATATATACATACTTATACAAATAAATATTGAGGAAGCTAGGTAGTGGTATGGATAGAATACCAGGACCTGAGTTCAAATTTGACCTCAGACATTTGCTAACTATGTAACTGTGGATAAATCACTTAATGCCAATTGCTTCAAAAAAATTCTGAGAAAGGGTCTGTATATATCACTAGACTGCCAAAGGAGACCATGACCAAAAAACCCCACCATGTTAAGAACTATTACTTTAGCTGTTTGTCCTACCTTCTGTCCTTGACCCAATTCCGACCCTTTTATCACTGACTTGACTGAAAGCATAGATAGCATATCTATTGAATTTGTGGATAACATGAAGCCAAATAGGAAAGTTAACATATTAGATGGCAGAATCAGGACCTGAAAAGATTAGCAGGCTGGAAAGTGAGGATGAATCAAGTTTGTAAGATCAATTTTATATTTCTGTGACTTCTTTGGTGTAAGCAGGATGAGGATATTCCCACCACTGATAAAGTTCTGCAATTTGTGAATCTGAGATTAGTTGCCAGGGGCTCTGAGAAGGCAGGTGATGTGCCCAGAATCACACAGCCAGGATGTATCAGAGGAAGAATCTGACTTTATGTCTTCCCTATGTAGGCTAGCTCCCTACACTACAAAACTTACTGGAGATGAGTTAAAACTCCATTCTTGAGCTCAAAAAATCAACTAGGTAGTACCAAGAGAGGGAAGATGTATATTCACTTTTTTTTTAATCTATGAGTTATAATGGACAGAAAACTCAATATGAATTAGTGGTTAAAAAAAAAAAAACTAACGTGATCCTGTATTAGTAGAAATAATAATGTTCATGGTGAGTCTTTGGTGTCCAACCGGTCACCCAACTTTCGCCCATGGCTCCAAGAAGCACAGCAGCCACATTCCAGATCACATTATCTTGGCAGGCAGGCTGAATCAGGCTGGGGGCAACTGACAGACCTCAAACCCTTCAGTGAATTAGGGGATGTCTATCAAGAGCATGTGAAGACTTCCCCTAAAGGGGAATAGGTGGATGAGAACAATCTGTACTAACGGCCACAAAGGCAGTTGAAGCAGGTGCTGTGCAGCACTGACAGCTTGGTCAAACATTGAAGACTCCCAGGTCATCCACCGCATCCCAGACCTTCACCACTTATCTTGGCTTTTGTCTTGCCCTGAACTTCAGTGACTCAGGAAGAGAGAGTAAGGTTAACTACTTTGTGCAACTCTGCTTCCCTTAAATCCAATTCACAGGCAAGTCAAGACATCACCCCATGATGTCATCGGTCCTCCTCAAAAACAAAGGTGAACAACAACAAAGATGCTCTTGCTAGGGGTGGGAATGAAATGTCTTTGTCAGGTGAGCAGTACCTGAAACACAGTAGACTTTCATACGTGTTTGTTAAACCAGCAGGACGGTCTTTAGAGCAAGGTACTTTAATTCCCCAGCTCAGCTCCCATGAAAAACTGCATCTGGTTCTAGGGACCCTGTTTTAGAAGAGATATTGACAGATATCAGAGCATGTCGAGGATAGCTGGGATAGGGAGGATGCTCAAAATCACAGCAGATGAGGAATAATAAAAGTACCTGAGACTATTTAGCTTGAGCAGGAAACTTAGTTGAGGAGCTGTGTTCCACTATTTGAAGGGCTGTGATATGGAAGAAGGATTAGACTTGTTCCACTTGGTCCCAGAGGAAAGAACTAAGATTACTAAGGTGCAAATGATATTACAGCTTACTAAAAATGAAAACTGTCCAAAGTTAGGATGAGCTAACTTGGAGTATAGCACATTTCTCCATTAGTAGAGGTTTGCAAGGGAAGGCTGGGATGTTCTATATAGGGTTCCTATATTTGGTTAGGGGTTAGACTAAATGAGCCCCAAAGTCCCTTTCAAGAGTCTATGATTCTATGGAATATAAAGCGGTCAGAAAATAACCAGGTTTTACTGGGTTAAAGGCAGTTATTTTGCATTAAAAATAGACCAGGCTTGGTTTCCTCACAGAATTGGGTAAATGCGTTGTAATTTACAAATGGAAACATAAACAGAGGTGGCAGCCCTATTGGACCAAATCATTTCAAAACCCAAATTTAAAAAAAAAATCATTTCATATCCCTTGGTTTCTTCAACTGGAAATCAGGAGGTTGGGCTGATGACTTAAGCTCCTATGAAATGAACAAACCAGTATAGCTGTTCTTCATCTTAGGATCCAGATTTAGAACAGAAAGTCCTTAAAGGTCATCTAGTCCAACCCCCTCATTATATGGAGGTCAAGTGTAATTAAGTTATTTGCCTTCAATCACATAAATAATAAGTAGCAGTCAGGATTTGAAACCGGGTCTCTGGCTCCAAACCTAGAGTTCTTTCCACTGAACTGAAAATTTACTAAGTTATGATGGCTCAGAAGCTATAGGATCTAGTCCAAAGGCAGTGAGGAAGAACCTGAGAACCACCATCCTATCCACAACTGCTAAGAGTAATGTTTGGTTTTTTCCCCCCTTGGGAGCCCTCTGACACCAGATTTTAAATATTTTTTCAGAGCAGAAAAGATTAGTAAAAATAGCAACTGTCTCTCCCAAGTCATCTGACAACAAACACACCCCCTCAAACCTTACTATGGTGAAAGGAAGGAATCTGACACCATCAGTTTGATTGTGGCTAGTGCTGACGAGGTCTTGGACCCGGCTCTCCCTCCCTTGCTGCCTTGGTGAGAAATCACACAGCGGTCAGAAGGTCAAGACTCCAATTTTAGTTAGGGGGATCTAGGACTCAGAAATGAGTGCTAAAAGGAATTTTCAGCTTCACCTAATCATTACCCCACAGATCCTAGAAGAGGTCTCAGAAGTCACCTCAATTAACAGCTGCATTTTACAGGTGAGGAAACTGAGGTCAGAAGGAGCATCAGGGGAAGCATTTGAACCCAAGTTCTCTTATGTTTAGAACTCTTGTTCTTTCAATTTTGCCACCTGCCTCTGCTGATGAGAAAATGAAGGTCTAGAACTGAAGTATCTCTTCCAAGATCAAAGAGTGAATTAGCATCCAAGTCTGGCCTTGAATCTAGGCCTCCACAACTTGCTCCTTCCCCACCCTAAGAGCTGTCTTCTTGTTATTTTGTTTGATTTTTCACAGTATTGAAAAACAATCAGATTTCATGTGCAGCATGAGAATTGTGGAAATTCATGTAGAAGAATTGCATATGTTTAACATATATTGGATTATTTGCCATCTAGGGAAAAGAGTGAGGAGAAGGGAAAGAGAAAATATTTGGAACACAAGATTTTGCAAGAGTGAATGTTGAAAACTATCTATAAATGTGTTTTGAAAATAAAAAGCTTTATACATTTGAACAAAAATAAAAATTATTTTTCTAAGCTTTCCAAAAAAAGAAAAACAATCAGAAATATTCTCATTGCCAAGAAGGCAAAAGCAATACCAACTTGCCCAAGCTGCCTCCAAAGAGGCAGCTGAGAATTGACTTTGTCACCTTGACCACTGCTCATATTATACCACTGCTATTACTTTAAAATAAATAAAACACAAACAACACAATAGAGAAGAGAGGACATCCTTGCTTTAAATGATTTTATTAAAAATTGTACCAGTTGTTGAAAAAAGACTCCATATATATACACATATATATATGCATGAGAAGAACATAAAGCCAGTATACTGTACAGATATAAAACAGGCCCTCTTCCCCCAATTCCCCTCCCCTATTCCCCTTCTCTCCCTCTCTTCCCCTGCCAGGTCCCAGGAGGCAAAGGGCAGAGTCCTGGAGATCCGTCAGCAGGGGAACAAAATGCTACATTCTCACTGGGTCTCCATCCACAGCAGAGAAATGGGGCCCATGCCTAGTGGGGCAGCCTCGTTGGTGTGGACTGAGGGGGATACGGGAGGGGGAAGGCAGGAGGTTACTCAACTTCTGAGAGCAAGGGCCCTTCGACTCGAGCAGATGAGGTCTGCCCGCTGCGGAGAGAGGCTGTGTGGGGCACGTGCCCCAGGGCCCACTATCTCCAGGGGGCACTGAGCACCAAGGGGCCAGCACCAGTTAAAAAACCTCTGCCCAGAGTGGGCAAACAGCCTGGGAAGCAGCAAAACCATGGCATTCAAAGCAAACGAGGAAGTCAGTCACATCCATGAGGGAAGGCTCTGGGAAGCTGCTGGAGTTGCAGCCCCATCCAATCCTAAATACCCACTGCCACCCCTGGTGCCTGGGAATCCAGAGGGCCCTAAATAGGGAACAAACTGCCTGAAGGCCCTTGGAGGGATGGAGGGAGATTCAAACCTCCTCCCTCCTATCCTCCTGAGAACTGGGATCCTACCCTGTCCAGCCCTGACTCAAGGAAGTTCCAGGACAGCCCTTCTAACAAAGAATTTGCAGCAAACATCAGACACCCACACATGCCCTAAGCCACCCCATTCCCATTTCTTCTTACTCTTCCCCCAATTAAAAAAATAAACAACTCCCCCTAAAGGCAGCAAATCTCATGAAACTAAAGGCATAGAAATGGCTTTCCTACTTC
The DNA here is from genome assembly GCF_902635505.1 of Sarcophilus harrisii. NCBI lineage: Eukaryota > Metazoa > Chordata > Mammalia > Dasyuromorphia > Dasyuridae > Sarcophilus > Sarcophilus harrisii. The sequence continues at coordinate 260,878,594 of NC_045427.1, forward strand.
TCACTTCCCAGAAAGTAGCCACAGTGAAGGGCCAGACCCTTCCCTGACAGCTGGCAGGAGCACCAAGTCTGTCTGGGTCCCTTTCTCACATATATGTACACACATACACACATACACAAAACACATATTCCAGTGCATTCAACAGAATGGGGCCGGGGGAAGGGTTCTGGTGGCTGCAACAGGCCAGTGGGGTTGCACTGTGTCCTCCCAGTGCTTAGAAGCCACAGTTGTCTGCTCTGAACACAAACAGACGCCTCTAGGGGACTGGTTTGTAGGTCATTGGGAGGTGATTTTTTTCCACTTTGGATTGAGCAAGACTAGGAGGCTGCAGAGAGGTCAACTCCCTAGAGACCCAAGAGTGGGAGGCTCACACAGACACTTATTTCTGCTTCTCGGATCCAGGGGGGAGGAAGGGGAGGGTATGTTTCAGACACCCCCTCCCCCTTTCTTTTCAGATCCAACCAACTCATCTGAGAAGGGGAGTCCCAGAGTTTGGCTGCTATAGGAACCATCCCACTCCCACTTCTGAATGATCTATTCCAGCAGCTCTAGACCCCCTAACTCTGGGACACAGGCTCCCCAGAGCCGGGGGACTGCCCTGCTATAGAAAGGGGGACTTGTTTCTGTCCCCCCCCTCCGAAAAAATTCTAAGATGAATAATATGGCTTTGCCCTTCACTCAGAGCCCTACTCCGGCCTTCAGCTGGTTACAGGTCACTTCTCAAGCTGCCTTCCCTCCCCCTCTCTTTCCAGCCTTCAGCTGGTTACAGGTCACTTCTCTGCCTTGCTCCCCTTCTACCTCCCCGCCCCAAGAGGCAGCCAGGCTACTGGGGGAAGGGAGTGTCTCAGGGGCCTGACCTAGGAACCATTCCAGCCTTTTCACACAGCAGGAGGTGGGAAAAGCAAGGAACAGAATCCTAAATGACACAAAATCAGCCCTTTCCACCACCACTACCACCCTCCCCAAACCCCTCCATTTGGTTTTAAAAGTTTACTCAGGCTTGTTTGAGGACTCAGTTCTTGACCTCACATCAGCTAGCAATTTGTGGGGGGGAGAGAAAGAGAGGTTGTAGAGAAGGGTGGGCTGGGTAGGGTGAATTCAGGGAATCAGTAGGTGAAGAGTTGGGATGGGGGTGGGAGAGCCTGCTATGGCATGAGCAGCCCTGCTCCCGTCACCAGGACTCTATGGCTCAGCTTGAGAGAGAAACCACAAGAAACCAAGCCCTGATCCCACACATATGGGATAGAGTGAAGGAGCGGAAAGCTTCTGCAAGACAGAAAAGTAAGGATTTTAAAGCCTTCAAAACCCAGTTTTAAGGCCTCGGGTAGAAATGAGGCATAAGGACAAACCTACCCCCGCTTTTCCCTACCCTCCAGCATGGAAGATTGGGGGTAGGCTGGTTAATTTAGATTGTCTGTAACACTATAGTCAGAGCACTCGGCATTATGGCCTTGATACACAGAAGGAAGAAGACGCACATCATCCATGACACACCTGGAAAAGGATGCCAGAATCCTAATGGAAACATTCAAAGGAAGAGTAGTGTTGGTCAAGAGATGGGCAGGTAGAAGGAATGCTTCCAGAAGTCCATTTGTGAGACACTTATTTATAAGCCCTGCATCCCGGTCCCCTGACTCACTTCCCTAGGAGATTTCTCTTTGTTCATCACAAGCTAACTTTCTTAGCAGAAAAAATACAGTGTGTACCCTGAGATGAGATTCAGGCTATGGTAGGGGAGGCGTTGGGATGAGACACCATCAAATCCAAGCAGAAGGGAGCAAAAACCAGGGAGCTTCACGGTCTTAGGCTCAACAAAAGCATCAAGTCAGCAGCCTGCCCCAGAGACCGACTCCCTCCACTCAAAGAACTAATTACCTACCGTCTCCCTCAACCCCACTAGTCCTGAGGGTGATCTGGCGCTGAAAGTAGAGACAGAGAGTGGCTCACCTTCCTTTTCTGATGGGAGCCTTCTCTAAGGGGAACATCCTCCCCAAACCGTGCTCCTTTAGCACCAAATGGTATTCCTTCTTAGAGATTTATTTTCCCCAAAGTATAATTTAAATTCTAAATAGTTGATTAATGTGTTTCCTGTTCCCTCTTCAAACTAGACCTCTCTCAAGAGATGCCAGGCAGTCACTCTGATTGTTTTCTTTGGTGGGGAGGAGGAGAGAAAGAGATGGACAAGTACAGAAGATTTATACCCAGGAGAAGCTGGAAAAAACAAGGAGCAAACATCAGTCCCTGAAACCCGGCCTTGAACTCAGCTCCATCTTTTGTCCCTTCCCCTGAAAAATAAACCCCAACAAGAACAATAAAAACCACAGTTCAGCAGATAAAAGCCACTAGCCACCCTAACCTCTTATACCTTGCTTTTTCCCACCTAGCATTAGGTACAAAGAATGATGGAAAATTCCACAGAAACAGGAATTTCACCTTCTGAAAGGCACAAAACTTATTTCTCACTAAAAAATGGACTACATGTGCCTCAGATAACCAAGAATTTTCAACCAGGGCTCTCCTTTACCAGTAGGGTAGCTTTCCAAAAAGAAGCTGACAGTCCTCCCCCTCTCCCTTCCTTCCCCACAAAAGAAGCTGATGCAATAAGCTGACTGACCACTCCACTTATTTCAAGATGAAGGTCAATTTGCTTTTGACTGACTCTAGTTGTTCGAGAAAATGTTCTTATCAATTCTGGCCAATTCATTGCCAAATCAGATCCAAAGTTGGCTTATAAGTTTGGTTCATTCTGTAGCAGTTTCCTGTGGCTGTGGGTCCAATTTGACTCCTGGGAATGCCACAGTAGCCTTACCCACCTGCCCCCCCCCCCAGTCCTTAAGAGGGATACTAGAAATCCTGAGGCAAATCCTGGATTTGTCACCAATTCAATGACTGATGAACTTGATAACTAACTCTTTAGTGCCTGGTGGCTGTATGTCCAAGATGGAAGCCCATAGTGAGTAAATTTCCTTTACATTTAAATGATAGTGACCAGAGCAGTGCTACCATCCAGCACTGGTCTGTATTAGGCTCAACAAACCTATTTTCTCTTCACTCTGAGGGAAAAATTTCACAGCCACAATCTGCAGTAAGGAGCTGTTGGGAAGGGAATCGGGAGAAGCTGGGCAAGGTGACCCACCCAGGGCTGATGTCAGCACATCTGGTTTGTTTTTCCTCACACAAACCCAATCTCCGAGCTTGGGCAACAGAATGGATGCCCAACAACAGCCATAGAGAAGAGGTGGTTCTTGTGAACGGGGAGGAGTCAAACCCAGCTCCTTCATCATTAGTCAGCGCTGTCCTTCCTTCCCAGAAAGAACCAAGTGATGGTCATCTTCAGCACCCGCTGCCTCGAAGGTCCATTTGCCAGGAGCCAGCAGAAGGTCTCATCAACACAGATACACCAGCTTTTCCTTCAACAGTGTTTGACCAAGGCTCTCCAGCCTGGGGGATGGCTGGGAGCAGAACAAATGTCCCTTGTTGAGTTGGTCTTATGTACATAAAGATAGTAAAACAAACAAACAAAATCCCAGAAACAGACAGACAAAAAATGTCAAAATAATAATAATAAAAAAAAACTTCACAAGACACAGTGCCAGTTTTCCTGGAGTTCTCCCCGATGTCCTGCTCCAGGCGTGGAGGTGGGATTCTCCCTGTGGTCCTCACAGAGAGGGACAGCAACGTCTCACCTAGGGCCTGCCCCATTCCTGTTCTCCTCTCTGTTCAAGGCCAAATTGTGAAGGAAGAGGAGGATCTGCCACCACACATGGTTTTGGTTCTGCTGGTGCTGGAAGACAAAAAAAATTTATATATATATATATATATATATATATATATATATATATATATATATATATAGAGAGAGAGAGAGAGAGAGAGAGAGAGAGAGAGAGAGAGATATCCATCTAGGTCCCACTCAGACTCCTTATCAACTCTAATAAAAATTAAGTTCCACATTTCTGGGGGCAGCATTTTAATCCTATCAACACAGCAAACTGAAAGAAAAAAAAAGGGGAGAGGGGAGAAAGGAGTGATAGGGAAGAGAAAGTTAAGTTCTCCAAAAACAATTGTCGTTCTAACATTAAAAAGACCAGACTCTTTAGGCATTGTGCACAAGAGGATTAAACTTTCCCCCTCCTGCTTGCAGGATTTTACAGAGTTTAGCCAAGAGCTGCTTTTAATCAGATTGGCTCCTGAGCCTCTCAAACCCCAGCTGCACTAACAACAAACTTTTTTTCAGAAAGAAAGGGAAAAAAAGTGCCCCTTTCCCCCCAAAGTAACACAGAGAACAAGGGAGTGGGGAGGGAGAAGGGAGGGAGTCTCCATCTGCAAGTGATTTGACACTGTGAAGGTCAAAGGGTTAATCTTCAATTTAAACCACACTGCTGAGGCAGCAAAAATCTGATTTCATCCAGTGCAAATACACACACACACACACACACACACACACACACACACACTTGTGTACCCTCCCGCTCCCCCTGCTTTCCCTTCCCAGCATCTCCAGCTCAGTCCTGCCCTTTTTATAGCTATTCTTGACAGTAAGCCATAAATAATCCTTCTTGGAGCCCTTTTCTACTGACTGGAGCCAATTAAACCTTAAGCAAGAGCATACTTGAAAACAAAACAAAAACAAAGCATGCACACTACACTCCCGGAGGTTATCCCAGGTCCTACTGTTAGGCAGAACACCGGAGGCAAAGTTCAGAGGTCAGTGGTCTTCAAGATGCCCCCTGGTCCCCTACCCAAACAGGTAACATTTCTCGGGGCTCCCCCACTTCCGATCATCCACGGGCCAGGAGGGTCTTTGTTCTGGAAAGATAAGTCTCCCCTCTTTATCCAGTTAGTGAGGCCCAGAGGACCAGGCTGGGGGAGTGTGCCCCGGAGGGAGGATGTGGTGGGAAGCCCCCATCAGAGCCTTCAATGAGGAGCCCTATGGACTGGAGCTTTCCCAATGGCCCAGACATCTGAAGAGAAATTTCATAAAACGTTTTCCCCAGGAGCCTTGAACCTCCTCTTTAACAAAGGCTTCAACCATAGGACCGGGCAACTCGGGGATGAGTCAGATGGCCCGAAAATCACATAGTGAGTCAGTTCCAGCCAAAATGGGAACTGACCCCAAGTTTCCTGACTCCCAGGCCAATAGCAATAGCAATCCCATCTCAACCAAGCTCCCCAGCACTTTCCCTCAGTGTCTTCCTCAGGTTCTTCCCCACCTTGGCCGTGGCCACAGACAGGAGGCCTTCGAGGGATGATGAACAAAGAAATGCCTTTGGGAGAATTCTTAGAGTCCCACGGACAGGAGCATTCCTCTCCCCTCCCCAGAGAGATAATCAGCAGGAAAGGGGGTTAGTGATTATGCTTAGGAGCCCAAGGGGAAACAGGGATGAGCCGCTGAAGGAGGCCTGTAGATATGTGCCAGGGGGAGACTGACAGACTTCCTCCTGTTTTGTAAACAAAGACATTAAATGAGGAAACACGCGCTGGGCTTAAAATCTGGTTAGAGTAAAGCAGCGTGGAAAAAGGACTCAGATGCAAACCTGACTATTCAGGCAGGCAGCAGCCCAGCAGAGCCTTCCTGGCCCCTTCCCCCAGCTGCGAGGGAAGACAGGTGCTAAATCTGGGGAGTGCGCAAGCAAGGAGGCAAGAGGAAAAGCTGCTCCTCAAGTGGGTCGGGTTGCCAGGCCGGAATCTCTGCCTCCCCCCCCCCAGTGAAGGCTTCTCCCATTCCCCTGCACACACACAACGCCCACCTCCAAGGAAAGGAGAAAGCTGGATCCTCCTGTTTCCACCACCCTACCCCCTTTTATTATCAGAGCAGACCACCTGGTCCCTCTTCTCACTGAGAGTGAAGAACATGGCAGGAAACCAACTCAAAACCACAGCAGAGACAGCAGGGTACGGGGGAAAGGTCTGGCTCTGCAGACATAACCTGGCTTCAAATCCCTCTGGGAAGTTGCCTCCCTAGGTCCCGGTTTACTCATTCATGAAACAAGGTGGTTTTAGGACTGGATGGCCCCTCCCAGTAACAGAGCTATGGACCTAGGACGTGCTGGCCAAGCAGCTCCAGATCTTGGCTCTAAAATGCCATCTAAAACATTTATCAAGAACCCCCACTACAGTATCTTCCAACAAGTGATCAAAGGCCTTTATGAAGGCTACTTATTATACTTCTAGGTAACTTCCTAACAATAAGAGGATTTCCTTCTACTCAATTAAACCTGTCCATTCCATTTAACCAAATCTGTCCCATCTCAAACATCGCTCTTTGCCCTCCAATCAGATGACCTTCTGAATGACAGCATTTCAAATTTTTGAAGATGGCTGCTGTGGATCCTGAGTGAGTGTTCTCTTTCCAGGGTAGACACCCCCCAGTTTCTCCAACCACGAAGTCCTGGCCTTCATGCTCCCCATCGTTGTGGATTCCAAATCCCTCTGGTTTTCACTGATGGGTCAATAATAAGTCCCAGCCCTTAAGCATCACTTGGTCACTAGATTTTGATGGCTCAGAGTAAATGTAAATAGCAACTGTTTCTGTTCTAGCCAGAAACTCTAGGTCTTCTCCCATCAAGATCGATTCTTTAATTTAATTTAATTTTTTAATATAGTAAAATTGTATTTAAGAGTGATTCTTTTGTAAAGGCCATCTTTTGCCTCAATTCTAACTTCACCTTTAATTACTGAATGGATGTTGCCTCAGACAAACTGAGATCCAGGAAAGGCTTTAGCTTGAAAAGGTTCCCACTACATGGGGACTCATCTCTAGTCATCCTAACCTACATCTTTCTGGAGGAATGAGGCAGATGACTTGGTCCAGCTCTGTCCCACTTAAATCCAATTCACCTCCAAGTCAAAACATCATCCTGCTGGTGCCATTGGTCCTCTTTGAGAACAAAGGACAAACAACAACAGCATCATGAGTTAAGAGGATCACAGATTTAGAGCTGAAAGGTTCAGAGGCCATTCAGTCCAACCATCTTCATCTTACAGTGAGCAAGCTGAGACCCAAGGGTAACAAGTCACACAGGTATTGAGTGCCAAAGGCAGCGTCGGCACCTAGGTTAATAAATGAACGAATAAATGAAAAAAGCATTCACTAAATACTTATGTGCCAAATGATATATTAAGAGTTGTGAATAGAAATACAAAAAGCAACTCAGTTCCTGACTTCAAAGAGCTTGCATTCTATCAGGTAAGACCAGAATACAAGGGAGTGGAGGCGAAGGTGGGAAAAAGTGTTTTGTCCTAGAAAGTTACAAAGATAATGGGTGGAATCATAGGACAATCTAGTAAAATGTTCTTTACAAGAATGGCAATTAGATTACTGAACCCATGGAAAGCAGGGAAGGTACAAACACAGGAGGATAGCATCATGCAAGTGGATAGCAGAGGATCTGATGGGGAAGAACCTACATAAATCCTCACTAATAAGGACACAAGACCTCAAGGTGGGAGCTGGAGTGCTTGGTTAAAGGCAAGCGTGGAATGCAGAAGCAGAAGATGGTCTGACCACTGTATCAAGTTTCCTTCCAGTTCACCCTGTTCTTTCTAAAATGTAGCACCCAGATTGGAGTGCAAAATCCTAGATGTAATCTGAACAAGACAGTATACAGTGAAATTTCCTATGTTCTAAACATTATGCTGTTCTTAATGTAGTCTAAAATCACATAACCTTTTTTTGGCTGCCATTTAGAGAGCTGTTGCATTGAGCTTGTGGTCCACTAAAACCCCACAATCGGGAGTGCTTAATTCTAAAGTCCATGAACTTTTAAAAATATATCTTGATGACTCCATTTCATTATGACTGGTTTCCTTTGCAATCCCATGTACTTCATTATTTTTGTGTTTAAGAACATTGTCCTGAGAAGCGGGGAAAGGGAGGAAAGTTCACAGGATTCACCAGACTTCCACACAAAGATATGGTAAAGAACTAAAAATTTCTGAGGGATAATCTTTATATAGGATGATTTTCTAGCTATTCCTTGTCCATTGTATATGATTACATCCTATTCTTTTCAGCCCACTCTTTGAATTCTAATTCTACTTGTAAAAAGATATGCTATCTTACTACATCTATATCTTCACAAATATGACAAGTAAGTCTCTATGGCTTCAATATTTCTCACATTCTCAATAAGGAGCCTATCAATCTGTCTGCCAAAAACACTGATTAACTACTAAGGATCAGGTATTCCATGGGATCAGTGTTTTGCTGAAAAGCAAAAAGTAAAACAGTACCAACCTTCCAAGAGCCCACATTCTATTGGAGAAGCCAACATGCATGTCAGAATGCTGGAGACAATGCTCACTGATGGACAGAAGTACTAGCATTCCCTAACTCCCCCACCTTAATCAGTCCCTGAGGAATTGCTCCAGTTTCCTGTTAAATTGCAGTGGTTCAGTCATTTCAACTCTGTGACCTCATTTTGGGGTTTTCTTGGCAAAGATACTGGAGTGTTTGAGCAGCTCTTTTTCTAGCTCATTTTTACAGAGGAGAACCTGAAGCAGACAGAGTTAAGTGACTTGCCCAGGGTCACAGTGCTAGTAAATAAATGCCTGAGTCTAGATTTGAACTCAATTAGGTGAGTCTTTGTGATTCCAGACCCAGAACTCTATCCATCGTGCCTCCTAACTTACCATCCTGTTAACTAAGTATATACAAAGCAGATTCAAGGTGATAGAGATGGGGGTAGGGAAAGGAACTTAGCAATTAGTGGGGTTAGGAAAGGCTTCCTTTTTAATGGGTGACCCTAGCACAGAAGCTGAATTCTGACTTATAAAGCAACAGGAGTTCTTGGGAATCAAAGTATTTTTAAGTTCATTTCTGGAAAATAGTGGCAATGTTGTATGTGTGGATACAGAATTAGATAAGGAACTGAAACTGCTGCCCACCAGGGAAAGCTGAGCTGATTCAGGAAAGGGAGGATCTACAGGGCAAGGCCCTAAATTGCTTACTTGGCTTCACAGAAGCAAATGTAGTGGACAAACTAGATAGATTTAGAGATAGAAGGGAACTGAGAGGCCAGCTAGTCCAACCAGCCATCCTAATTTTACAGATAAGGAAACCAAAGCTCAATGAGGTGATGGGAGACTTGGCTGAGATCATGTCAATAATAAGCAGCAAGAGCTGGGACTTGAAACCAGGTCCTTTACTCTAAAACTAATACTTGGGCACTCAACTGTATTTATTCTTCTCAGATAGATATTCGTGTACTTCTTGGACAGATGCAGCATACAACAATGAGCTGGGCCCAGAACTGAGAAGTCAGAAAATATCAATTGCTTGATCACTTGCACTGTAGTGCAATGAGGAAGTAGAGAAAGAAAATTACATCTTTATTTTCATTAATCCCTAATTGAAATTTAGCTTTTTCTTTAAAAAAGAAAAATTATTCTGAGAAGGAACCATAGGCTTGATCAGCTGTCAAAAAGGTCTAATTAAGAACTCTTGACTAAGTGAATGATCTGAAATCTGAAGTTCTTTTTTTAACACCATCAACCTTTCAGGAATGTTGTATGTGGCAGGGGTCATCACAGAATGCCAGGATCTTGGGAGTGAAACTATCTTACCCAAAGGGAAATGGAAAAGCACAGAGTGGAACATAAATTAGATGCAGCATGTTACCAAGAACAATCTGGGCCTCAGTTTTTTCATGTGCAAAATGAAAAAGCAAGACTAGATGATCTTTTAATTCCTTTCTAGCATTACTACATCTATGATCTTATGTATGAAAAAGTGGCAACATATACATTATCTAGGGCAAGGATAGCCAAAAAAGTAGATAAGCCTGTCAGATGGAAGGAGAACCAGAAGATAAAGGATCTACTATGTTCATTACGCTGGTTCTCTCCAAAATATTAAAAGACAATAGGAAAGTCAATAAGATCATAAGCTCTTTGAAGGCAGGGACAGTGCCATTTTAGTCTCTGTATCCCTAAGGACTAATATAGTCTCTGGCACATGGTAGAAGCATAATGATGGGTGACCGACTTCATCATATTAAACAGACCCTTTATGGGAATTTATGGAATTTATGGGAAAAGATAGAAAAGAAAAGCATATATTAGATGAGTTGTAGAGGGAATTCTTATACTGATAGAATCCAGATTCCAAAGTAGATAATTAAGAGTACTACAGAACCAAAAATCTCCTACCATAATCCACCTGGGAGCCAATCCAAAGGTAGACCTTCAAGTGAGAGAGAAAATACAAAGGTCTAATCTGTGCATCAAACTGAAAGCATCCCCATCAGCTGGGAAAGACTGAATAAGCTATGATATATGAAAGTAATGGAATATAATTGTTCTGTAAGAAATGATGAGCAGGCTGATTTCAGAAAAGCCTAAAAAGATTTATATGATTGATGCTGAATATAGTGAACAGAATTCAGAGAACATTGTACACAGTCACTACAAGACTATGTGATGATTAACTCTAACAGACTTAGCTCTTCTCAGCAATTCAGTGATTTTAGTTAATTCCAATAGATCTGGGATGGAAAATGCCATCTGCATGCAGAGAGAAAATTATGGATACTGAATGAGGACTGAAAAATAGTATTTTCTCCTTTTTTGTTTGTTTTTTTTTTCTTTCTTGTGGTTTGTTTTCCCCTTTTGGTCTGATTTTTCTTGCACAACATGGAATATGGAAATATGTTTACAAAGAGAGCTCATATTTAACCTGTATCAGATTGCTTGCAATCTTGGGAAGGAGGAAAGTAAGAGAGGGAGAGAGAAAAATTAGAACAAGTTTTACAAGAATGAACATTGAAAACTGTCTTTACATGTATTTGGAAAAATAAAATACATTGAAAAAAAACTTACTTCATTCAAGATCATAAAATCATATATTTAGAACTTGAAGGGACCTTATAGGCCTATCTAGGGCAAATATCCCCTCTCCCCTTTTTTTAAACATGAGGAAACTGAGGTCCAAAAACTGAAATTGCTTATATCACATAGGTAGTAAGTGATAGCAGGATTAGAATCCAAGACCTTTGACTCCAAATCCAAGATATTTTCCACTCAACTATACTGCTATCTTGAGAGATGACAATCTTTGTGGTGGATCCTAAATACAAATCTTTGTATTTACTGGACTAAACTGAGATTGGAGCCTTGATTTTATAAAGGAAAGAAATTTAGTGTAGAGGAAAGAATAATAGAGAATGAATCTAAAGATTGGGAACCATGGTCTCCTTCTCAATAAATTGAGAAGGGTGTACTCGATGATTTCTAACATCCTCCAGCTCTAAAGTCTACATCCTCATCTTGATTCAGCCACAGACTACTTATGTAATTAATGACAGGTAGATCATTGTACTTGGGTGTCCATTTCCTCATGTGCAAAATGAAATCACTGGCCTAGGTTTCCTCCAACTCTAACATTCACATTTATTATTCATGTATTCTTAAGACTTAATTCTTAATATTCTGACTCAGAATTCTGTCCACCTAGCCCCTCCCTGGAGGGTAGGACCTGAAAGAATCCTGGAGACTACACTAAATCATCCAGGAAGTATCTGCACCCCACTGCATCAGCAGCCCTATGTGACAAAACCAGAATGGGAATTGTGAAATATGCACATAACCCTCATATGAGCCCTCGAGGGCACAGCCAGACACAGACATACACACATATTCCACTCCATCTTCCCTTGTCATTAAGCAGCCCCCAAAGGGCCTTTCCCAAAAGGAAACCAAGCCACCTCAAGTTGAGAAAAATCAAAGAAGATCTTGATTACGAGAAACAAGTTTTTTTTTTTTTTTTAAAGTTTGAAACAAAGAGGTTTGACTAGTGAGGAAAGAAAAACTGTTTGGAGGGAAGGCAGTGGGAGAAACACGGGAAGAAGGAAGGAAACCAATTTTTTCTGAAAAGAACACGGGGAGCTCAACAACACCAAAACACCGGAGCGTCAGATTTATTGTTCAAGATTCCTTCAGGGGCAAGGGGGACTGGGAGAGTCTGTACTTGGCATCCAGCTATCAAGATGACCTGTTGTACAACCTGCTGCAGATCCAGACTCACCAAATGGACCTTGGCTTAGAAAAGGAATTAATGTCTAAGGAGCTCCTTCAGAGTTTCAGGCTACACGTAGGGACATTCCCAAGGATGCAAGCTAGAATGGGCCCCACAGTATAAACTCACACCTCTGCTTCCTCAACCTTACTGCCTTCCTACTGAAACTATCTTCAATTTATCCCGTATATAGTTTGTACATAGTTGTTTTCATATTACCTCTCCATTAGACTCCTTGAGAACTGGGATTGTTTGGTTTTTTTTTTTTCTTTCTTTGTAAACCCAGAGTTTAATTATAATGAATGCTAGCTGACTGACTGAGTGCTTTTATACCAATATTTAACAGAATACTAACACACAAGTTTAGGCACTGAGGAAAAGTTTATGCATCAATAATTGTTATTATTATTATTACTGGCCCTTATAATGAAAGGTAGTAGATAGTAGTAGATGGAGTTGGACTCAGAGCCCTGATGGACATATATACCAGCTGTGTAATTCCAGGACTTAACCTCTCAATGCTCCAAGTAGCTCTAAGAAGCACTAATTCATTTCAGTCACGCTTGACTGTTCATGACTCCATTTGGGTTTTTCTTGGCAAAGATATTGGAGTGGTTTGCCATTTCCTCCTTCAGCTCATTTTACATATGAGGAAACTGAGGTAATGAGGGTTAAGTGACTTGCCCAGGATCACATAGCTAGGAAATATCTGAGGTTGGGATTTGAACTAGGCCTAATGTTCTATCTATTGTACCAACCTCGCTACCCCCAACTCCCTTAGAACAGCAGTTGCCAAGCAGATATTACTCTGCTTTGGGAGAGGAAATTCCTCATCAGGAGAGCTCCTTATGCCTCTGAAGTCACAGGTATGGTCCAAAAGAACACTTAAAAAGAGCTGTTCTTCAAATAAAGCTTTTCGGCTTCCAAAATGTTTTGCATTCATCCCCTCATTTATTCTTCACAACAATTTTATGAAGCAGCTAATATAAGTATTTTGTATTCTCTATTACTCTATTATCTCCATTTTTCCTTTGAGGAAATTAAGGCCACATGAAGTTAAGTCAAGGTCACATAATTTTTAAATAGCAGAACTAGGGTTCAAACCAGGTCCTTTCCAAACTATGAACCTGTTTGAAGGGACCCCCCAAAAACACAGTTAATGATTGAAACAAAGCCATTACAAAAGTGGGTAGTTACTGTATTCAAGAGAGCATTACCAGTAATGGAGTAGACATTCTAGGCCAGTGACAAGTTCACTTTCCCTTCTATTCTGAAGCCTGTCTATATTATTTAGAGCAGAGATTCTGGGATCCAAGCAATCCATAGATAGATTTCAATGGGTCCATAAACATCTTTATTTTCATTGACCTTTAACTGAAATTTAGTATTTCCTTTAAAAAAAAATTATGAGAAGGAGGCCACAGGCTTGATCAGCCTGTCAAAGGGGTTTAATTAAGAACTCCTGACCAAGTGAATTGAAGGAAACAAAGAAAGAGGCTGAACACACATATCATATCTTACATTTATACAATATATGATGTATAGGGTCAGATTTAGAGCTAGAAGGGCCTTAAGAGATCTTCTCATCCAGCACCCTCATTTTACAGATGAGGTAACTGAGGCCCACCCAAAACCACATAGGTAGCAAGTGGTAGAATGGTTACAAAGTGCCCACACACATATTAAAGTATTATTATTCTTATTTGACAGATAAAGAAACTAATGCTCAGAGAAATTAAATAACTTCCTTGGTTACAAAAGTACTCAATGGCAGAGCTGGGGGGACTCAAATTCAGGTTTTCTGACTGGTTGGATCTTTCTAACAAACCATACATTGCCTCTCTCTCTTTCAGGACCCAGAACATGCACGAATAGAAAGCAGGCACCTAGTAATCAATCATTGTGGAATGGAATACAAGAAATTAATCTAGGAGTAACTCTTTGCCCAAGGTCAAAAACTAAGTCAGGCCAGTATTAAAAGAATTATTTTGTTTTACAATATGTCCTTTGCTTATGGAGAAATTCAGCTAGAAAAAAATGAGAGACAGAAAAGAAGAGAAAGAAACAGAGAAGAGAGACAGAAACAGAGACAGAAGAGAGAAAAGAAATAGTAAAGGAGAGTGAGAGAGACACAGAAAGTGAGAGTGAAGAGAGAGAGAGGGAGAGAGAGATAGAAAAGGAGAGTGAGAGAGGAGATTGAAGGAGAGAAAGATTGATTATATATATATCTCTATATCTGTTTGTGTGTGTGTGTGTGTGTGTGTGTGTATCTTTAGGAGTTCATTTGATCTAACAAAGCTGAATTATACAATCTAAACCTTGCCCTGACCTACAAGGTTTCTTTCTAAGGAAACAGACTTTACCCTGAGCTCAGGATCTTAGTTCCCAATTTGATCACCAGAGTCTCTATTTTTCCTCTCTCTACCAAACAATTTGTATCCATTTTACCTTCATTTAAGCCCCACTGCACTCATAAGCTAATTGTTAGTTCAAAGAAATGCAAAAAAAGAAGAATGAACAACCAGTGTGGCTCACGTTAAGAAAATTCAACCTATGAAATTACAAAATTACAAAATAAATGAGGCAAGGTAGGTAAGGGAACTGCCTGGAGCATTAAGTGAACTGACCAAGGTCACCCAGTTGGTGTGTGCCAGGAGTAAGATTTGATTCTACTCATTCGAACTAAGGCCAGTTCTCTATTCATCACAAGATGCTGTTTTTCTAAGGCTGTTAACTCTCTAAGTCTACAAGTTGCAAAACAGTTGCAGAATCTGCATTATTAGAAGGAACTTCCTTAAAAAGGAGCTCTCTCTCCCCGGGAAAATATAGGTCCAGAACAAAATGGGGGAGGGAAGGAGGCATATAAGGCATATGATAAAAACTATAGAACATAGTGGCAAGATCAGATATTATTATTATTATTATTAATTAGGTGCAGGGGGTAATTTCATGGGTATCAAAGCTTCCTCCTGCCCTGTCACCAATATCCTCACCTCTCTAAACCTCAGGATTCTTGACCATTCCATTTAAGTCAAACAGCACGAAATGGAAGTCTAGAAAATTAATTAGATCTTAGGTTCCATGGTCAGAATCATGATGTATTATACCCTGTGCCCTAGGTGGTCAGAGAAATGATTATTAATAACCAATGATTTGGGGAGATCTAGAATTCCCCTCTTTGTCAATTGTTCTCATTTCAACAGCTCCATCTCTGAAGATTGAGCTAACTTTCTCCTCTATTCAACCCTACCCAATCTTACAAGAAATCTCTA
Source organism: Sarcophilus harrisii (assembly GCF_902635505.1). Classification (NCBI taxonomy): domain Eukaryota; kingdom Metazoa; phylum Chordata; class Mammalia; order Dasyuromorphia; family Dasyuridae; genus Sarcophilus; species Sarcophilus harrisii. The sequence continues at coordinate 260,893,882 of NC_045427.1, forward strand.
ATCTAATAGGAATTCCAATCAATTAAGCTTAGGTGGCAATAGATTGTCAAGATTGCCTAAGGCCTGGGTATAGTTATAGTATCTCTGACCTAGAGTGACAAGATATTCATTCTCTCATTAATTGTTAATCAATCAGAATTGATTGCCACCCTCAGGAACACTCCTCCTTCAAGGACATATAAGATGTGAGGTCGCTATCATCATTGTCTTCAGCATTCGAAAGTGCCACTGACCTTATATTAAAAATACTGACATTGGTAACAAAATTACTAATTATCCAGAAATTACATCTCTCAAACTTTTTAAACTTCACACTGGACAATGTGACATTGGACACTCCACAATCTGGAGTATTGTGATCATTTCTGTGCATGACCTTTTAGGAATTTCATTGATAAGCTGAGAACATCCAGAGGGTGAAGGAATCAAGACCATACAAAATAGGAAATTATACATAATTTATTTATAATAATTTATAATATAATTTATACAAAAATATGTGTCTATATATGTATATATAGATACACATATATATGTGTGTGAGTATGTAGATATACTATTATACATAATAGCAGGCTAAATAAAAAAGAATTGAGAATGGTTAGCCTGGAGAAATAAAGACCTGGAAGGGAGAAAGGTATAATATAATTTAGGGAGGGTGGGGTATGATAGCTGCCTTCAAGGATTTGAATGGCTGTCATTTGGAAGATATTCTGATTAGTCCCAGATGGCAGGATCAGGAACACTCCAAGGAAGTCACAAACAAGCAAATTTAGGCTTGATGTAAGGAAAATTTTCCTAATGATAAGAATTATCCAAAAGTGGAATGAGCTATTTAAAAAGGCAATTGGCTACCTCCCTTTTCAGTGGAGAGCATCAAACAAAGGCCATATGACCACTTACCAAATAGTTTCCAAAAGATATTGTTTAGGTATGATAAGTCAAACTACCTCTAAATCTGAGATGCTGAATTCCATTTCATAATATCATCTATTTATAAAGCACTTGATCGTTAGCAGTTTTTTTTAACTGTTAACATCTTTGTTTTCATGTGTCTTATTCACTCATCATAATGGTTCTGTGAGGTTGGAAGAAAGGATGCTATTTCTATTCTAATTCAGTCATCCAAGTTTTCTAACCAACATAGTGCTCTCTTCACTATGTAATAAGCAGACTGACCCATCTTTGCCAAAGAATTAATCAGAAAATATTTAAGGGAACTTATTTCCTTATCAATAACTGCTTGGTAAAGAGCCTGGAAACAAGAGCATAGTAGGCTAGGAAGGAGTCATGGCCTAGTGAAGATAAAATCAGAAAATGATATAAAACATGTCTGAAGCTATAATGCAAATAAGCAGGAAACATGATTCCCATCTGAAGAGTCAGATGAATGTTTCAGGAATGGGTCTATACCTTCTCATTCTATTATTTTCCATCTATATGAACCTTAGCCGAAGCCTGAAGACAAGAACCTTGTAGCCATGATAGTGTGAGAGAAATCTCAGAGGAAAATCCAATTCAAAAATAAAATCCCAGATTTGTTGCTTTTGACATGAGTGATTTTAGGAAAGTCACTTAACTTCTCAGTCTTAATTTCCCCATTTATAAACTGAGAGAGTTTAACCAAAGCTCTGAGATCAGCTCTAAATCTGTGATTTTCTATTCTACCTGTGTAAACAGAATGAGAGTTCCTTGATGGGCAGGGACTATTTCATTTATCCCCTTTATGTATTATTAATATTATTTTTTATTTAATATCAATATTTAATATTATATATTAATAAATATTAAATTTTATATTATATATTAATAAGTGCTCGGTGATGAATCATATTTGGGGAATAGGGACTGTTGTTGCTCAGTCCTTTTCACTCATGTCTGACTCTTGATGATCTCATTCGGAGTTTTCTTGGCAAAGATACAGGAGTGCTTTGCCTTTTCCTTCTCCAGCTCATTTTACAGATGAGGAAACTGAGGTACGGATGACGTGACTTACCCAGGATCACAGAGGTAGTAAATGCCTGAGATTGGTGAACTTATATCTTCATGACTCTAGGTTTAGTGATCTCTCCATCACACCACTTAGCTGCATAGTACGTAAGCACTTAATAAATGATGGTTTTTTTCCTTTTCTTTCTACCTAGCTGTAATATGCACTAGAGGAAATGGAGTCTAAAGTAAGAATAGGCTTTATCTTAATTTTTGCAGAGAAATTCCCTCAACATGGGAAAAGGCACTGGTTCTGGAGGACTCAGGTTCAAATTCAGCCTATGTAACTCTGAGGAAATAATGTATTATTGTCTCTAGCCCACAATTTTTTCAACTAGACCAGAGCTCTTTCAGCTCTCTATCTGTGACCCCACTGAAAGGGGCCTCAGGCTACAAGGTCCACTCTGTTCCTCTGTTCCCCTCCTAGCTGTTCCCCTCTCCTCCCTGACACCAAGACTGGAGGGTGAATTCAGTATACTGTTCTAGGGGAGACCAAAGCCCACAGGTACAGGCCAGCCACATTGATAGAACACTGCCTAAAACTTCAATGTTTCGGTTCTTCCACTCTAGGGGAAGAAACAACATAAAAACAGAAAATAAAAGAAAGCAAATCACCTTGCCAAAAGCTGTGTCCTTCGACGACTGAGTCTACAGGAAGTGGAAGCCACTCGCCACCATGGCAACGCCAATTGTCTCACGGAGAGGAGAGGGCAGCCCTAGGACAGCTCGTTCTCATGCCCAACGGCAGCGTGCTTCCCTTCTTACCCAACCCAAAAAAGGCTGACTTCAGTGGCTGGGGGTGGCTATGAGGAAGGGAAGGTGAAGAGGCTGGGGGAGAGGGGAAAAGGCGCGGATCTATTACTCTTCTCCCCCAAATTCATAGACTGTCCCTTGCCCTCCTCGGCACCTTATCGCAGTGCTGGTCTAAGTAATGGAACTATTTGGGTACAAAACTTGGGGCAGAAGCCATAGTCCCGTGCCCAGTTTCTCTAAAAGCCCCTTTAACGCCTCACTTCCCTTTGGTCTACAATAGGAGAAGTGAAGAAAACTCTTGGGAGCCTGGCACAGGACAGTGATCTCTGACTCCCCTAAGACACGGGGGTACAGGATCAGAGATTAGAGCCAGAGGGCACCTAGCTTAACTCTTCATTTCACAGACAGGGAAACTGAGGAGTTCAGTGATATGCAGTAAAGGATTGGAAATGGAGCCTCTGACTTTATGGGATGGGGGGGGGGGGGAAGGAGGAGGGGCTATTTGGATCCAAAAGGCTGTGGAGAGGTCCGGCTTGGCTCCTGCCCGTGGCCCTGTAACTAGGTGGTTCCTCCCCCCATGGGGCTTTCCTTCCTGGATACTGCAAACCTAAGCAGAGGATGAGGCTCTAGTTCCGTCCCTCCACACTTTGTTCTGGTTACAGTAGGAAGAGCGAGGGGATTTTATTTTTGGGCCTCAGGAACACGTAGTAAAATTCAAGCCAAATCCTTACCTCTGTCCCCACTGAGCCCCCCGTACAATCCCTCACATACACACACACACACACACACACACACACACACACATACACAGTGGGGAAAGACTAACTGGCCTCTTCTCCTGGAGCACTGGAGGAGGAGCTGTCAGGTGCAAGAGCCTGTGGGGAACTCGGCCCCTTGTCAGCCACACAGATGACTCAGAGGCTAAATATAGCCATCGATATAAACAGAGCCAGCCACAGAGCAAACACAGGGCCCAGAAGATCGGGCTCTCACGCACAGCTCCCTGCCCACCCACCCCCTCCCCCCATTCCTGCCCAGCACCCCCCTGCCCCCACGCCCCAGGCAGGCTTTCCACTGCAGTGTCGGAGAGGTGCTCTCCCCAGGGACTCCTCCTCCTCCTCCTCCTCCTCCAGTCTCTGAATCTCCTGTCCCCCAGCCCAGGACCACCCCCCTCTCAGCAGGAAAGCTACAGTGAAAGCCGCAGTCTTGGTTTAGAAAAACCACCTTCCAACAACGGGAGCACTCTGTCCTGGGCAGAAAAGTTGCTGATAAGTCTAACATACCACATAACCAACAGCTTAGGACAGCTTCTTTCTCTCTTAAAAAAGTTTCATTTAAGTCCTTTCCTTTTTTCATACATACATCATTCTGCTCTTCCTCACCACCTCCCTAACATTAGAATCTTCTTTTGCATCAAACAGGATGATCAAGCAAAACAAACTAAAATGCTGATCATGTTTGAAAATGTATGTCTTATCCCATAGCCATAGTTGGCCACTTTCACCATCAGTCACCTGTCCCCTGCAAGATTTCTCCTCCAAAGGGCCTAACCCTTATATAAACTAGAGACCAGGTCTCTGCCACAAACTCTGGCAAAAAAAAAAAAAAATACCTGTCTTCCAACTGGTGTAATGATGCTTTGGCTTACAGCATAGGGGAAACAGGATAAATCCAGAATTAATTTTCTAAGGACCTAATAATGAGCATAATTAGGGTTTCTAAGTCAGATTGGTCAGGGTGCAATGAATGCCCCGGTGCAAACCAAAGAACAGTTTTTAGGTGCCTGACTCTTATCCCCTTCTAGGTTTGCTCAGCCAGCTATCTTAAAGCCAAAGGTGCCTTAACTTCATGTTCCAAGACTCAAAGAGGCCCAGCAGCCTCCTCTTCTTCAGGCGGATGATTGAGATCCACTCACCATCAGCCCTGGGCATGACTGCTGAGCCAAACAAATCCTCCCTCACGCCATGAGGGAATGGGCAAGGCAATTGGTCCTGTTCTGTAGCAAGCAGAATCCTCTCTGAGGAGGTTTTAGCAAAGTATTCATTGAAGTGGCCAGATATGTTCCCACCTCCTTCCAGAGAACAAAGATCACATGAACTCAGAGAATACCATGGTCAGCTCTATGTAGCCAAACCCTGGACCTCAGAGATAGCACTTTGTCAATTCAGGAATGAATCAGGAAGTCAAAGTCTAAACTTCTGGGTTTAAACAGTGGAATTAATAGGACAGATAGGGCTTATGGGTGGATAAGATGAGTGTAATACTACGTTCTGCCTCCAACTGCCTTGGAAACTCAAAAAGCCATTAGCAGGCATTCTTCTGACTTTGATTTTCTGTCTCCAAGTCATTTTCTGTCTCTGACTTCAGTGTCCATTCCAAAATGACCACCAGCACAACTGTACCAATCCCCAGAGAGCAATGCAGCTTGGGAAATAAGCTAAGTCTTCAACTGAAAAGCTATCTGAGATTGTGACTGGCACAATCTCCTGACAAGCATTTATTAAGTGCCTATTATAAGCCAGGCATGTGCTTGACACTGGGAAGAAAAAAAAAAGTAGTTCCTGCCTCTAAGAAGTTTATATTCTGTTTCAGGCAATTTCCACTTTGGGGTTCTATTTGGTGACACATAGCAGTCCCATTTTTCAATACTACAGATCCATCCATCCCTAGTTTCATCAAGCCTTTTTACCTCAACCCCCAGGTCCCCACAATAGGAAGGTTTCCCTGATTTTAGAGAAAAACATCTGAGGAAATAAAGAAAAACTAGGACTATAAAATAGATTCCTAGTCTGACAGACTAATCACAATAACAGAGTGAAAGAATCTCACAATCTGAGGAGGTAGGAGGAAGGTGGTTAGATCTCCTTTACCCTTCCTACTGACCCTAACACACAACCTCTCTTTGGCTCTGACTGGGTCATTCAACCCTGATTTATCCCATCAAGGGCTACAAATGAGGCATTTAGAGTGAGAAGGAACTTTAGTTGGGGTTCATCCAATGACAGAGGAGGAAAAATGATCTCTGTAGGTTAAATCACATTACTTGTAGGTAGGTAATAAGAAAATAGCAATCCATCAAACCCAAGGTCATCTGAAACTAAATTCAGAGCTCTTTCAACTATACTGAAGCCTCCTTAAAAAGAAATCCTGGAAAAGAAAAATCTGGTCAGGGCTTATGTTCAAATACTACCTATGACCCTCACTTCCTGTGTGACTTTGTGGAACTAGATGGCCTCAGAAGTCTCTTCCAACTTTCTATGACCCTATGATCTCCCAGAGCCTGGTCCCAGTCTTCATGAGAGAAAGCTTGGCCAAAGCCACAGGTTATCTCTTGGCTCTGTCTTAGGAAGGGACAAATAGAACATAAGAGAAAGAAAACAACTCAAGGGAATAAGCAGAAGACTGAGGTCCTGGTCCCAAATCCCTTCTCCACTGTGGGTTTTAACTTCCCAGCCTGCAAAGGATAGAGTGAAAGGAAGAATGGGCCAAAGGAATAAAGACAATAGTGCTTTGTAGACGTGAGATGCCACTCAGTGGGTGATGTAAGAAAACATTGCAAAAAGTGACTTACTTTTTAAAGTCAATTTCTAAAAGCCCAAAGAGAGAGAATATTTGTGGCCATTTAGCTTTTGTTTATTAGACCCACTGGTTCCCCAACAGTATTAGTGGCAGAAAGAGAGCCTGGTGTTAGAGCTGGGAGTAAGGGAGGAGGGAAGGGAAGAGGGAAGGAAGAGAAGAAAGGGAAGGAAGGAAAGAAGGAAGGAGGGAAGGAAGGAAGAAAGGAAAGAAGGAAGGAAGGAAGGAAGGAGAGAGGGAGGAGAAAAAAGAAGAAAAGAGGAAAGAAAAAGGAGAGAAGAAAAAAGAGGGAAAGGGAGAGGGGAAAGAAGGGAAGGGAGGGATCGAAGGAGGAAAAAAAAAAGAAAAAACAGAAATGCTAGGGGAAACTTTTAAAGAGAAAAGAAATGAGGACCTGGTTTTTACATAATGTTGGAGCGAAGAAAACAGGTTGGAAAGTCAGAATTTAAAATCACTCTAAAGCCACTGGCAGAGAAGAAGGAGGATCAGTCAGGGCCCATCCACTGAACACTCAGCATTTACTTCCCTGGAAGACTATGCTCCAGCTCCCTCCCCATCCCCCTGCTTCCCTGGCTGAGATGGCCAGGGCCCTGGGAGGTCAGCAACCCAGACTGAGATTGAATAGTGAGCGCCTCTGGCTCAGAGCCTAAGTAGGACTGGGAAGTTGACTCTGTGCTCTTAAAGGGGCCACTCTATAAACTCCTGGGTCACCTTTTCCTGATTAGTAGTCAGAGTTGGGAGATTGAGGTTTGGGGGCTGGAAGAACTTTAGTTGCAGCCAAGTTCTGGGAAGAGGGAATTCCCTACTTACCTTTTCTTAGATGAACTTGTAAGGGGAAATCTCCCTAGGTGAAAATGTGTTAATGTAGCACCAAGGTGTCAGAGAACTGTGCAAAAGTGGAGCTAGGAAGGGGCGGGGGTCTCTTGTCTCACGTTCAGATCCCTTACCTGACTGGCTCTACAGGAATGCCCTGGAGAAATAACTGACCAGACAGCTCCCACCACTGGAGACCCAGGAAGTTGTCGGATACACAGACCACAAAAGAATTCCTTCCAGTCAGAGGAGGGCCAGTGTATGGCCCCAGATTTCTCCGTATTTAGCTCCCTTCAGCTCTAAAAATGTGACTGCAGAGAAGGAACAGTTTTGAACAGCTCCTCCCTGTGCCAAACCACTGGGTAAGATCCAGTAATGTAGACAGTAGATTGGGGGAGAGGGGTAAAAATGGAAAGGGAGGCCAGGAGAGAATTAGGCCAAGTTGGAAGTAGGTCAAGGACCCAGAGTGTGAGCCAAAAAGGAAGCTCTTAGGGCCAAGGGATAGAGCAACTTGGGATCCCTGGGTAGAAACAAGGGGATAGGGCCTCTGGGTCAGGGTCGGTGTTCCAAGCCACCTTTGTTGATGTAACCCTTACTCAGACCCTAAAGAATCCTCTCGCTACCCAATGCTATATCACCGGTGTCCTTACCTATCCTCACCCCAGTAAAGGCCCAACAACAGAACAGAAGAATTCATGGTCCACAATGACAACCCATCTTTTATCTCATTTCTCCCCTTGCCCCCATATTCTAATCAGACCTAAACTCACACAACTCCCTGCCTGGGAAATGACTACTGCCAAGTAGACCCAAGAAAGATATTCCAAAATCCAGCTACTGTTCAGTGCTGACCCCAAAGTGGAGTAGGACTAGCTAGCGACAGGCTCTACTCCTAGTCAGTCCCTCCCTTGGAGACCTTTGAAATCACTTATTTAATCTTGTGTCTCAAAGGGAATTATCCTTAGTCTTGGGGGTGGATGGAAACCACACAGCCATCACTGACTTAACTTAAAACCAATTAAGATTGTACACCTCAAAGATTGGTTAAAGTCATTTCCAAGTGACTTGATTCACAGTATAGCATCTTCTACTAGAGAATCAGCCTGAGAATCTCCCTGCTGGGACAGCACTCCAAAATGTTAGCCAGGGGCAGAAGGGTTAAGTGTTCTGGCTGGACAGACCAGCTCAGAAAGGCCCAGTGCCGGGGGAGGGAGGGGAGGGCAGTCCTGGGCCCTGCACAGCTCCTCCTGCACGAGCCAGCCAGCCGCCGCCGCCTTTGTTGACTAACTCTGCCACATGCTTAGCTGACACGCGATGCTCCGCTGTGGCGCTGCCAGGGCTGGGCGGCCGGGCTGCCACCGGGCACCCCAAGCCTCAGGCCAGGAGGGATTTTCAGAGGTACTATTTTCTCCGGAGTCCCTGGCCCTGGTTCCCAGACACAGACATCAGATCAGGCAGTCTCCCCAGCTGGAAAGTGTCAAATTACAACCGGTTCCACAGCTTCCCCCTCCCAAGCTGTAGCCCCACTGCCTGCATTAACCTTCCCTTGGCTTTGTGAATGCATGAGCAGGCGATGGGGATTGAGCATCCAAGCCAATCCACAGGGGTGACGGTGCTGGGGCAAGGAGACAGGGTGGTGGGGATCGGGACCAAACTGCTGCCCAGCCCTTCTGCAGCTCCCATCTCACGGAAACCCCCTTCTGCCTCCCCATCGAGGTGAGCCTCTTCCTAATTCTCGCCTCTAGGCCATTCCCCCCAAATGGGCCCAACTCCTCCTCAGGAACTATGACAAAGCCCACATCAAAAAAGCCCAAGGGTCTGACAGAAGGACATCCCAAGTGTGGATGAGAATTTCAAATGAGAGAAAGGCAATACACACCCTGGCACCCGTTTCAGCTCAGTAGTTATCACCTGGTACCTACCCGCTGCATGTGGAGCCTGTGGAACTGGTCCGCGATGCACTGAAGCTTTCGGGCAATCTGCACCTCAGCTCGATGCTCCCACTGCTCCTCGGGAGGCTCCGCTCCAAGCCTCAGGCTCGAAGGAAAATTAGCTGGGAGGGGAAGTCGATATCCAGCGTTGCCTGCAAAGAGGGAGAAGCTCCACATGGGCTAGCATTTCACACAGTAGCCAGAGGCCTTTCGGGAGCCGTAACTGAAAATGCCCAGGAAAATGGCCGGTCGTGTGGTAGGCATCAGTTCCAAGTGTAAATCTGGAAGGATCTCACTGGCTATCTAGTCCCATGCTCTCTTTTTACAGGTGGGGAAAGTAAGGCTCAAAAAAGTTAAATGATTTGACATGGTGGAGGCTTGATCAAAAACCAAAGAATATACACCTCAGCTCTGGCATGACACCGTAGTAGTGTCTCTCATCTATTTGCTCAAGTTGATTAATTTAAAATTTACACAAAGAGAATAGATTTTGTTTCTTAACAATAACAATTACCCAACAAAGAATGCCTACTAAGCGCTATTTTGGATTGTAGAAGAAGAAATAAGGGGAAAAAAACCTCAGTACCTGCTCTGAGATATAAAAATAACTACGGTGCAAGGAGAAGGAGTGGTGGGGATTAGGAGTATAAAAAAGAGAAACATTACTTTAAGAGTTGAGAAGAGAAAAATGATCATGCTTAGTTGGGAGGTAGGAACAGGAAAAGGAAAGGGGGAGAGAAAGAAAGACAGAGAAAGAGAAAGAGGAGAAAGACACAGAAAGACAGACAGGGAGAGGGAGGAAGAGGAGTCAGAGAGACAGAGACAAAGAGAGAGGAGTAACAAGAAGCTTCTTTTAGAGGTGGTATCTGAGCTAAGCTTTAAAGAATGGAGAAAAAGAAGAAGGGAGGGCATTACAGGTATATAGATCATTACGAACAAAGATACTGAGGCATGAAACAGTCTAATCCAAACAGAACACAGTAAATGATGGAAAAGAGTAAAATTAGTCTAGAAGGACAAGAAGGTTCATTCAAAAAAGCAGACTGGTAACAGATATGAGTGTTATTTTTAAGGCTGTATGTGACCATAATTAGATGTTCATTCCCCTTCAGGGTGAAGCTCCTCTCTGAAAGGAATTTTTAAACTCTCCAAGGTATTTGATTCTAATAGATTAAGGGACTAAAGAAAGGGCCAAAAGGAGGCGTTGCAGAGGATAAGCCCTGGAAACTCCCCAGCAAGATTCAGGCAATATCTCCAAGACTTAAAAAAGAGCATCTCAGGCCATAGAAACAAAGTCCTTCTGCAGGCAGCCTTGGCTAGGACTGCTGGGATGCCCTTTGAATGCAGAGACTATGAGCAACCCACAAATCAGAGACACTCCACTCCTTTCCCTCTTTTTCTAATTGCTCAGGAGAATTCTGTACAGGATTATTTTGTCTTATCACTGCAAGACAATTCCTTCTAGTAGTTACTTTGGGTCCTGTGCCTCATTCCATATATGTAAAATAACTTCAAACCCTGGTTTCCCTCTCCTCTCTTTAAACTAATAAATGGGTTTTATGCCTAATCTCACTCCTTATGCCTGCCCCTCATGCTCTTTAAATATAGGTGATGGGAATGGGATATGCCCAGACTTAAACCACCCTATTCTGAAGGGCTAGTCCCTCTCTGGGCACCCAGCCAGGACTTGGCAATTTTCTCCAGTTCTCCTTCCAACTACAAGTAGTCTTCCATAAAAGCTGGGAGCCAACCTTGGCCCCTAGGAACATTCTCTTCCAGAGGGAACTAGAAAGTAGCATCAGACCAAGTGATAACACCAGAGGGAGTGAGAAAGCACTTTTAGGTCTTCCCCATCACCACCCTTTCCTTACCACCACAGTTCACTGATAAGTAGGCAATGGCCTTCCTCTAGCTCACCTCCTGGATAAAATGCCAACACCAAAATAGGAAGACTGGCTACTCCTTTTCTCTCCCCAAAAGCCCTTTCTCTTGATGTGTGGTGAGGAGGAGAGATACAACTAGATCTAAATCTGGGTTGTCCCAAATCTTCAAAGGAAAAAAAGCCTGTCTACTGAGCAGAGTAGCATTTAATCAGAGCCAAAAAGAATTTTAAATACACACAAAAAAAGAGAGAATATTAATACTGGAAAAAGAACTCAAGAGTCACCCAATACAATCTCCTCCTGTTCCAGAATAGTGGTATTCTTGAAATAGTAAGAGAAAATATGCTCTAAATTCCTGTAACATTGTAGGTGCTCAATAATTATTTTAGTGACTAAATAAACGGGTGGGCAAAAGAATCTAGCTTTGTGAGGATTGGCAACTGATCCAGCAAAAAAGAAATGAAATCCATCCATGAAAGAAATGAGGATTCACAAGGGCGAGGAGAGAAGACTCAATATCCCTGTTGTCCCCTATAATATCTTTATTAAAAGGGACATTTTCCCCTCTATCCTGAACTTAGGAGAAAAGAAATCAGGAAAGAAAAGGCATTCAAACTCACCATAAAAGAGTCGGTGGGGTTCTTCGGTAACTCCACAAGGCAGCATGACACCCTGGCTTGGGGAGGCTGGACTGAGGGTCTGAGTGGCCTTGTCTTCCTGGCCAACTGAGCGAAGCCCTGGGCCACAGCAGTGGGTAAGAGGGAAAAGCTGCAGCCCATCCAGCATATAGTCAGGCTGGCTCTGGGCAAACAGAGCTGGCGAGGTCAGGCCCCCTGGCTGAGCACCAGGCTCTGAGTCCTCTGGGTGGAACACATCGTCCTCCAGCTCTTCCACATAATGAGGAGACTCCATCTCTCCTGCAAAAAAAAAAAAAAGGCAGTCAAGTCTGGAGTGCCACTTTCCACTCCCTTTGGATGATTAATGCCCCTGTGCCCCAAGCTCCTCCCTAACCAATGGAAGATAAGGTCAAGGACTGCTGGCATACAGCCTTGGCACAAAAGACCTATAAGTAAAGACAAAAAATTCCCTCTAAACTACCTGGGCAAAACCCAACACACCTGGCCCCTATACCAGGTTGCCCACAGCCTCCTGTACCTTTGGCTTTCTTTCCCAAACAGGCCTGTCTGTGGAGTTTAGACTGTGAGTGTTCTTGGCAGGGGCTATTTTGGCTGTTATGAGACTTGCTTACAGAGTCTGGGTGCTGCTATGGGGTATTTAGGAAATGGTAAACAATGAAAGCAAGGGGGGAGGGGGTGTAAGACACCCAAGTCATTCACCTGCCCCAGGACTGCAAGGTTACCCAAGCAGGCTCCACACACACAGGGTTCTCTACAAGTGAAAAAGAAGCATAATCTTTGCCCTAGGGAGCTCACTACCACATTCAAGCAGAGCTAACTCCTGGCTGAGCAACAACAACTACAACAAAAGCCAACAATAACCTTGCAGCCCTGCTTCCAGCTCCAGAACCTGCTCAAGTCCCTCCCAGCTGCTTAACTTTCCCCTCTGTCCCGCCCCCCACTTGCTCAACACTCACCAATAGGCACTGGAGGGTGGTTTTGGTGGTGGTGAGATTTCTGGGAGAGCCCAAGTCACAACAAGATGCTCTGAATCTGGAGAATTAGTGAACTGAGCGATGTGCTCTCCAGAAGTCCACTGAGAGGGTGAGGTTATCATCTAGAGTACCCAGTCTACAACTCCCAAAATCCCTACCTGGAAGCGTTCCCATGCTTGTTCCTTGTTGAACCTGGGAGTAGTGTATCCTACCTGCTAGGAGGAAGCCAAACTCAGCCCCTTCTCTCTAGCATCACTCCACTTTGCACTCCCTATGCCATTTGGGTAACTAAGAAGTCCCTCTTACTTTAGAAGAGAGACAGCTTAGAGAAGACTAAGTCCTGGGATGACCCACTCCCCACCTCCCACTCAGTACCTCCCATTTGTCTACTCTAAGGTCCAAGTATGTCTTAGCTTTACTCGTGCCCAAAAGCAGAAGTCACCTCCCTCTCCAATGCCCTTTCTTCAACAGAGTGCCATGGCACAAAACTTGTCAAAGATGGCCACAAAAACAGAACTCAGGACTCCTGTTTCCCAGCTCACGGCTTGCTTTCAAATACAATCCAAGTTGAACTGCTTTTCTATAGTATTTGAATAGATCATACCTAAATTTGGAGATCAAGCCCATCACTCACACTGTCTCTCTTACACACACACACACACACACATTGCCATTATTATGGACCAGAATTCATATTTTCTAACTGAACTGACCTGAGGTCCTCTACCAGAGTTAGGTACGATGGTTACCTGTTGTCCAGAAGAATGAGAGCTTTCTGCTGATAACACTAACCTCAATGAGAAAGGTTCCTTTTAAAGCAGTTGGGACCCCCACAAACATAGGCAAAAAAACAGAAACTTTTTTTTTCTCCTTTGACTCTTGTCAGCTTGTAGCCTCCAGGCAAAGCCCTAATTCTAAATGGTCGGGGTTGTGCGTGGGATCAGTAATCCCCGGGAGACCCTTTCCCTTCTCTATAGGAATTGCAGAAGTGCCCCCCCCCCCCTCCATCCGACTTTCCTCCGTGATTCAGTTCCAGACTCCTCTGCTAGTACAGGCTAGTCCAGAAGGGTTGCGGTACAGTTTGGGGGAGGGGCGGAGCATGAGGCGAGTGGTCCCTGAAAAACCTTGGGCTCAGCTGACGGAAGAGACCCTCGTGGAGCTGAGGATGTGGGACCTGACCCAGAGGGCTCTGTTTCCCTCACGAGGTCCCTGCCAGGTAAGGCGTGATTCCAAAGCGAAACCCAAGCCCTTCTGGACCTGCCCAGGTCTTTCCCAACGGTGACAGCGGTTTCCAAAAGTTGGGCTCGGCCCCAGAGGGCACAGACAGAAACTAGGCACCCGGAGTCCCTGCGGCTGCCAGAAAGCGGGGGTCATGTGCATGCTGCGGAGCTGGTCCCCGGCACAGCCTAACTCCAGGAAAGAGCCTCGGTTCTAGGGCTGGGGCGCCAGGGCTCGGAGCCAAAGCCCAGCGAGGAGCGCTTGGGGCCCCGCGCCCAGACGGAGACGGGCCCCAGATGCAAGGGAGCGGTCCTGCCCCCGCGGAAGCCGCGCGCCCCAAAACTTCACCGCATCCCTGCTCTGGAGTAGGAACCTTAAAAAAAGCGAGGGCATCTCGCGCTCCGGAGTCCCACTGCCCCCAGCTCCCGTAGTCACGGCGAGCGGGCGCTGGGGCGGAGCGCGCCCCGGGGCAGCCCCGCGCTCACAAATCCCGGCGCGGGAGGCAGCTCTTTGACCGCCCCCTCCTCCGAGCACTGCCCCCAACTGCTCCTGGTCCCCCGGCAAGCCTTCCCCGCCGCGCGCGCCAGCTGCGCCCCCCCCGGGGCCCCCTGCACCCGCTCGGCCGGTCAGCCCCGACCCCGGGGGCTTACCTGGCGAAGGGGCGCAGGCGGCGGGCGCGCGCGCACGGAGACCAGCCTCCGCCGCCGCCGCCGCCCGCGCGGTATTGTTTCCAAAATACCCCCGCTCTCGGGCATCCCGCAAACAGCTGACGAAGCCCCGCCCCTCCGCGGCCACCCGACCAATGGCAAGCGAAGCTCCGGCTCCGGGGCTGGCCAGCAGGCAGGGACGGTCGAAAATGTGCGGACCGTCCAGGAGATGCTCGGCGAGGGAGCGGGGCAAAATTCTGAACCACCACAGAAGCGAAGGGATGCCTCCCCGGCCCCTGCCTCCTCTCTGCCCCTCCTTCTTTTGGGACCCAGAAAGCGGAAAGCAAGCCCAAAAAGCGTTCCTATGGGACCCGTGGCTTTTCGTGGTCCGACTAAGTCCTGATCTGGGGTAGGGGAAAATATCTCCATCCCCGACAATAGCGAATCGGAGCAAAAGCTTCCTGTTGACAAATGGTGTGGGTCCTCGTGGCCCCGGGCCCCCAATATTGTCCTGTCCTCCGGCCGAGACTCGGCGCCTGCACCCGTGCCAAAAACGGTGACCTTACGGCCAAAAAGTCAGCGATCGGGGCACCGCGCCTGTTCAAACACGTTTTAATGTACCCCCGAGTTTCACATTGTGGACTCCAAAGAAGAGAAAGAGGAGAGGGAAGGAGGGAAAGGAGGGAGAGGAGATGGACTTTCTCACCTTGGAACTGTGGTGCCTTGATTATGACTAGGGAGATGCAAAATGAAGAGTCCGCTCTGGGATCCAGGGGCGGCCAGGGCAGTGCGGCTACCTGCGGAGCAAAGGAAGATGTGTCCGTGTCCGTCTCACCTTTCCATGAAGCCGTGAGAAGAGTCGCTGACTATCCGTCTGGGGAAGACCTCCTGCCTCCTCAGTCCATGGGCTGCAGATTTAGCCAGACTGGGAGTTTGGTGGTGGGGACCCTACTTGCTCTACCTGGTCCTGAAGGGCACGGTGACTATTTCCCTTGATGGGGATGTGATGGTCTGGTTAAACACTTCGCTTTCTTCATTTCTGTCCCGAATCCATGCGTTTTCTGCCCTTGCCCATCCTTTGGAGGAACTTTGCTGTTCCTAGGAACGCTCCCTCTTGCCTGGAAGAGCCATCTTCACTGATGAATTGTGACTTCCCTCCCTCCCGGAGAAGCGTCACCAAGAGCCCCGCCAAAGTTTGCAGTATCACAGATAGCTGCACTTCCCTCCCAGTAATGGAACATGCAGGATTGGGAGTTGGGGAATATGGATCTGAATCCTGCCTCGGCTACTTACCGCAGTCACTTATGTCAGGCAGGGCAAGCAGAGTTTTGCCACATGTTATCCAAATGAGGAAGCTGGACAAGATGACCAGTTGTAAGCTGGTGATCGGGTGAAGGGGAGACTGCAGTTCCTTTCTTATCCTTTACCAATACACAGTATGATATGGTGGGAAGAATGCTGAGGATGAAGTAAGAGGTTCAAATCCTACTTTTGATGCTTGTTCACTGTGTGACCGTGAACAAACTACTTCACCTTCCTGAACCTGTTTCCTTATCTGTAAAAATAGAGGCTTGACCTAAATGGTCTCTCAGGTCTCATCTTACCAGATCTCTGATCCCAGGATCTGCCCCACCCTGTTTAGAAGAGGTTAAGTTCTTTCTAATGAACTCAACAAATCAATTGTCCCCAAGAATTAGTAGGGGCCAAACACTAGTGGTTGTAGAGACCAAACAAACAACCTCTGCTTGGTAGATTGGAAGGGGGAAGATTCTAGGGAGAAGAAGAAAAGATAGAGAAAGAAGGATGATCAAGACATCCCCCTTGTCTTTCCTAAAGGTTAATATTCGCCTTGGCAATGGTACCAGAATTCAATTAGGGCTATCTGATCCTCTCTTGATATTTCTAGTCTAGGGGTACAAGTTTAAAGGGTCAAAACAAAAGCCTCTTCCTTGATTACCATAACTTAGCTTACATTTGCTATTTTGCTATAATACTAGTTATGAAAAACCATCATAAATAAAGAGTAACAAGTAACTGTAAACAAATAAATGATTGACAGGTTGCAGAAATCAAAGAAATTTTGCAGCCTAAAATGTACCAGAAAATACACAAGAGCGAATGAACTTTTTAGTGGGAATAAATGAGACTCAGGGCAACTCAAGACCAAGGAGACACAGGTCATCTCATGAGAGAGAAAGTTCCGAGTCATGACTACATGATAAGACTTGTTTAGGATAGTATACAGTCTGAGAAGACACTTCTGACCTCTAGAAGCCTGAGTGGGAGATGTACCCAATCTTGCTCTGAGAAAGTTCAAAGTTATTGCTACATATGTTGTTTCAGAGCAGTTGTTTATCTGTCTGTAGAAGAAAATCCTCATTTGGAGATCTCTACCCTCTTGAATTTGGATAAATAGGTGATACAGTCGATAGAGTACTGGGCCTGGAGTCAGAAAGACTCGGCTACCTGAATTCAAATGGGATTTTGGACACATATTAGCTGTGTGACCTGGGCAAGTCACTTCTTCCTGTTTGCCTCAGTTTCCCATCTATAAAATGATCTGGATAAAGAAATGGCAAACCTCTCAGGATCTTTGCTTAAAAAAAAAAAAGAAAGAAAGAAAAAGAAAAACCAAATGGGGTCAAAAAAGAGTTTGAAATTACTCGAACACACTCTCTTGAATTCACAGATATGGTTTAAAAAAAAAAAAAAAGGTCCCAAACACATATGTAACAAGAATCATGGGAATGAGAGGTGGGAAATGTCTGATTTTCTGAACTGAGTATCCTCAAAGCACGTGTCCCTCAGCACTCACCTATTTCTTATTCTAATGCTTTATATCTAGACAAGTGGTTTTGAGTCCCAAGAACAATATACAAGTCTAGAGTGAGGGAAAGGGGGGGAGGGAGGGAGGAGAGCTGGATCAAGTCCCCTATAATTACCCTGCTCTTACGTTCTACAAGGAGTCAACAATATATATCCAGACTAGATAATTTTTAAAATGTACAAAATGAATTTAATATGTTGGGAAGGATGGGATTCTGAACCTAAGATTTGGAAGGATGAAGGGAGATTGCATCTCCAAAATTTAGAGGTGAGTGAGAAGAGCTTTTAAGCATGAGGGGAAAGTTTTTCAAAGGCACAAAAATAGGTGAAAATATGCTGCTTATAAAGAGCATTAAGAAAGCCTGCTTAACCTGAAGATAGAGTGTTTGAGGAGGATTAATATGAAATCAGGTTGGAGTCAGACCTGAAGGGCATTACACCCAGAGGCATTTGTTCTTTGTCCTAGAGACAATAGGGAGCCACTGATGCTTCTAGAGCAGGGAAATTACAGGTCCCCATCTATGCTTTAGGAATATTTAATTGGGCTGTTCTGTGGCAAATGAATTGGAGAGGTGAGGGTATGGAAACCAAAGGCAATTGCAACTAAGACAGTGAGAAATAAGAAAGTCCTGAATATCTGCACAGAGAGAATATCAAATAATCTACTACTCTAAAGGTACATTCCAGTATTAAGATTATAGTTCAGGGACAAAACCCATCTACTCAGATCCACCTTTATAGAAGGGATCTTTAACCTGGGGCTTGTGATTTTGTTTTGTTTTGTTTTAATATTTTGAAAACTGCCTTTCAATAATACTAATTTTCTTTGTAATACGATGTATCTTATTTTACCCGTTTAAAAATTTTATTCTGAGAAGAGATCCATAGGCTTCATCAGACGGCCAGAGAAGTCCATAGCATACACACAAAAAGGTTAAAAAAACAAGGAAAATAATAGAAAATGGTGACATTGAGTGGCATCCAAAATCATCGTTAAGTGTTTTCTATCCTGCCCCATCACACTGACTTTTTGTCTTCCTTTTTTCCTTTCTCCTTTGTTCTTTTGCTTTCTTTAAGGGTAGTTAGATGATGCAGTAGAGAAGCCACTGGAATCAGAAGGATTTGAGTTCAAATCCAGCCTTCGACATGTAACTGTGAGACCCTGGGCAAATCACTTAGCCCTGATTGCCTAAACAAAAAACAGACAAACAAAAACATAAGATTTGGGACCATAGAAATCATTCATTCCAATTCCTTCATTTTAAACATCAGATTGTTAATAAACATTTATTTTTTTACATTTTTAATAGTATTTTATTTTTCTAAGTACATGCAAATATAGTTTTCAACATTCACCTTTGCAAAATCTCATGTTCCAAATTTTTCTCCCTCTCTATTCCCTCCCCAAGAAAACAAGCAAACCTCAGACACTTAACACTAAGTAGCTATGTAACTCTGGACAAGTCACTTAATCCCAATTGCTTTGGGGAAAAAAAAAAGACAGAAAGCAATCCGATAAGGGTTAAATGTGTAATTCTTCCAAACATATTCCATCAGGTTCCAGGGAGAAGACTATGGAGACTAAATGTGGATCACAACATAGTATTTTCACCTTTGTTGTTATTGTTTGCTTGCTTGTTTTTTTTTTTTTCTCTTTTTTTTCCCCCTTTTGATCTGATTTTTCTTGTGCAGCATGATAAATGTGAAAATATGTTTAGAAGAATTACACATGCTTAACCTATAGGGCAAGGGGGAAAGAGAGGACGGAAGAAAAATTTAGAACAAAAGGCTTTGCAGGGGTGAATGTTGAAAATTATCTTTGCATATATTTGGAAAAATAAAAAGCTATTATTCAAAAAAAAAAATAAAGAAAGAAGCTTTGAGACAGCTAGGTGTCACAGTGGGTAGAGTACTAGCCCTGAAGTTAGGACCTGAGTTCAAATCTTACCTCAGACACTTAACACTTCCTAACTGTGTGATCCTGGGCAAGTCACTTAACCCCAATTGCCTCAGGGGAAAAAAAAAAGACGTATGGTCTGAGCCTCTAAAATAAATAAATTAAAGAACACACACAAGTCTATCAGAATTGTCTTGGATCATCTCATTTTAACAAACATTTGTTACATGCCTATTATGTGTTGGGCACATAGCCCAACAAAAGGATGTGATTTGTCTAAGGTCATACAGGTAACAAATATCACAACTAAGCTTCTAACACAGTGTTCTGACTTCAAATCAGATAAGATTTTCACAAAAATCAGACTCTTCCTTATACCTTGTTTTACCTCTCATCCCTGTCAATGGCACTGATATTGTATTGTTAATTGTGTCCAGCTCTTCATGATCTGCTAGCCCATGGTACATCAGTATGATCTATGGGGTTTTCTTGGCAAAGATACTGGATTGGTTTTCCATTTCCTTCTCCAGTGATTAAGGCAAACAGAGATTAAGTGATTTGCTCAAAGTCATACATCTGGTGAATGTATGAAGCTGGGTTTCAACTCAGATCTTCCTGACTTTAGACCCAGTGCTCTACCCACTGAGGCACTAGCTGCTTGGATGGCACTCATAGCAATTGGTTAATCTTCTTAATAATGCTCAAAACTGATAGCTTTAAAAGAAACTGAATATGGACTAAGGCATCCAGAAGGTGCTGGGTGAGTCCAGAGCAATTAAGAGTAACAGGGAAAACTTCCAGAAAGTCCAAGGTGGTCATTTTACCCAATTTCCTTGGCCCCTTCTTCTACCCCTAAGAATCTTTTTCATTTTTAGAGTGAAATCAGTACTATAAAGCTAGCCAAACTATTGGGAGCCCTCTGTAGAGATCTGGGACTGGGTCTATAACTAGGTTAGGACAACTAGGTCTTTTCATGTCACTGACACAGGAAGAACACACTTCCTCTCCGGGTCTGTCCTTTAGCCTGACATCTCTGTGCAGTTCAGTCCTCCACCAACCTTCCACCACTTGCTACCATCCAAGGTACCCCAGCAAGAATTCCTAGTTAGAGCTCCAGGTGTGGGATGCCTGGGGAAGAAGGACAGACAAAATTCTGTGACATCTCTACCAAGATATTTTGCCCTCCGCTTCTTCCCCAGGCTGCTTTTGCCAGTCCAGTTCTGGAGAGCCATCCCATACCCTGAGCAAGGATGCTTGACTTTGCCTCCTTTCCGTTCTTCAGCCTCTGTGAAAATCAGTAGAAAGAGGTTTGAGAGTCAAAGCTATTAGACTCAGGAAGCAGCATCTGGAATTCCCCCTCCCTCAGCCACGTCAACATCATCCAAAGGTGTTCTCTCCATTGCAGCGATCCATGCAGACCCAGCTGTGCTTAGGACCCTGCTGGAGTGGAGGGCTCGGGTGTTGCTCTTCCCTGACTGACAGGAGTCCCCTAGTAACAGATGTGCTCAGAGCTTTTGACTGGGCTTAGGAGGAAAGGCAACCTAGCTACAGCAGCAGCAACAACCAGTGATATTAGAGAATCTCCTGACAGGCCTTTCCCTCTCCCCTCTCCACCCCTCAATTTGCTTTTTATCTTGGTAAGAGAAGCCAGCTTTGGAGGGCAGGGTCCCCTCACACACTCCCTCCTTCCAGAAGTCAAATCTGCTCTATCAGTATGACCTCTCCTCCAGAGACCCAGCAGGGGATGCAAAGAGTTAAGCTCCCTCTACTTTGTGAAATCCCTAAACTAGGATTGGGGGAAATGAGCCGGGAGCCTTTACCATTGTTTCACCTGGCTATAAGATTTCTCTCTAACACAAGGAATCAGCTTTAAGCCCCCAGTAACTGGATCTCACCAGGAAAGGAGGTTTTTAAAAACCCAGATGACAGCTGAATAATAGGAATTACCAGGCAGGCTGCCCTGGGGTTACCGAGGTTTGTAACTCAACCTCAAGGGAGGGCTTAGATTGGAAGCTGATTTATGGGAAAATCAGAAGTCATAGAGGGAGAGCCTTGAGTACCTGACCCCTTACCACTGGATAAGTGGCCTTGAGAGTCCCTGGGGCAACGTGCTAGTCTGGAAGAAAGAACCAGGCTCCAAAAGATTATTCTCTCTTTGGCCTCTGGCTTTCTGTGTGACCTTATGAGGTTGCTTTTAAGCACTCTGTGCCTCAGTGTACCTATCTGTAAATCGGGCATATCCTCCATTGCAGGGATCCAGGCAGACCAAGTTGAGCTTGGGACCCTGCTGGATTAGAGAGTTTGGATATTATTTTTCCATGACTTTTGATTTGCAGAGGTAGTGTGTATATTAATGAATTCCAGAGGAGACAGGAAAGAGCAGACTCAGGAATCAGAGTATATGTGTTCAAGTCTCCCTATGTAATCTTGAGTAACTAAGTTGTTTCTCCTTGCTGAAGGACTGGTAGTGCTTTCTAAATGCTGGTGCCCTGGACAAAGCCCCAATGGGTCCATCCTAGTTACTGCTTTAAATAAGACTACCCCACTTACCAATTTATGGACAGATAGAATTTAATTGGGGCATGGGAGGTGAGAGGAGATTAAAAAGAAAATTTGGAAAGTTAATAGCTTGGAATAAAAGAGGAAATTATTTAATAGAACCTATGGCAAAGCCTAGGGGAACGTAAAATATCAGGTAAAATATTGGTTTAGATGAGAGTCCTAAACTGGTGTCACTTGGGCTTTATCCCAAGGTATCAAAATGTAGTTAATTCATTAAAATGCAAAACTACTAAAAAACAAAAACAAAAACAAAAACAAAAAAAACTTCAGTGTTTTTTCATGGTATCCCAGAGTCTAGAACCAGTGTCTCTGACCCTGTGTCTCTGTGTCCCCTATATAGGGCAATTTCTCTACCCAAAGGGCCTTATGTCCTGAGGTCAGAGGTCAGGGACTTTCCCAGCTTTTTCTTTAACTCTCCACACCCCGTCTCCCATTGACTGCTCACCCCTGGCTGTTTTATGATGCTTTTGCTTTGGGTATCAGAATGCTTACTATTGACTCGCAGAAAGAGAAAGTTTATGTGCTCCATCGGTTAAATATCACATTATATATAGGGTATTATTTGAGTGATGGTTATATTTGTTAAATGATGGATGAATGAATGAATGAATCCACATTAACAATTGCAGACTAATTCTATACTGGGCAGAAGGAATAGGAGGAAAAGGAAATTTTCTTTCTTTCTTTTTTGAGAAGTACATGCTGCTACCATTATTTATAATTTTTTTAATTTAATAAAAAATAGAAAAACAGAAAATAAAAATAAACCAAAACTAAACAAAGCAGAACACTGTCATGTGCTCAGCAAAATGTCATGGAGGATTCAAATTATAACAGTGAATTTACAGTTCAAGAAAGGAAAAATAAAAGAAATTATATTCATGAGTGTCCATCTTTTCTTTACTTCTTTGTATGTTGTTCTTTTGCTCTCTGCTGTGAACCTTTTTTACTTGGTTCTTTTTTTCCCCTTTCATCCCCCCACCTCCTCCAAGTAGGCTATAATTAAGCAGAGTTATATTTAATAGATATACACACATACCGCCCACATACATATATCTATATATACACATACATAGAGCAACATGCATACATATCTACATATACTCAAATATGCACATATACATGCATTTATCCATATGTAAACATGCATCTAAAACTATATTAGTATGGCTGATATATAATATAAATTTCTCTCTTAAGTGAATCTTCAAGCTTGAGTGTGTTTAAGATCAATGACCACTAGTTGTACTTTTTTTTCCTAATAAATTCAATTATTGATCTGTCGTGGTATTTATGCACATCTCTTTTTTCCTATCTCTGCCAAGTTTTCTACTTTTAATTTTGCTCCTTAACTTGTCTTGCTGTTATTTAACCTCCCCCCCTTCATGGATCCTCTTTTATCTTCTCCCTCCCCCACCTTTACATCCGCCACTGCTTTTCCTGCCCCTTTATGTCTTTATAGATTTTGGAGGCTACTATACTCTTCATGGTGTGTATGTGTATATATATAATGTTGCCTATTTAACCCATTCCCAATGTGAGTAGGTTTTCAGAACTATGAGCCCTCCTTTCCCCTCTAATGCCTCTGTGTCTACTCTTCCTTTGCACTTCATTTGTTTAAATCTTTCTTTGAGCTACCCAATTCCTGATGTCAATCATAAATGTATGTATACATTTCCATGAAGAAAACATAAACAATTTGTCTATATTAATTTCCTTAAAATTAATCTTGCATATTGGCTCATATATTAAATTTTCCAGTGAGTTGATAGAAAGTCCTGAAAATCTGAAAGTTCATTGAATGTCTAGTTTTAAAATTGAATATTATAGATAATTTTGTTGGATACAATATTTTTGCTGCAGGCCTAATTCTTTTGATTGTGGGTATATATGATTCTAGGACCTTCAGACTTTTATTGTGACTGCTGATGAATTCTATACAATTCTAATTATAATTTCAGCCTATTTGAATTCCTTTTTTTCTTATTTTTTTGCAAAATTTTCTTTTTGATCTGAGGTTTTTTAAATTTGGCAATAATATTCCTATGTGCTTTCCACAAAGGATTTCTTTGAAGTGGAGATTGATGGATTTTTTTCTGTTTCTAGTTTTCCCTTATGATCTATCACTCCAAGACAATTTTCTTAGATTATTTCTTGCATTATTGTGTCAAGGTTCTTTTTTGGTCACAGTTCTCAGGTAGTCCAAGTATTCTTATATTTTGTCTTTTTGATCTGTTCTCCAGATCTACTGTTTTTCTTGTTTCACATTCTGTTCTGTTTTTTCATTCTTTGTATTCTGTTTTGTTATTTCTTGGTCTCTTATAGCTTCCCTGACTTCCCCTTGCCCATTTCTAATTTTCAAAGAGTTATTTTCATTTTTAACTCCTTTTCTTGTTGGATAACTTTTTTTTATAACCTTCTTGTTTTTCTTGGATAGTTTTTATTTTAATCTTTTTAGTTTTTCCTCAATGTCTCTCATTTGATTTTTAAAGTTTCTTTTGAGTTCTTCTATAAATTCTCTCTGGTCAGGGAACCATTCAGTGCTATCCTTTGGGATAGATGAGGCTCTTTTTACTTCAGTGTCCTCCTCTGAAGATGAACCCTGTCTTCCTTATTGCCATAGTAAGTTTCTAAGGATGTTTCTTTATTCTTTGCCCATTTTTTAAAAATGAGAAGTATTAAAGCACCTCTAATTGAGGATTAGAGGGATGGTGCCTCTGCCTTCACCTCAGCTTCCTCTCTGACTAGGAACCCCAAACTAAGAGCTCTCCCCTCCTGCAAGTGCTTGCAGCCAGCAGCATCCTTGCCCAACTGTCTCCTCTGCACTCCCGGGTATGCTGGTTCCTCTTGCCCAGGGCCCAGTCTCAGCAGTATAGCTGGGCATTGCATTCCTAATCAGCCAAAATTCTCTCAGTCTTCTTGAACTCAGACCCCCAATTCTGTCAGCTGTCCCGGAGATTCTGTGGTTCCTGCAGAAGCTTCTGCTATACCCAGTCCACCCCAGGGCTCTCCACAGGGGTCCCCAGCTGATGTTTTTGTGGATCTAGTCTGGAGGTGTTTGTACTTCACATGGATTAATCCTGGCCTGAGGTTTTTCTTCTGATCTTCTTGAGTAGTACCAGATAGACCCCTGCCCCCCCCCCTTCTTGATCTTACACTAGTCTGTGTTTGCCCTGGGGCAGAAATTTGTTCTGTTTGTGGGGAAAATCTGAAGAGCTTGAAATTTACTGACCTACTCTGCCATTTTCCCAGAATCCTCTAGAGAAAGAAAATCTCCTATTTACAAAATTTATTGAAATTTTTCCCTGTTTACATCATCTAAATATGGTCCCCAACCAAATATAGTTGAAGACACCCTCCATTGCAGAGATTCAGGTGGACCCAGTTATGCTCAAAATCCTGCCTTCAGAATTAGGGAGACCATTTTTGCACAATCTTAAAGTCAAATAATCTCTTCCTTAAGGGGGGGATTCTATATATTTTTTAAAGTTCCCCACCAAAAGCCTAGCATGTTGCTCGGTAAGGTGATAGAGCAGTAAATATAGATATAGATATCTTATGTCAATATATAGCTTCAGCATTTCTGGATAGATTACACAATAAATGTATAGCTGTATTATATATATATATATATATATATATATATATATATATATATATATAATGTAATACATATTTAAATGTTATTTATAGCTTCTGATATCTTCCTTCTGAATATATCTCCTTTCCTTACATTACCCAGCAAGCCATCCCTTATAAGAAAGACTTTTAACAGGGAAGAGGGGGAAAAAAAGCAGTTAAGTAACACCACCAAGAGATCAATTGCATTTGACAATATAGGCAATATTACTTACCTTAGGCCTCCATCACTGCAAAGAAGAGAGGAGGTACATTTTCTTGGTTCTTCACTAAGAAAAATCAAACTTTGATAAAATTACACAATGTTCATTTTTCCTTTTCTTTTTTGTTCTTTCCATTTACTAAATAAATGTTTGTGTAGTAGATAAATTAATTACTCTGATGTAGTAAAAATAATTACAGTCCATTCTCGCTGGGCCTGTTCTCTCCCATTATCTCTAATATGATATAGCTCTTGTATAAAACAAGAGAAGTTGATTTTCTCCATTTTGAAGTACTAAAAGATTTAGTCAAAATACATTTTCTCACTCTCCCCCTTGAATTATGCTTAATCATTATATTAGATAGTTTCATGGAAGCTTAAAGAGCCCTTTCTTTACACTTCCAATTTCTTTTTTTTTTTCTTTTCTTTTTTTTTTTTCCATTTAATAGCCTTTTATTTAAAGGATTTATACATGGGTAACTTTACAGCATTAACAACTGCCAAACCTCTTGTTCCAATTCTTCACCTCTTACCCCCCCCACCCCCTCCCCTAGATGGCAGGATGACCAGTAGATGTTAAATATATTAAAATATAACTTAGATACACAATAAGTATACATGACCAAAACATTATTTTGCTGTACAAAAAGAATCAGACTCTGAATTATTGTACAATTAGCTTGTGAAGGAAATCAAAAATGCATGTGTGCATAAATATAGGGATTGGGAATTCAATGTAATGGTTTTTAGTCATCTCCCAGAGTTCTTTTTCTGGGTATAGCTAGTTCAGTTCATTACTGCTCCATTAGAAATGATTTGGTTGATCTCGTTGCTGAGGATGGCCTGATCCATCAGAACTGGTCATCATCTAGTATTGTTGTTGAAGTATATAATGATCTCCTGGTCCTGCTCATTTCACTCAGCATCAGTTCTTCACTTCCAATTTCAAAATAGGACACTGCTTCTTGTCAGACATAAGAACTCTTTTTATTGCCTAATGAGACAAAACTGTGAGGATCTACTGAAAGGAACAATCCAAGTTCCTCAGGCTTCTTCTGCCTATCAGAATTGAAGTGTAAAGACAATTTCCAGAGCTCTGGATTATGGGAAGATATCCTTTCCTGGGTGCAAACGGTGAGCTCTTAGCCTCTTAAGTAAGCATATGTCTGGGATGAGACGGCCTCCCATTTGTATCTTGGTGCCTTGGGAGACTATGAATGACAATGGGCATCTTCCTCATTCTTAGGTAATGGCCACGGAAGCAATTTTGGTGGAAGCAGTAGCAGAGACAGTCTGACCGAGAAGGAAAAATAGAACACAGAAAGAAAAGAACTTAGTGTTTGGGCTGCACTCAGTGGGTTAATGTCTAAAATAGTTAATAAGCAGTTCTTAATAATGAGAATTAATAGGCCAATAAGCACAACCAAGTTGTTTGCATATATTGCAACTAAACTTGAATATGAACCTCTCAACTAAATATAGTAATTACTTGACTATTTCATGTTTAGCATTTCCCTTTCTGTATGGGAGTGCTTTCTCCTCCTCCTCCTCCTCCTCCCCTTTCCCCTCTTCCTCCTCCTTTTTCTTCTTCTTCCTCCTCTTCTTCTCATCTTCCTTTCTCTCTTTTCCCCTCTTTCTCTTATTTTTTCTCTCTCACGCTCCCTTTCTCTATCTCTCTTCCCTCCTCCTCCCCCCAGCAAGCAAAGGAAATCAACCAGGTCTTCCTTTCTAGTTTCTAAAATTCTATGATTCTGTGGTCCTGGGATGTTCCGTGGAATGCCAAATGCCTGATGGGACATTTGATTTTTATAAGATTGGTCACAGCTAAACCACTCAGCACTATGATATTCTCTTAGTCTCCACTTACATAAATTTAAAAAAAAAAAGCAGAAAGAGGGGTTGGTAGAGAAAGGAAGCCACTTACCTGGAGGGTTCCTGTTAGCTAAACAGGAACACTGATTTCACAAAGCATTATGAGATCAAAAATCTAGAGCTGGAAAAGACTTCCAAGACCAGTTAGTTTAATTTTCTCATTTTACACATGGATCCCAGAAAGGCCATATGGCTTGGCTACAAAACATTATAAGTGATAGAGGCCGGACAGCTATTTAAGTCCAAATTCAGTACTCCTTCAATTGTTTCTGAAACCCTCATTTTACAGATGGGTTCCAGAGTAATTAAACAATTTGCCAAGGTCACATTTTGCCATTGCAATCAAAATTTGAACTTACATCCTGACTCCAAATTCAACATTCTTTCCATCGATTTTCAAGTGACTTGGTCTCTACAGAAAGAAAAAGAAAGGGGCTATTGCCACATTCCACACTTGGGCACTCTGGCATTAATCATGATCCCTGTTTTGGAAAACTGGAGCAACTTCATTTTTAGAAAACTTTTCCCTAAAATCATCCATGGGGAAAGTATTTTTTATGGCTAATCAATATGGCATCACTAAAAGCCCAGTAGCTAAAGAGTTAGAAAATCTGAATTCTAGTTTTAAAGTTGTCACTAGTTAGATTTACATCACAGGATCGTAGGATCAGAAATTAAGAGTTAATCAGAGACTTTAGAAGTCATGTAGTAAACTACTTTCATTTTATAGAGAGGGAAACTGAATAGAGATACACTGTTAAATGTTTAATAACCAGCTTTTCAAAGGTAAGCAAGATGTCCTTTTATATTTAATCTGCATTATTAACATTATTAACATTTTCTCCACTACTTTCTTAATTCCACTCAATCAGCAAAACAATAATTCTTACTTGTAGCATTTGCCAGTATTTGAGGTATAAATGCTCATTCTGGAAAATATAACAATTGGCTTTTGGGAAATGTTCCAGTTGGTCCCAACATCCCTGAAAATAAAAATCAAATATGTAAGTTAAATATATCCCAAGTTACACAGAGAGTTAGGAGTACCCAAGTACTGGGTACTGTGAATAGAGGCCTGAGCCTGGAGTCAGACACTTATTAACTATGTGATCTTGTACAAATCACTTGACTCTATTTGTCTCAGTTCCCTCATCTGTAAAATGAGCTGGAGAAGAAAATGGCAAAATCTTTTTGGTTACTCTGCTAAGAAAACCCCAGTGGGGTCACATAGAGACAGACACAACTCAACAACAAAAATCTGGCACCTTTTCCTGAGTAAATCATTCTATTTCTTTGCACATCCTCATTTATAAATAGCCGTTTTTGTGCAATGGACCCTTTGGGTAGTCTAATGAAGTCTCTGAACTCCTCAGAATATTGCTATTAGAAAAATAAAATAAAAATGTTGAAATACAAAAGAAACCAATCATATTTAAATATATACTCAAAATATTATTTAAAAAAAAACAAATTTATGGACCTTAGGTTAAAAATCACATAACACATGATTTCCAAATTCCCTTCCAGTTTGAGGTCTCTACATACTGGGAAACTATTCAGCATGGGCAAACACAAATGTATGCTTCAGCCTCTGAGCTGATGGAGGAAGGATAAACTAACACTTAATTAATGTGATTGTGCCATCCTGTTTGCTAGGCTGGTCCCAGTTTCCCCCTTTTTAACATGGGAGAATACCCATATGATCTTAGTTTCATAAGCTGCCCCCATTCCTCCAGGGAGGCCCAAAATGTTGGAGGCCCTGAGATAATCTTTTCAGATAAATTCTGAATATTTCTCAGCTTTTAAAACTCCACCCACCACCTGGGCTACAGGAATATTGCATCAGACAGCAGGAAGCAGCCCAACACCATCCATTGGTGGCACATTTTCAGTTTCTACTTCTGTTCTCTCTAGCCCTCAGCCTGACTTGGAGGCCTGTTTTGAGGCAACAACAATAGCTGACATTTCTACAGCATTTAAGGGAAAGCCAGGTAGTGTAACAGATGTAGGAGTTGACCTAGAGTCAGAAAGACTCATTGTTATGAGTTCAAATCTGATCACAGACATGTATTAGCTATGTAATACTGGGCAAGCCACCTAACCCCATTTGCCTTACTTTCCTTAACTAAAAAATGAACTAGAGAAGAAAAATGTCAAACTATTTAAGTGTCTTTGCCAAGGAAACCCCAAATGGGGTCACTAAGAGTCAGACACAATTGACAATAACATAGCATTTTAAAATATAGGGGCAGCTAGACGGTGCATGGGATAGAGCACTGGCTCTGAAATCAGGAGGACTTGAGTTTGAACACTTCCTGGCTGTGATCCTAGGCAAGTCACTTAACCCCAATTGCCTTACACACAAAAAACATTATATATATATATATATATATATATATATATATATATATATACACACACACATACATACATATATGTGTATGTATATATATGTGTGTGTATATGTATATATACACATATGTGTGTGTGATTATATATATATAAAATGTTTCCCATATATTATTTTGTTTGGGATATACAATCATTGAGGCATAGGGAAGTTAAATGACTTACCTATAGTTGTACAGCTAATAAATATTAAGAGATCTTCCTAGATTTAAGCTTAGTACATGAACCACCAAACCAAACTGCTATTCCTTTCCACCCCTTGGTTAAGGGACAATTGGAATACTCTTTTTCTCATATCTGATTTTTTTTTGAGCCATATTTTGATCAAATATGTGTGTTCATTTAATGATAGTGTGGAATAGTGGATAGAGTCAAGGAAGAGTCAATCCTTTGATAATAGCTGACTGTGTGACCTTGGGCAAACAATTATGACGTCTAATTGCTCCTAAGATATTCTGAACTGCAGAGAATTACAAATCTGTATTATTAGAGGAATTTTCCTCAAAGTGACTTCTCTACACTATGTCTAATTTTCTATGTACTTTTAAGTCTAATCCAATCCAGTTTTAATGAAAAATTAACAATTTTAAATACTTATTAATTTTAAATGTATTTAATATTAATTTTAATGTTACTATGTTCCTTTTAAATTACTATTAATTTTAATATATCAAAATTTAAAATATATCAACCAGCAAAATAATAAATCAAGTTTAGATCATTTTTAAATATAACCCCCTCTTTTTCTTCCACCTCAATAAGCAATCCATGTAACAAAGATACAGAAAGAAAGAGAAAAAAGTAATTAAGTAAAACCAGAGAACAAATCAACCAGGTTTAACTGTATATACAACATTCCACCCCCAGGTTTGGGACTCTCCATTCTAGGAATATCCTCCCTTTCCCATTATCCTTCATATGAAGCTGTTCCCACCCAGCATTAAGGGAAAAGTTGGTTTCCTTTACTTTGAAATTCTAAAAGATTCAACCAAAATAAAATTTTTTCCTTATCCCCATTACCAAGAATGACAGTTTTTCCTGGCTTATGACAGGTAGGTTAGGTACTTTTGAAACATTCTATTATAGATTTGAAGTAAGAAAAGATCTTAGAATTCAAACCTCTAATTTTATCGATGAGAAAATGGA
This sequence comes from Sarcophilus harrisii, assembly GCF_902635505.1. Lineage (NCBI taxonomy): Eukaryota > Metazoa > Chordata > Mammalia > Dasyuromorphia > Dasyuridae > Sarcophilus > Sarcophilus harrisii. The sequence continues at coordinate 260,924,857 of NC_045427.1, forward strand.
AGACCAGGGAAATTAACTTATTTGTCCAGGATCACACAGGCAGTGACAGAAGTGAGGCCTCTCTACTGTGCTGTTCTTCCACAGGAACTTTTTCTATGATCTGTGTCCACTGCAACAAAAACTCACTTTGCAGTCTTAGACTTTAACTGAACCTGCTATTCAGATGATTTATTGATTAATAAGGGTGAGGCCATTTGAAAAACACAAAGCAAACATTAGAACATTAAAATTAGAACATAAAACTTTAAAACATTATTTACAGAGGAAAGAGTACACATAGGTGCTAGTAATTCATTTCCCAACAATCTGGATTTAAATTTCGTTATTTTTTACAGAATCTACCCAGCCTTTCATTAACAAAGTTGTTTTCCTCTGTTTTTAAGAAATCTCTAACTCAAAATAAAGTCTGATACCATTAGGCTCTGGAAATCGATGTCAGGAAGATAATAAACAACTCACCTACTGACATTACTCTGCTTACTAAAATCATTCTGAAGATAACAGAATTCCAGAGCTGCAAGGTGCCTTCATCATCATCGAATCCAACTCACAATTAAAAAGAATTCTCTCTACAATCTACCAGAAAATAATCATCCAGTCTTGGTTTCAAGTTCTCCACTGAGTGAGTGCCCATGACTTCCCAAAGTGAGACATTCTAGTTTGTGATTTGTCTTACTCAAACCTTAAATTTGCTACTTTGCCACATCTATTAATTGTTTCTATTTCTATCCTATGGGATAAAATAGAACAAGCATCAATCCTCTTCATAGCACCAACTCTTCAAATACTTGAAAAAGCTGTCATCTCCCATTTATTATTTTGTTCTCCAGACTTCTGTTGTTGTTTGATTGGTTTTCAGTCATATCCGAGTCTTCATGACTGCATTTGGAATTTTCTTGGCAGAGATACTAGAGTGATTTGCCATTTCCTTCTCCAGCTCATTTTACAGATGAGGAAACTGAGACAGAGTTAAGTGACTTGCCCAGAGTCACAGAGCTAATAAGTATCTGAGCTTAGATTTGAATTCAAGAAGATGAATCGATTCCAGGCCCAGCACTCTATTCTCCAGGTCACCACCCTGCTGCCCTTTCTCCAGACTCACTATTCTTACTTCCTCTCATCAGTCTTCATATGGCAACCATCCTGGTTGTCTAACTTAACAAGTTCTTCCTAAAATATGCCCCCCCCCCACAGAAATCAACATCATAGTATTCTAGCTGTGCTCTAATTAAAACAGAATATGAAAAAATCCTCATATCCTTATTCCCAGACATGACATTAATTCTTAATTAAGATTGAAATTATATTTGCTTTCTTGGCTATTATATAGTTGATTCATATTGACCCAGCCAAAAGGATTAGGAATGGAAAATACCCTAATAAAGAACTATGAACTCTTACCTTTTATCAGAGCAGGTTACTAATTGCTAAATAATAGCACCTTCCAGTTTTATCTTTAAATTCTCTCCAGATGTTTTTGTTTAGATGAGTCTCACATTTATTTAACTCACACATACAAAAAAGCTCAAATAGAGAGCTCCCCTTTCCCCCATGAAAGTAGATGGATGAACAAAATTGACATTATTTCTTACTTATCTGGCACAATTCTTTCTCATAATGCAGAAATGTCAACTATTCAGATTTACAGAAGGACAGAGAGAGTGGGGGAAGGGACATACTCATAACCTATCTCTAAATCCCATTTACCAAAAGTAATGATACAAAGCTAATAATTTTTTAAAAGCAGGAAATTCTATTGGTTTTGAATGTTGATTTTTTTTAAACGCATAAACTTTTTGTATTCAGTTTGAAGAGTTGAGCATTTTGTATCTTAAGCATCCAAATGTAGTACTCAATGTCTCATAATTTTTTATACTTTTGAATTTATACTTATCATAGCAAGTCTGAAATATAATTGTTTTGCACATTTATTTCTGTGGATTTAAGCACTTCTTTTTATTTCTCAATAGTATTTTATTTTTCCAAATATACATAAAAATAGTTTTCAACATTCATTTTTGTAAGACTTTGTGTTCTAATTTTTCCCTCCCTTCTTTCCTTCCTCCCTCCCCAAGATAGCAAGAAATCTTATATAGATTAAATATGTGCAAATCTTTTAAACATATTTCCACATTTGTCATGTTGTGAGCACTTCATTTTAAAAAGAATAAACAAATATAAGACTCAACTAAGGAAAGTTATCCAGAGGAAGGGGAACTGGAAAGATAACAAAACAATTGGAAAAGATCTGCAAAGATGTTCATAACAAACTTTTTACCCATTATGGATAAGTGGGCCAGATTTGGATTCTAAAAATATCTAACATTTATCTAGCACTTATAAAGTTTACAAAATCCCTTATAGATGTTATCACATTTTGTCCTCAAAACAACCCATGGAGGTAGGTGTTTTTTATTCTTTATTTTACAGATGAGGGAACGGAGGTAAACTGGTTAAGTAACTTGACCTGCATCACCACAACTACTAAGTATCTGAGGTCTCCCTGAACCCAGATTCAACACTCTAAGGAAGTAGATATAGCAAAGAAGGAAAAGTTGGAGAAAGCAACTGGGTAGGAGCAATTAAATATATACAGAGTGTATCTCTCTATAGAAAGATATAGATATGTTTATATAAATTATATGTATATATAATAAATATCTAGTTCACATATGTATGTGCACAGATCCACTTTTTTTTGTTGGATCATTTTCAGTTGTGTCCAACTCTTTGAAATTCTATTTGATGTTTTCTTGGCAAAAATACAAGAGTAGTTTGCCATTTCCTTCCCCAATTCATTTTACAGATGAGAAAACTGAGGCAAACAGGGTGAAGTGACTCATAAGTATCTGAGATCAGATTTTAACTCAAGAAGAGTCTTCCTGACTCCAAACCCAACATTCTATCCACTGTGACATCTAACTGTTACACACACACACACACACACACACACACACACACACGATCAAGGCAGCTTGTTGGCACAATGAATTGAGTACCAGGCCTGGAATCAAGAAGATCTGAATCCAAATATGGTCTCAGACATTTGCTAGTTGTATGACTAATCACTTAAACTAGGTTTACCTCAGTTTCCTGAACTGCCAATGGGAGAATAATGGCATCTACCTCTCAGAGCTTTCATGAGGATCAAATGAGATAATAATTATAAATACTTAGTACAATGCCTGGCATATAATAAGGGCTATATAAATGTTATCTATTATTAGCTATTATATATACACATATGTATATATGTAATATGCACATGAGTGTATATATTTATTTGGCCATGAGGTGATTTCATTGGTATAAGGAATTTTTATTTTATTAGTGCATATCAGCGACTGTTCTACAATTTATAATCTTAAAAATCTGCTAAGGAGGCCAAGTGATTTGTCCTGTATCCCTCCTACAACCAGTATATACCAGAATAGATCTTGAAACTTAGTTCCTCTAACTTTGGTGCCAGATATCCAATCACTGGATAACAGTGCCTCTCACAACATGTCACAGGAATTCTGTTCCTCAAAGAAGTGTCCAAGAACTTGTTGTTCATCATGTCCAAATCTTCATGACTATTTGGAGGGGTTTCTTGACAAAGATACTGGAGTGATTTGCCATTTCCATCTTTAGCTCATCTCACAGATGGAAACTGAGGTAAACAGGGTTAAGTGAGTAACCCAAGATCACACTGCCAGTAAGTAACTGAAGCAATATTTGAACTCAGGAAGATAAATCTTCTTCACTCCAGGTCTGCCACTGTGCTACCATCAAAAGACTACATGAGTTAAAAAAAAAAAAAACACCAACAGTTATATGATACAAATGAGGAATAACTAAAAGACATTCCTTTGCTCATGAGGACAAGAGAAAGCCCCTAGAACATTTGGGGATCTTTGGGTAGTGAACTTGTGGGGGAATGTAGACAAGGGTCACACAGGTCAGGTCAGCATGGATATACTGGTATCTTGAAAGAAATATCTTCACTAAGGAACTCAGAGCGTATGAAAATTCTGTAGTCTCTTCTTATACTTTGTTAATGTAATTTTCAATCTTATTAACAGTCTACAAATCCTATGACAAACAGTGTTTAACAGAGATAATCAGCAGCTTCTTTTCTGAGAAGAATCTTTCTGGGTTCACTTATCACAGTGTCTGGAACACAGCAGGAACTTAATAAATGCTTTTTGATTGGTTGGTTAGTGCAACAAGCATTTATTGAGTGTTTACCCAGAACCATTCTAGGTGCTATGGAAGGTATAATTGAAGAATACTCCATCCTCTTGCCCTCAAGAAACATAGTATCTTCTTGTAGAGAATAAACTTCTGCTACTAATGATATCTGATCAAGGAGCAACATGTGTAAAGGTTTTGCAATGGTGAATGATGAAAACTATTTCTGCATGTATTTTTAAAAAATGAAAAACTATTGTTATAAAAATAATAAGAGTATATACTTTAAAAAGGAGTAACATGTGTAGCATTGATAATCTAAGGTATAAAAAAGAAAATCTGTGAAGTTCTAAAATCATAGGAGTATAGATTTAACCCTGCAAGGGACCTAGGAGGATACATAGTCCAGCATCCTCCTTTTATATATGTAAGGAACTCTCAGAGATAGTGAGTCAACTAGTTAATAAACATTTATTAAGCTTCTCCTAGGTATCCAGCAAGCATTGAACACTGGGAGTGCAAAAAAAAAAAAAAAAAAAAAAAAAAGGAAAATACAGGCCTTCTTCTCAAAAAGCTGATATTCTAAAGGAGGCAAACCATGAAAGCAACTATGTCCAGATGAAATATATACAGGATAAAATGGAAATTCTCAACAGAGGGAAGGCACCAGAATCAAGGGATCTCAGAAAAGGCCTTTTGCAGAAGGTGAGATTTTAGCTGGAATTTAAAAGAAGTCAGGAGGTAGAAAGGAAAAGGAGGAACATTTCAGGCATGGGTGACAACTAGTGAAAGAGTCTTAGAGTTGGAGGAAATGACTTGTTCAGTTAAGTTAGTAAACGCCAGAGCCAGAAATCAAATCTAGATACTCTGATCCAAGATGCAGTACACTTTCCATTGTATCATACTGCCTCCTTAAGGTCAAAGGGCTCTTTCTTAGCAATGACTTTAAAATTATTATCAACAGAAATAGGAAGTTCCCATTGAAAGTATGACACTGAACAAAGGCTCATAAGATTGCAAAATTTAGAGCAAGAAGGCCCCTTGGCAGTCATTTAGTTCTACATCCTTATTTTTCAAATGAGGAAACTGAGTCTCAAACAGGTTAAGCCACTTAAGTAGTAAGTTTAGAGCTGAAATTTAAACCCACATTCCCTGGTTTTGGGGATAGTAATCAGAACTCATGGGTTCACTGCCCCATCTTGTCACAGATATGTTATGACTCAGTTGCCCTCACTTCCTGGCCATCCCTTGAGGTTTTCTGTTGCCAAGAAGGGAGAAGGTGATTCAAAATAATCCCAACCGGATATTCTCTCTGAGTATTACACAGACCCCAAACTCATGACAACTTTTCTCCCTTTTGTCATTTGGCCTGTCCTAAAAGGAGAGAAACTAAGATAAAAAAATAGAAGCCTTTCTTCTGAGTCCCAGTTTGGGACTAAGGGAAAGTTCTTTCTGTGGAAAAATAGGAAGGAATTATACTCTGCTAGGACTGAATTGGCTCAATTTGTGGGGCCCCGTATCTACTTCCCTCTCCCCTCAATTGGACAACTGGTCCCACAAAGAAAAAAACCTGAAAGGCTGATCTAATGTTCAGTTTTATTTACTAAGTTTCCTAGTTCCTGCGGAGAAGCTGAGATCTTTCATGGGAGACAGGAAGGCCCTATGTCACCTAAAACCTTTACTTATTGATGAAGGCAGGAAGTTCCTGTTGCAAATTCCAGTCAGTCATCACCTGAAATCTATCTGGTTTGTTCCAAGATGTTCTTGTGTCCATTTTTTTTAAATGATTGCCCCTCTAGTCCATCAGTTTCACACCCAAAGGAAGGATTGTACCCTCTTTCCCCACCTTCCCTGCTTCCAAAATCATCAGTTCAGCTATTTAAGGAGGGAAAAAGTCAGGCATCAAAGCATACAATAAGGGTTCTTATTGGAATTTTCTCTAATTGTTCTCAGGTTACAAAAAGTGTGATATTTCTGAACAACTCTAAACTACACCACCTTCACTCCTGGCATCGTCTCCAACTTCTCAGCTCTGTAAACTTGGCTGCTCCTGAAACCACAGTTTTCGCTTTATATTGCCAGGATCAAGACCTCTACCTCACTTTTTAATCATCTCTAAACCATGCTATACCAGTGGCCCCTTCTTTGTCTTCCCTCATTAGAATATGTAACAGCAGATTTATTGTCCAATATCCCCCACCTCCATGGTTACAAATGTAGCTCCTTGAATAAAAGCAGGGAATATCTTCCTTGTTTGGTACCCAAAGGAATATGGCAATAGTAAATACTTAATAAATTCTCCAGATATCTATCATCTATTTGTTTGCCTCTCTCTCTCTCTCTCTCTCTCTCTCTCTCTCTCTCTCTCTCTCTCTCTGTCAATCAGTCTGGTTGTCCATCTATTTATCTGTCTTTCTGACTGACTATCTATCTTTCTGTCAATATACCTGCTCATATCTGTCTATCTGCCTGCCTGCCTATCTGTCTGTCTCTCTTTCCATCTCTCCGTCTGTCTGCAATTAATTTCCCATTGGTTATTTAATCTGCTATCAAACCACAAGTATTGGGGACCCAAAGAAAAAGCAAAAACAGTCGGTGTTCTCAAGAAACTCATGATCCAGTAGGAGAGATAACATATATATAAGTAGGCCTATACAAGATACGTACAGATCAGATACAAGATAACCTTAGAATGGAAAGCACCAGCAGCTAGAGGGATCAGAAGGCCTCTATAGAAGCTGAGATTTTAACTGAGATATACAGCGGTATCTTGGATTTATTTCTTAATAAAGTAGAAAGAGAAAAACAAGAGTGATTTGTTATCATGATGAGCCTTTTCAGTGACTGATTTTCCCCAACTAGCCATTAATTGCTCTTGTCCTAATAAATCCTTCCCAAAAACTGCTACCTAAAAATAAAGTTAAGATTTATGCAAGAAATATTTCTCTGCTGAATTGACTCAAATTTATAAGAATTGAAGCCATTCTCCAATTGATAAATGGTCAAAGGATATGAACAGACAATTTTCAGGTGATGAAATTGAAACTGTTTCTACTCATATGAAAATGTGTTCCACATCATTATTAATCAGAGAAATGCAAATTAAGACAATTCTAAGATAATACTACATACCTCTCAGATTGGCTAAGATGACAGGAAAAGATAATGACGAATGTTGGAGGGGATGTGGGAAAACTGGGACACTGATGCATTGTTGGTGGAATTGTAAACAGATCCAACCATTCTGAAGAACAATTTGGAATTATGTTCAAAAAATTACCAAACTGTGAATACCCTTTGATCCAGCAGTGTTTCTACTGGGCCTGTATCCCAAAGAGATATTAAAGAAAGGAAAAGGACCCACATGTGCAAAAATGTTTGTGGCAGCCCTTTTTGTAGTGGCAAGAAACTGGAAACCTAGTAGATGCCCATCAATTGGAGAATAGCTGAATAAATTATGTTATATGAATATTATAGAATATTATTGTTCTATAAGAAATGATCAGGAGAATGATTTCAGAGAGGCTTGGAGAGACTTACATGAACTGATGCAAAGTGAAATGAGCAGAACCAGGAAATCATTGTACATGGCAACATCAATATTATATGACGATCAATTCTGATAAATGTGACTCCTTCCAACAATGAGATGATTGATGCCAACTCCAATGATTTTGTGATGAAGAAAGCCATCTATACCCACAGAAAGGACTGTGGGAACTGAATGTTGATCACAATATAACATTCTCACTCTATTTGATGTTGTTCGCTTGTACTTTGTTTTCTTACTCATTTTTTTCTTTTTGATTTGATTTTTCTTGTAAAGCAAGAGAATTCTATAAATATGTTTACACATATTGGATTTAACATATAACTTAACATGTATAACATATATTGGATTGCTTGTCATCTAGGGGAGGTCATGGGAGGAAGAATGGGAAAATCTGAAACACAAGTCTATGCAAGGGTCAATGTTGAAAAATTATCGGTACATATGTTTTAAAAAGAAAAAGCTTTAAAAAAAAAAAAGAAATACTTCTCTGCTGATCCTATTGTAAATTTCATTCAACAAGCATTTTATTCAACACTTACTATGTCTGAAGCCTCCACTGGAAGTCCTGCTCTAATGTGTAGAGGTAACCTGGCATTGTCATCAGCCAATAAGCATAAATTAAACTCCTGTTATGTGCTAGGCATTATGCTAAGTTCTGAGAGTACTAACACTGAAAAGAAAGACAGTCCTGCCCTCAAAGAGTTTATAATCTACTAGGAGAAGACTATACACAAAAGGAAGCTGCAAAGAAAAGTAGAGAGAGAAAGGCTCCCAGCTTGGGGCTTGATGGAGAAATGCAAAAGAGTGAAGCCAGGTGGCAGATCAAGAGATGGCTGACCTGAATGTCCACTTTAAAGGGAGATTTTTGGTGGAGGCAATCAGGAGGACAGAAGATATTAATGAGGTTTGAGTAACAAGGCTAATGGGTGAAGGTAGTCCTGTATTGACCAAGTCTGTGCCTCTGGAATACAAACTCTAGTGGGTCCTAATGAATTCAAATTCTGTCTCAGACATTTACTAGACACTCAGAGAGTTAGAGGAATGTCTAGCCCAAGCATAGGAAGATTTCCTCACACTAATGTTTATCATCAAGGGAATGGATGGATAAGAACAATTTGTTCCAACAGTTGTGAAGGCAGTTGAAGCAAGTGCCATTGAGTCCTTAGAGCTTAGTCAAACATCAAAGATGTCAAGGCCATCCATTGCATCACAAGCCACTACTAGTCATCCTGACTTTTTTCCTTCCACTGGACTTTGATGACTGGAAGAGAGAATAAAACTGACAATTTTGTGCAGCTCTGCCTTACTTAAATTCAATTCATGCAGAAGTCAAGATGTCACCTTCATGATGTCAGTGGTCCTCTTTGAAAAAGGACAAACAACATAAAGGACAAACCATTTGATGTTTAGTACTGTGCTAAATATAAGGCATACAAACACAAAAGGTAAAAAATAGTGATCTGTTTCAGTTGAAAGAAGTACCCATTCTGATAGAATCTAAAATCCTTAAGTACTGATATATTAAAGTTTATTAAGGCACTCAATTGGACCTGACAGATAAATATTTTAAAAGGAAGAGCTTACATTATACTAGAACAATGAATAATGACAAGCTTAAGGTTCCTAGCTCTGTTATAAACATGCTCCTCACTGAACCTACTTTCAACTAAAATCAAGAGCATAATAACACTTTTAAGTTTCACTCCAGGTTTAAATCTATGATTCTCTGATAACATATATGCAACATTCCATACTTACAATCCTTTCTCCCACTCCTCTTTATTGAGGGAAGTATGTTTCCCTCTATTCTGAAAACAAAATTGATTGTTGCATTTACTCAGAGTTCTGATTCTTTTTAGCATTGTTTTCCTTAACATTAATCTAGTCATTTTATATATTGTTCTCCTAGTTTTATGGCACTCAGAATCAGTTCCAATAAATGTTTTCATGTTCCTCTGAATTCTGCATATTTATCATTTCTTATGGCACAATAATATTTCATTACATTAAGGTACTATAATTTGTTCAACCATTAGAAAGGAAGAAAACAATATTTATTAAGCATGTACTGTGTGTTGTTGTTCAGTCATTTTCAGTTGTGTCTGACTATTCATGATCCCATTTGGAGTTTTCTTGGCAAAGATACCAGAGTGCTTTGTCATTCCCTTCTCCAGTTCATTTAACAGATGAGGAGACTGAGGCAAACAGGATTCAGTGGCTTACCCACTGGTTTACCCAGAGTCATCCTACTAGTAAATGTCGAAGGCCAGATTTGAATTCAGGAAGATGAGTCTTCTTGACTCCAAGCCCAGGATTTTACCCACTGTACCATCTAACTGCTCACTTACTATGTGTCAGGAAAAAAAAAGATAGTTCTTACTCTTGAGGAACTTACATTTTAATGTTTAAAGACAATTCCCCAAAGGGACCTGTTTAGAAAAGTGATGAAAGTATCCAGCAATGGGACATGGTTTTGAAATCTGGAAGCCAGGAAGGGAATTGAGGTTGATCTGGTTCCTTCCACAAAATGGAGGCTCTTAAGGAGGAATTTACAAATAGGAGAAGAGGGGAGAGCTGACAGTCAGAGAATCTAGATTAAGAAGGCTGCAAGAGATGTTAAATATTTTATAATGAGAAGGCCCTAGTCACTTAGAATATTCTAGGATGAGACAATGGTCAAGGCTTGGGTTTTAAGTCTAGAAGCCAGACATAGAATTGCGTACTGAATGTCCAGTAGATGAAGAATCACTTTGTTTTGAGGGTTTTGTGGGGCTTGGATTTTTTGTTTGTTTGTTTGTTGCTGTGAATATATTGGTATGGTTGGGATCTTTCTTTGACCTCTCTGGGTATATAGGCCCATTAAAGGAAATATAAGCCAAAGGATGTGGTGTTAATGACTTTTCTTGCATAATTACAATTTTTTTTTTTTACAAGAACACTGACCAATTCGCAGCTCCAGCAAGAATGCTTTAGTGGTACTGTCTTCTACATCCCCTGAAATATTACTTCTATTTTGGGTCATCTTTGCCAATTTGCTGTATATAAAATAAGAGTTCAGAGTTGTTTTGTTTGAATTTCTCCTACTATAAATAATTTGGTATGTGTATATGTATGCTTATAAATATTTAGGCATGTATGTTTATATGTTGAGATTCAAAAGGAGACCCCAAAAGGTTGAGGTCACAGACAGGTATTGTGAGGTATCTCAAAAGAATTTGCAGACTTGAACCCATCTTCAAGTCAAGGGGCAAAGTGTATTGTAATTGTAACTCCAATGGAAGAGAGCTAAATTCTAAAAGAAGACAGATTTATAGGAAAAGATAAAGAAATCTGGTTCTTCATGTCACTGATATGCTAATTTTATGGCCCAGAGGTAGAATTGAGGAGTGATCTGGTGTGCATCTCACCATTTTGTCTCTAGAAACCTTTTTATAACTGACCAACAGATTATTATCTGATAGTCAGGAAAATTTCTAGGACTATACTAATATTCCTAAAGCCAGGAGATTTTAGGATCATTGAAAAACAAATTGTTAGAACAATAGCTCTCCTAAGGTCTGGGGGCCTCAGGATTATTGCTATATTTCTTCTAGAAACTGCATTCCCATCATATATATGTATACATATATATGTTCTTAATTTGCTTTTCTTCTTTTGTAAACCATTTAAGAACATTTTAAAAGTCATTTGGAGTAATTAAAAAATAAAACTGTTAAACCAAGGTATACAGCAGTTTCTCCCCAGATGGGCATTGGTCCTAGCTTCAAATGACCTGGATTTTTTAGTCTTAGCTTCAAGGCTAATGAGCTGTGTGACCCTGAACAAGTAAGTTATTTAACTTGTAAAAGCTTCACTATTGCTCTGTGAAATGAGACTATCTGCTCTATTCTAGAGCACTGCAATGCATGGGTCACTTACACTTTGGGTCTTGAAATGTCTCTACCGGGGTCAATTGAATATTATTGTTGTTATTGTTAAAGAAAAAATAATTTTCATATTTTTAGAAAGGAATTCAAACAGAAACAGTGATGGAACAAGTTAACATCCAGTCCTAACCATTTTACAAGCTTATTATGAAGAGAGTATATTGTAACTCTTTAAGCTGAGTGTGAGTAAATAAATAAATGAATAAAATGAATAAATGGGGTTGTTAGTGCAGTGGATAGAGCACTAGCCCTGGTCAAGAGGATTTGAGTTCAAATATGACCTCAAGCACCTACTAGTGTGTGACTATGCACAAATCACTTCATCCTGTTTGCCCCAGTTTCCTTATCTGTAAAATGAGCTAAATAAGAAAATAGCAGACCAGTCGAATATCTTTGCCAATAAAATCTCAAACAGGATTACAGAGAGTCAGACATGACTGGAACAACTGGACAACAATAACTCTGTGAAAAACACTTATTTTAAGATCTGGGAGATACAAACATTACTACTATGGTATCTCTTCATCATGCTTTACCCACTATACTTGGGCAATTAACTCTACCTCTACCTAGACCACCACTATAAATCCTCCCCATACCCCCCCCAAAATACTTGGTCCCTACTTTTGGGTCCCTATGTTCTGATAAGTGAGCTTTTGCTTTATCTCAACAGTAACCAGGCTTTCCACCACTACCAATTTGCTGTATATAAATGGAAAGAACCTGCCACCATATGGAAAGAACCAAAGGTCCTTAGGATTCAGCAGCAAAACAGATGATGATGAATTTTTTTAAATGTTGTTTCCATTGATAAAATCAATTTTATTTCTGATGTTAAACAATAACTTTAGTGGTGAGGACTTGGTTTTTGTGAACGTGGGAGCTACAGCACCTGCAGAGGCATTTACCAAGCTGATTTCCATCAGGATTGCTTCCCCAGACTATGGCTATGAGTGGTTGTTTTTTCAGTAGTTGATGCTAGTGGTGATAAATGGGTTGGGTCCTCTCTCCACAAGAGTAGCTCCCTCTGATGATGGAACAGGAAGATATCAGGACCAATGTTTGTGGTAGAAGTAAGGATACTATTTTTCCCAGAGTTCTTGTACTCTAGACTACCTCCACTGGGGTCTGCTTGAGAGAAAAATAAATTTTACTATTATATTAGAAAAATGGTTCTTCTTATCTTACTTGATGAAATTAAAATAGAAACAATCCTGGAACAAGTTACAAAAACTACTATATTCTTTTATATTTAATATTCTGTGGGCTAGTGCACAGATGGAGAAAATACTGCTTTCTATAGTTGAATAAAAATATTAAAATGTAAGTTTGTCTTCTGTAGGCTTATGAAAAATAGGGATGCTGTATATGGAGGAATTTTTATTCTATTCTCAGAAATTAGTTGTTCCATAGACTATCCTAATGTGAATTGCTTTCAGTTACATATTATAACAGTTGAATACTATAAGTCCATTGGCGAATTTGATTGTTAGTATTTACTATTTTAAAAAAAAAGTATTTTCTATTACTCAGTGAAGATATGTTGCTTCTTGTTCTTATTGTTGTTGCTTTCTACCTTCTCCCCCTCCTCCTCCTCCTCCTCCTCCTCCTCCTCCTCCTCCTCCTCCTCCTCCTCAATAAAATAGGGGGAAAATATTGCCAAATTTATGTTTCTTCTGTATTTCAATTTTGATACTCGAGCTAGGCCCTTAAATGTTTGTTCCTTTCCTTATTTTTACCTTTTTCATCTTTTCAGACTCCCTGGTAGTACCAAAGTATCCATAATAGGAGCTGAGTTTTTTTTAAGTACAAAAGAATATTATAATATTACAAAGAATATTACATTCTTGGATTATATGAAATATTATTTTAAAATAGATTGCTCATCCTGAGAAGGAATTTTGTTAAATGGGTATCTTTTCACCTATTTTTGGAATGCAACATTTTAGTATGTTTTTTAAAAAAGTAATGTGTGTGTATATATATATATATATATATATATATATATATATACATATATTATACTGAAGGTGGGGCATGTTTATTAAATATTCTTTGGTCAAAATTTTTGAACTTTGATTTTCCAGGACCAAATAAATGGAAATTTGTGGTACATAGTCCTGTTTAGAAGTTAAAGTAAACAATTGTGACTTATAAGGAATTCTAAACTTCCTCTTGAAATTAAGCAATTTTCTTCAGATTTTGGTTCAGATTGACTATCATGGTATGAAGAAGAGATGAGATTTTTCGTGTAGTATTTCCATGAATGGCTTTATCTAATCCGTTTACTAATATCAGTTTATATAATATATTTTATATATAATAAAATAATAATCTTTAACTGCATCTGTTTCTCTATCCATTTGCAATGAAGAGGAATATTTTAGCTTTTAAATTAATCAAGTACAAATGACTTTATTCCTTCTGTTATCTATAAGCAGAAGCATTTAAAACTTCTTTGCATATGATTCAACAAGTATCATTTTGACAAAATTGTAGGTAGCACAAAAATTTTCATTTTGAATAAGCTTTTTGGCATTTAATAGTTTTTTAAACAACCTTGTATAAGTAATGCTATTGATTTCACAAACTTTTAAAGAGTATATTTTAGTATGTTAAAAGGATCTGATTTTGACTGGGAAAATGCTTTCTTGTAAATATATTCTATATGTACATTTTCAAATGGTTATTTAAATTTATTATATTTTATGCTAGCTACTGCTAACATTTTACAAAGTGTTCTTACTGTCTTTCCTTTCCATCAATAAAACTACTTTTGAATCTAAAAAAGTAAAAATAAAAGCACCAAAGAATATATTTTTGAGGAGGGGAACACATTCTCTTCTGAGATAGATAGACAACAATCAGTTTGTTGTGCACTATTGGCTTACTAGATAATACCAGCCCAATAAGAAGCCAAATTTTAAGCCTTGTACTCAATTCTGACCAATTTCCCAGTGTTCTCTACCATGGTTTAGACATACAAGGTTCCTTACCCATAAGTCTCTAGGCAATCTAGTTCTTCATAACTAAGCAGATAACAAAAATGGCAAGTTTTCTATGTGTGCTTGTCTACTATTACAACTTTTTTCTAAGTTTCTTGGAAGAAACTTAGTCTAAGGAAAAACTCCATGAAATTCTAGAGTTCTGTAGAAAAGAAGTTTAAGAAATACTAGATTAGATCATTTCTAAGATCTCTCTCCAACTCTTTTGCCCTATGAGTTTTGAAATATACAGCCCAGTTATAATGCTTGTTAATTGAGCAAAGATTTCTGTCTAACATCTGAGATAGTGAGATGGAAGATTCATTATATAGTACCTTTGCATGGCTCTTACTGCCTGCCTAGGTTCTTGAAGGCCCCTCTTCCTTATATGTATAATTCCTTGTAGCCTCACAGGTCTTGCTTTTCTCTTTAATACATCTTGAAAATAATCAACCCAGAAGGAACATTAAGTAAATAGCCTCTTAGTGAAAAACAGCTAAGTCAATGTGGGAATATAGTCTAAGGAAATCCCTAGACAGAGGAGGTTCATTGGACAGAAGCCCATTTGCCCAAATGAGCCCATCCTTCTTTGTCTCTGTCTCTCAATCAAAGTCAGTTCAAGTCAGTCCCCATGGGGTACTTAGATAGAAGAGCATGTGGACATTAAGGGAAATTGGCTGGCTTTCAGCAAGCTTCCTTGTAAGGAAATCTCCAACAAGAGATAAGGGAGGGGGGGGAGGCAGAAAGACAGAGAACTGCGGACAGTGGGTGGCTGGATAGGTGGGGAGGGCCTGACCCTGATCCATTACACCTGCTGCTAGAGAACAGGATTAAAGTTTTATGAGTTTTTTTCTTGTGTCTCCAGAGCTCTTTGTTTCATACTGGCCATCACTGACCAGTCTGGCTTCCAGACAAGACTAGACAGATTGCTCTGTAGTTTGGGTTTCAGCTGGCTCCTTCCTTCTAATGAACTGTCATTCAAAAGCCCCTGTCCCATATAAAGTCACATGATGCTTAGGAAGGCAGCACAGGTGGCAATATCCATATGTGGGCAATAAACCATAGTAACTAGGTTGTAGAGAGTTCTTGGGATGGACCTGTTCTGACATCTTTGATTAAGAATGCTTAGCCCATATGCTTCTAGGCAATCTAGTTCTTCATAAGTATAGTAAATATCAGATTCTTTGGATCAATCCTAATTTCAAGGATAGAAAATGAATTCTTAATGAAACTTTCCAAAAAAAAAAAAAACAACATCTTTTATTAGGACATATCATGATCTTTTAGACTGGAAAAAAACTGCTCAACATAGTCACAGTACAGAGCCTGCTGGGTCCTCCTCTTCACTAATGGGGCAAACCTGCTAAGGGACTAGTGGAAGAACCTAAAAACCAATGAGATCTTGGCAAGTTTTGTCCTTCCATACAAAAATCTCCAAGCACTTTCTCAGTGCTAAGTTCTCCATTCCATGTCATAGAAATACAACAAAGTCAAGGAATTGGGATACTACTATTGGAAGGAAATCTATAAATAGAACTTGAGATAATCACAAAAGCACTTATCAAATTGGGATTAGAAATATTTTTTCCTGTGGATTATTCTCTCCTCTGGGGCCATCACCAGTTATCTAGATTTATGTCTTGCCATTAGAGAAAAGAATGAGATTGATGACTTTACACAGCCTTGCCTCACTTAAATTCAATTCACTCACAAGTTAAGACATCATTCTCATGATATCATTGGTCTTCTTTAGGAATGAAGAATGAACAATAATGATTTTTCCTCCTAACTAGGCCTTTACGTAACCAGTTCAGGTTCATATCTTAGCATGAATTCCTAAAACTTAGCAAAATAGGCAGCTGCCTCTGTATAATTTAAGTTGAACTTAAAGAACTTCCTGCCTCCAAACTACTAATAGAGTTGCCAGGGAACCCCTAATGTTTTCACTGCATCATTCCTTTGGATGAAGGCATTTTATTCAGAAGGCTCTTAATAAAATGTAATTAAATTACTTGAAAGTAGTTATTTCTTCATTCTTCTTATGAATTTGTTCTTATTCAGTTCAGTTGTATCGGATTCTTCATGACTCCATTTGGGGTTTTCTTGGCAGAGATACTGGAGTGTTTGCCAATTCCTTCTCCAGTTTATTACACAGATGAGGAAACTGAGGCAAGCAGAGTTCAGTAACTTACCCAGGGTCACATATCTAGTTAAGTGTCTAAAGCCTGATTTGAACTCAGCTGTTCCTGATTCCAGGCCTGCTGCTCTGTCCACTGCTCCACTTAGCTACTTCTTTATGAATTTACTATATCTAATTTGCATTCTACTTATTTGAAACCATGTCCTATTAAGCCGCTTAGATCCTTGTTGTTATTTGTCCTCTGTTCTCAGAGGACCATGACTGCAGGAAGGTGGTGTCATGACTGGCAAGTGAATTGGATTTAAGAGAGGCAGGGCTATACACAGACATACTACTTTTTCCTCTGGAGTCACCTGGATCCGGAAGCAAGATATAGATCAGAATGACTGGAGATGGCCTTCCAGGTGGAGAACTTGGTTTTTATAAAACTAAGATTTTCCCTAAGTCTCACTTTGTCTGAGGCAATACTCATTCAGTAATTAATTCTTTGAAGGTGGGAGTTGTCTTATTTCCTATAATCTCCCATCAGAGGATGCTATTTGTAGTAGAGAGAAAGTCAGAAATGAATCAATAAGCATTTATTAAGTATCTACTACATTCCAGGCATTGTGTTACAAAGACAAAGAACAAAACAATCTCAGCTGTTAAGGAGCTCTTTACACTCTTCTAGAAAGACCTGGGGTCTGCATATGGACAGTATGACTCTACATAAATGATTTGTTATTCCCCAACAACTCCTAAGTCTCTAAGACAGTAATTTGTAGAACAGGTGTCAGTCAGCATTGGTAGAGAGCATTTCTTTACTAAGGAGTTTGCTATATGAATAAAATCACAAATATGGTCCCCTAGCATAGTGTACTATACCCAAATAGAAGTTTCCTTAGTAACTGCTTCTGATAACTTTGTTACTAATTGTTGTTAGTATATTGTCATAGCTATCCAAGAGATAAAGTGTTTCCTTTCCATAGACCAAGAATCCATTTTCCCCTTTTACTTCCTTCTTTGGTACCCTTCTTTCTGCAGAGTTGTCAGAATATGTTTCTACCCTTTGATCCAGCAGTTTCTCTACTGGGTCTGTATCTTAAAGAGATTATAAAAGAGGGAAGAGGATCCACATGTGCAAAAATGTTTGTTTCTTTGCATAGTGTGGCAAGGAATTGGAAATTGATTAGATGCTCATCTAAGTTATAGTATATGAATATAATGGAATATTGTTGTTCCATAAGAAATGGTGAGCAGACTGAGTTCAGAAAAGCTTGGAAAGATTTATATGAATTGGTGACAAGAGAAGTGAGCATAATCCAGATAACATTGTACATGATAACAGAATCATGTAATGATCAACTATGATGGACTTGGATCTTTTCAAAAATGAGATGATCCAAGATATTCTAATAGATTCTTATGATGGAAAATGCCTTCTACATCTATAGAAAAAACTACAGAGATTTAATGTGGATTAAAGCATTTTCATTTTTTTGTTGTTGTTATTGTTTGGGTTTTTCCCTTTCTTTCTTATGTTTTTCCCCCTTTTGTTTGATTTTTCTTATGCAACATGATAAATATGGGGATGTGATTAGAAGAATTACACATATTTAACCTAAAAAAGGGGGGGGGGAAGAATACTGCATGCTTCATCAAGAAGTTAGAGTAGAGAACTTTTTTTTACTTGATTGTGATTAATTAAACAATTGTGGCCATAACTAGCACCTTTTTTTTTTTTAACTTAGGACAAGCTGATAGTGGGTAGAGTAACTTGGGGTTGTCAAGGCTGCTGATGAAGAAGTGAACTGCAGAAAAACGACTAGAGGAGGAGGAAGCAAACCTCTTACTATCCCAGTGCCACATAGGAAAGGATACACACTTTCAATTTTGTTGGGACAAAGCCCTACTTACTGCTCTGCATATCACTGAATGATGAAAAACTATTTTCTACAGGTAGATAATAAATTCAGAATGCGCCTTAAAGGTCATACAAATTATTCATTTTACAGATGACAAAACTGAAATTCTTCACTGATTTGTCCAGGGTAACTTAGCTGATAAACATATAAGGTAGGATTTGAATCCATTTCATACTGACTCTTAAATCCAGCACTCTATTCGCTGTTCTACAATATTATCTGCAATCAGTCACATAGTGATTCAAATACATTATTTATGTGATCTTGAGAGCATTAGTCACTTCTCTGGATCTCAGTTTCTATATCTATAAAATGAAAAAAGTCTAGATGATCTGCATAAGCTCCCTCCTGGTTCCAAATCTATGACCTTATCATCCCATCATCTTGATTATTTGGTCTGGCACAAATTAACATAATCACAACGAATATTTACTCAGCACTTACCTACTCTGTGCTTTACTTGATGCAGGGAAAAGACAAAAAGTTATGGTAATACTTAGTCCCTATGCTCAAGGAGCTAGTAAGGGACAAAATCACCACCATAGCTGACCTGTTACTCTATGATAGGTGCTACAATGGATAAAATGCTATGCCTACAGGAAGAACTGAGTTCAAATGTAGGCTCAAGTATTTATGATTGTGTGACCTTGGACAAGTCACCAAATCTCTCTGCCTCAGTTACCTCATCTATACAATGAAGATAATAATAATAGTGCCTATCTCCTTGGTTTATTATGAGGATCAAATGATATCAAATGCTTTACATATCTTTAACTCTATGTAAATATTAACTAAAATCATGATGATGATAGGCTTAACAAAGAACTGTGTGAAGTCTGAGGAAAAGGTTACTATCAGCAAGCTTTTGTTAAGTTCCTACTATGTGTGAGACACTGTACTAACCAGCAATTCTCCAGATGATTTATGGAAGCATTTGAGTTGAGTTTTAAAGGATGAATAAGGCTTTAGTACAGTGGATAGCACACTGGCTCTGCAGTAAGACAAACTCATCTTCCCGAGTTCAAATCTAATCTCAAATACTTACTAGCTGTGTGACTCCGGGTAAATTATTTAACCTTGTTTGCCTCAGTTTCCTCATCTGTAAAATCAGTTTGAGAAGGAAATGGTAAAATATTCAATTATTTTTGCCAAGAAAATCCTGAATGGTGTTATGAAGAGTTGGATGTGACTGAAATGACAAAACAAAACCAATAGGACTTCAAGAGGGCATAATGATTAGGCCTTTCTTTGTAGCTGCCTTGTTTCATTTCCAAACTGTCTTGCTCACTTTTCATCCCAACCTGGGAATCTTTCTGTCTTTCCTTGCTGTGCTGCAGAGGTAACATCTAATCTCCATTTCACTAATTTTTTTTAGTAAGTTATTTTCTTTTTCCAATTCACAAATTCTGTTTCCCTGCACTTCTTGGGAGTTTTTTACCTTTTCCAATTCACATTTCAGGAAGTTGTTTTCTTTTTCCACTTTATGAAATTTTTCTTTTAGGGAGTTATATGTCTTTTCTGTACTCTCTTGCATAGCTTCTCTTTCCTCTCCCCATTTTTCTTCTAGTTCTCTTTTAAGGTTTTTAATAGTCTCTTCTAGGAGAGCAATTGTCTGGAGACTGTCTGCTGATAACATCTAATAACATCTGATAACATCTAATCTCAAACTGTGATTGTCACATCTGAGGCTACCTGAACCCAAAGCTAGAGGCTCTCCTTTTTTAGATTCTCCAAACTCTCATTTGAGCAAGTCTGCCTGGAGTTGCCTGAACAAATTCCCCTCCCTATTTTCCCTCTCCTGGTCCCTGTTAGGCCTTTGTCAATTAGAACTCCTTCAAGTTAGTATCAGGGGTCCTCAAACTATGGCCCGCAGCCCAGATGCAGCAACTGAGGATGATTATCCCCCTCACCCAGGGCTATGAAGTTTCTTTATTTAAAGGCCCACAAAACAAAGTTTTTGTTTTTACTATAGTGTGGCCCTCCAATAGTCTGAGGAACAGTGAACTGGCCCCCTATTTAAAAAGTTTGAGGACCCCTGGAATATGCTTCCTTCTGACTGTTCCTTATAGCCCCTATAAATTGGACCAAATCATCCACCCTGTTGCCTTCAGCCTCTCTTTTTTCTTCCATCTCTGACCCCTCACTTCTAGTCACAACTCTCAGGAATGTCACTGTAGCTGACTGTTAAACAGTTGAAAAATCTGCATTTTCAATACTTCCTCTTTAGTTTAATAGCCTTTTCTTCTATTGGGCTACAGGAACCACAATACAATTCACAACATAAATGGGGAGCAGAGGCACTACTTTCTTCATCATTAGTAACACATTAGAATAGATTATATTCATTTCTCAGATGACCTAGATATAGTGGGGAAGGAATGAGACAAAGGGAACAGGGAACTCTTCACAGGGAAATAATGATAATAACTAACAATTATATTACACGTTAAGATTTTAAAAGTCTTTTTGTCTGTTTTCTCATTTTTATCATAGCAAGTCTGGAAAATGGATGCTATTATTATCCTCATTTTACAGGTGAGGACACTGGTAAGGAAACTGAGGCTAAGATACATTAAGTAATTTGCCCAGTATCATACAGCTAATAAGACTCAGAGACAGGATTTTACTCTGGTTTTCTAAGCTTTAACTTCTGTGGTCTATCTACTGGGACATCTTGCTGCCATGAATGTTAGGGGAAGGAAGGAAGTAGAGGGTTGATGGTATTGAGAAACAAAAGGGTCTTTTCAGAGGGCAGCTAGATGGTGAAGTGAGTAGAGACTGGCCCGAGTTCAAATCTTACCTCAGACATTTAACATTTACAAGCTAGGTGACCCTGGGCAAGCCACTTAACCCCAATTGACTTACCCTCCACCAAAAAAATTGTAAGAACAGATAATACCTGGTTTGGAAAGGAAGGAAATGACAATAGGAAAGATGAAGATAAGAGTGTCATTGAAACCTGTTTCATTTGGAGAACAGCAAAGAGCTCTAGATTTTATATTATAAGATGATTGTTCTGTGGCCTGTAAATCAATGTAACATTGGGAAAGCCACTTTTCTCTATCCCTAAATTTCTGGAAAATGACAGTGATAATATGTAAGCGGCTAAGCAGCATGTGTATGAGACAGAGAGTCTTCTCTGAAGTCTATCTATTGGCTATTTTGACCTAGAAACAACTCTCTAAAACTGTAAATCGAGAACAGGTGGGGGTCTCCTTTTACAATTCATCAGTAATTCCTTATACCAATGAAATCTGTCACAGTGCTGCCTGTCTCATAAGTTTTTGTGAAGTTCAATTATATGAGATTCTGTATGTAAAGCATTGTGAACCTTAAAGACTATGCAAATGTAAGGTAATACTATTATTAACCCAGAGTCTATTCTGCCTTGGAGATTGTGGCATAATCTCACCTCACTTTGAGGTTTTAAATAGTAGTAGCTGTCTATAGATCAGTGAAACTTCATTCACTTCCTGCCAAGAATTATTCTGTTTTCTTCCCATGTCTTTATAATAATTGGAATAATTTCTTCAGATTCTTCTATGTCTCACACCACTCTCTCTTTCTTCCCCCCCTTGTTTACTCTCTTTTGTTCTCTCTCTCACTCTTTCATTCTTCTCCCTCTCCTTTTCTCTTCCACTTCTTCTCCTTTCACTCTCCCTCTTTCCTTTTTCCTCTCTCTCTCTCCTCACTGTGTCTGTCTGTCTGTCTCTGTCTCTGGTCTCTCTGTTTTTCTTTGTTTCTTTCTCTCTCTCTATCTCTCTGTCTCTTTCTGTTTCTCTTCTTCCTCTTTCCATCTCTCTCCTTTCCCAATCTTTTCTCTCCTCTCTCCTTCTCTTTCCCTTGTGGTTCCTTCTCCCTAATTAGGAAAATCCTAGACTGCAAAGGAGAGAGGTTGTTAACATTCTTTAATAGCATAGAAATGGTATATTTCCTAAGGGCATGGGAATGGTTAAAGTATGTATATTACCTATTACTTACTGGTCAGGCATTGTCACCAAGAGCATCCAGAAAGACTGTGATTTCTTTTTTCTGGTGAAAGCCATGGAGGTGCGTTAGGGGGTTGATAATAATGCTTGCATTAAATACAAAATAGAGGGACCCAGTGAGGGCTGTGCACTTAAGATGAATACCAGTTAATAAGTATTTTGGAGGAATTCAACTGGGGTTGTACACTGGAGATGAATGCAAGGGATTCTTTCCAAATATAGCTGGCATTTAACAGAATTCTTGTATACTCTTGTCAAATCAGTTTAAGCCACATGACAGTTGAGTGTTGATATATAAGTGGAGAAGTAGACAGTTGTGACATTTTAAAAGGTTTGAAAGATATCGTTTCTGGGTAATTTAATCATTTTTATCAGTAAGGCCAAAAGGCTATTAATTAAAGGGTGGTCATTTGGCAGCCTCTTTGAGACCAAAGACAATTATAGAGAGAGTTGATGGTTTCTATATCCTTCAGAAGAATAAGGGGTCAAACAGTAATCAGATCTAATTGGTTAACTGATTGAAGGTGGACTATATTAAAATAAAGGGCTGTGTAACTTTTGGATAGGGAAAGTATTTTTTTTTTTTACTAAACCACCTATAGTTTTAGGCTGTCAGTTCAAAGAATATATATCCTACCCAACCCCGAGCAGAACAAAATGGGCTTTCTCAGCCTAAATTAAATTCCTTGGAAGGTTGGATAGGGTCTTACTCACCAAGACAGAGCAGAATCTATGCAATCTCATTGTCAGTAATGTCCTTCTAAGGAAATGAATTTTTAAAGGACTTTAAAAAGGGGGGGGGAGCTCTGAATCTTTCCCCAAATTATTGGTCATTAATAATCATTTATCACACAAGTGCAAGTAACAGAAAAATTTCCAATTTCTTGGCTGTTTTAGTCTTAGGTTTTCCCCTACTTTCTTCCCTGTTGAGGCTATGAATAGTCTTTTAAATTTTTTTATTATAGCTTTTTATTTACAAGATATATGCATGGGTAATTTTTCAGCATTGACAGTTGCAAAACCTTTTGTTCCAATTTTTCCCTTCCTTTCCCCCTCCCCCAGATGGCAGGTAGACCAATACATGTTAAATATGTTAAAGTATATGTTAAATACAATATATGTATACATGTCCATACAGTTATTTTGCTGCACAAGAAGAGTCGGACTTTGAAATAGTGTACAATTAACCTGTGAAGGAAATAAAAAATGCAGGTGAACAAAAATAGAGTGATTGGGAATTTTATGTAGTGGTTCACACTCATTTCCCTGAGTTCTCTTGCTGGGTGTAGCTGGTTCAATTCATTACTGTTCTATTGGAACTGATTTGTTTCATCTCATTGTTGAAGAGAGCCACGTCCACCAGAATTGATCATCATATAGTATTGTTGTTGAAGTATATAATGACCTCCTGGTCCTGCTCATTTCACTCAGCATCAGTTCATGTAAGTCTCTCTAGGCCTTTCTGAAATCATCCTGCTGGTCATTTTTTGCCGAACAATAATATTCCATAACATTCATATACCACAATTTATTCAGCCATTCTCCAATTGAGGGGCATCCACTCAGTTGATGCTGTGAATAGTCTTGAATGTTATCCCTCAAGTGCAATTAATCAAACTCATGTAGTATCCATTTTCTGCTATGGGAAGGAGAGAAGTCTAGTGACTATGACTTTGGGAATTGCTTTGGAAGCCAATATATTGAATATATCTAAAAGGTGATTTGGAGAGTAAAATTCTTATCCTCCAGATTTAGCCACAAAGTCATAACTGAGTTCTATCAACTAAAATGATTTCTTACTGAAAGTAGGCCAACATATAATGTCAGCTTTAAAGATGTCAAATGCTCCTCATTGTCTATTTTTAAAAAAGGCTAAAATATTGTCTGACATCCACCCAGTTGATGCTGTGAATAGTCTTGAATGTTATCCCTCAAGTGCAATTAATCAAACTCATGTAGTATCCATTTTCTGCTATGGGAAGGAGAGAAGTCTAGTGACTATGACTTTGGGAATTGCTTTGGAAGCCAATATATTGAATATATCTAAAAGGTGATTTGGAGAGTAAAATTCTTATCCTCCAGATTTAGCCACAAAGTCATAACTGAGTTCTATCAACTAAAATGATTTCTTACTGAAAGTAGGCCAACATATAATGTCAGCTTTAAAGATGTCAAATGCTCCTCATTGTCTATTTTTAAAAAAGGCTAAAATATTGTCTGACATTCAAAGCCTTCTGCAACATAGCCAATACTTTACTTACTATTCTTATCTCTTTTAATTCCCCCCTAGGCTTACATAACGGTTCGGATAAACTGGACAAATAATTTTTTCTCAAACATACTTAATCCTCCTCATTTTTGCTTATGTCATTCCTTCTTCCTAGAATATCCTCCGGTTTCAATGCTGCCAATTGAAATCCTACTCATCCTTTAGTGCTCAAGTTAAATGATTAAGCTTTTTTTCAGTCCAAAAAACAATTGTAGGCCTATAACTGGGAAGATATCTCAATCAATAAACATTTATGAAATTTCCTTCACTTAAAAAACTATTTCCAATTATATGTCAAGACAATTTTCAGTATTCATTTATATAAGATTTTGAACTCTAAAGTTTTCTCCCTCTCTTCCTCCCTTTCCCTCTTGTGAAAATGGTGGGCAATTTGGATAAGGCTGTACAAGTGTTTTCACATAAAACCTATTTCCATATTAGTCACAGTTGTGAATAAAAAAAAAAACATCAAAAAGAAAAAAACATGAAAAAGAATACAGTAAGTGAAAAAATTATACTTCAATCAGTTAGAGTCCATCAGTTCTTTATCTGGATATGAATACCATTTTCCCTTGTGAACCCCTTATACTTGTCTTAGATAATTGTGTTTCTGAGAATAGTTGTCATTCACAATTCTTCACTGAACAATATTACTGTTACTGTGTACAGTGTTCTTCAGGTTCTGCTTATTTCATTTAGCAAAAGTTCCTATAAATTTTTTCAGGTTTTTCTGAAACCTGAAAAGGAAAAATAGGTTTTCCTATTTAGCATTTCTTACGGCACAATAGTATTCTGTCATTATCTGATACCACAACTTGTTCAGCCATTCCCCAATTGATGAGCATACCAATTTGTTTCCATTTATTTGCCACTATAAAAAGAGCTGCTATAAATATTGTTTTTTAACAAATAGGTCCTTTCCCCTTTTCTTTGATCTCTTTGCAATATAGTCCTAGCAGTAGTATTCCTGGATCAAAGGATATATACAGTTTTATAGTCCTTTGGACAGAGTTCCAAATTGTTCTCCATAATGGTTGGACTAGTTCACAACTCTACCAACAATGCATTCATGTCCCAATATAAATATATTGGAAAATATAAATTTGGATGAACAATCTTGATTTCAGAGTCCTGAGTTGGCACATACATCATATTTCTTCATAGAGAAGGAGGTGGGGACGAGATAGAAAATGTTGTACACACCATCAGACGTAGATACTTTGTCACATTTTTCTTAATTACCTTTCTTTGTTACAAGGGACTTTTTTGAGTTTGGGGATAAAAACATGAAATGACTAATATTTAAAAAACAAGTACCAATAATATTTGGAAATATATATTAAATGCTGAGCAGATCAAGAATGACTACAGAAATAGAAAAGATAAAGTGAGGTTTGATGACCATCATGACTAAAAGAAGGAAAAATTGCCAGGAAAGGTGGAGTTATTTAGCCTTTGAAATTGTTAGAACTGAATTACAAAACAATAAATTGTAAGTTGGAAAAAAATCTTTGCATCAACCATTTCTAAAAAAGGTCTGATGTCTAAAAGTTATAGAGAATTAACACAAATAAATGACCAAGAGTCATTCCCCAGTTTATAAATGATCAAAGAACATGAACAGTTTTCAGAAGAAGAAATGCAAATTATAACAACCATGTGAAATACTTCTCTAAATTCACTAAAAAGTGAAATGAAAATTAAAACAATTCTTGAGTTTCAACATACATCTAGAAAACTGGCAAAGATTACAAAACAAAGGACCAGTCAATATTGGAGACTCTGTGCACAAAGACAGGTGAACAAATACACTCTTGGCAGAACTTTGAATTGGTCCAATGATTCTGTAAAATAATTTGGAATTATTTCCCCTAAAATGACTAAAATATGTATACCTTTTGACCCAGAGATCTCACTATTTGGTATACATACCAAATCAGTCAAAAACCAAAAGATCCCATATGGATCAAAATATTCATAATAATATTTTTTGTGTGGGTGATGGCACAGATCTGGATGCCCATCAGATGGGTAATGGCTCAACAAATTGTGGTATATGAATGTAATAGATTATTATTGTGCTATGAGAAATAACTTTTATGGGGAATTCAGGGAAAGTTGGAGTAAACTGTGTGAATAAAAGTGTTCAAAATGTAAACCCAACAA
The DNA here is from genome assembly GCF_902635505.1 of Sarcophilus harrisii. Classification (NCBI taxonomy): domain Eukaryota; kingdom Metazoa; phylum Chordata; class Mammalia; order Dasyuromorphia; family Dasyuridae; genus Sarcophilus; species Sarcophilus harrisii. The sequence goes on from NC_045427.1 coordinate 260,951,961, forward strand.
GGAAAATATATGCAAAGATTATAATATTGTTACATTGATTACAATATTCTTACAGAATAATGACAAAAAGAAACTGAAAGCTGTATAAGAAAAATGACCAGTCTTGGTCCTGATAAGAAATTAAGAAATACATCTTACTCCTTTCTTTTGGAGTTGGGGTAAGAGACTGGGTAAGGAATGTTGCATGCCAAGTTAGATATAGTCATTGTGTCAACTGGTTTTGCTTAATTGTTTTGTTTTTGGTATAAAGAAATGCCTACTAAATAGAAAGTATGAAGGAGAAGAGGAGGAAGAGATATATAGAAGTGACTGATGTAAAATTAAAAGAGATTAATAAAAGTTTTTTAAAACTAAAGAACAATTATGTCACAAGTCTTAAAATTCATGAACAGTTACCATATGAAAGATTGTGATTGGTTGTTTCCCATTTTTACCTAAGAAGATTTTAGCTTTGATTTAAACTAGAATATTTATTCACTCATTCAGCAAATACTGTTTACTGTCTCCTGCCCCACCTTCTGTGTAAGATGATCTATAATACCTATTATTCACATAATACAGTTTCTTTTTTTGTTTTTTTGGGGTTTTGATTTTTTTCTTTGCTGAGGCAGTTGGGGTTAAGTGACTTACCCAGGGTCACACAGCTAGGAAGTATTAAGTGTCTGAAGTTGGATTAGAACTCAGGCCCTCCTGACTTCAGGAGGTGCTCTATCCACTGCGCCACCTAGCTGCCCCACATAATAAAGTTTTGCAAGACATTTTACATATTTTATTTTATTTGGTCCTCAGAAGCAAGCCTAGGAGATAGTTATTATTATTATTATCCCCATTTTACAGATAATGAAAGTGAGGCTGAAGTAGATTAAGTAACTTTCTCAGGATCACACAGCTAGAAAGTTTCTGAGGTATTTAGATCTTTCAAACTTCAAGTCCTGCACTGTAATCACAGAGCTGAATATGTGTAAAAACAATATAGTGTAGTGGAAAGAATATTAATCTTTGGGGCCAAAAGACATCGGTTCAAGAGAATTTATGAACACAATTACAAAGAATTTCACACAAATAAAGACAGATTAAACAACTGGAAAAATACTAATTGCTTATGGGTAGCCTGAGCCAATCTAGTAAAAATGAAAATTCTAAGTTTATTTATGCAGTGGTATACAAATCAAAGAAAGAAAGAATTATTTTTGTTTACATACAGAACTAGAAAAAATAATAACAAAACGTATCTGGAAGAACAAAAGGTCAAAAATATCAAAGGGATTAATGAAAAAAATGTGAACGGAAGTAGCCTAGCAGTATCAGATTTTTAAATATATTGGAGTGGTAATCATGAACAACATCTGGGTATTGGCTAAGAAACAGAATGGTGAATCAGTAGGATAGATTAGGTACACAATATATAGTAGAAAATGATAATAGTAATCTAGTATTTGAAGGTTTGGGGATAAGAATTTAGTATCTGACAAAAATTCCTGGGGAAATGGGAAAGCAGTTTCAAAGAAACTAGGCACAGACGATTATCTCATACCATATTCCAAGCTAAGATCAAAATGGATAAATGATTTAGACATAAATGCAGATATCATAAACAAATTAGGGGCTCAAGGAAAAATGAACCTATCAGATCTATAGCTAAAAGTAGAGTTTATGATCAAACAAGAGACAGAGACAATCATAGAAAATAAAATGAAATTTTACTAATTATAAAAGACTTATTAATTAATAAAATGAAACTTGATTAAGTTTAAAGAGTTTTGATCTATGAAAATTAATGCATCCAAAATTATAAGGAAAACAGGAAACAAGGGCAAAATTTTTGCCACAAGTTTCTCTGATAAAAGCCTCATTTCTCAAATGTATAGAAAATTGAGCCAAATTTATAAAAATATAAGTCATTCCCTAATTGATAAATGGAAAAAGGATATGAACATACAATTTTCAAAAAAAGAAATCAAAGCTATCAATAATTATATGAAAAAATGTTCTACATGTTTAGCATATATCGGATTACTTGCCTTCTAGAGGAGAAGATAGGGGGAAGGAGGGGAAAATTTGGAACACAAGTTTTTGCAAGGGCCAATGTTGAAAAATTATCTATGCACATGTTTTGAAAATAAGAAGCTTTAATAAAAAACAAGAAAAAATGTTCTAACTCATATTGATTAGAGAAATGCAAATTAGAACAACTCTGAAATATCTCACAATTAGCTAATATAACAGAAAAGGAAAGTAACATAATCAAAACAATGTTCCAAAACAATTTCAAAAGATTCAGGATGAAAAAATGCCATCTACCTCCAGAGAGAGAACCGTTAAACTCTGAATATAGATGGAAACATGCTTAAAAATTTTTCCTTATTTTTGTTTTATTCTTTTCTTTATTTTATCATTTTATTTTGTGTGGGTTTTTTTTTTTTGCCAAATGGAATAATATGGCAATAATATAACTTCACTTATATTATCAATATATTGCTTATCTTCTCAAGGTAGGAGAGGGGTAGAAGGAGGGAGAGAATTTAGAAGTCATGCATTTTTTAAAGTTTTACATATAACTGGGAAATATTTAATGAAATAAAAATAAGTTATGTATATTGCATGTATATATGTATATGTATGTATTGAAAATATTGCTTATAAGTGCTTTTTTGTGGTAACAAATGGTCATTTATTGGGAATTGTTAAACAAATTGCGGTATATGAATATAATAGAATAAAACAAATATGATAATACAGAGAAGCATTGAAAAACTTAAATGAATTGATTCAGACTGAAGTAATCAGAGCCAAGAAAACAATAATACAGATTGACTGTTGTTTTTTTGTCCTTCCTTCTTGAAGAGGACCATGACATCAGGGAAGTGATGCCATGACATGCAAGTGAATTGAATTTAAGTGAGAGAGGGCTGGACAAGGTCATTTGCCTCACTTTTCCCTCCAGAGCCATTTAAGTCTAGTGACAAGCCAAAACAGACTGACTACTATTTAAATGAAAATAACAGCAACAAGAAAACAATCAAAAATGAATGTTGCAAAATTATATGGTCACAAAGAGATAAGAAAATATACCCTCATCATATCCATTTGAAGAGATAGGAGATCCATAGGTGTGGAACATTGCATATATTTTCAGAATTTTTTGATGTATGATAAGTTTTGTTGGGGTTTTTTTTCTTTAAAAAGATTGTTTTGGGAATTGTGAATGGATCCAACCATTCTGGAGAGCAATTTGGAACGATACTCAAAAAGTTATCAAACTGTGCATACCCTTTGATCCAAAAGTGTTACTACTGAGTTTATATCCCAAAGAAATATTAAAGAAGGGAAAGGGACCTACCTGTATGTGCAAAAATGTTTTTGACAGCCCTTTTTATAGTGGCTAGAAACTGGAAATTGAATGGATGCCCATCATTTGGAGAATTGGCTGAGTAAATTATGGTATATGAATGTTATGAAATATTATTGTTCTGTAAGAAATGACCAGCAGGATGAATACAGAGAGGCTTGGAGAGACTTACATGAACTGATGCTAAGTGAAATGAGCAGAACCAGGAGATCATTAAATACCTCAACAACAGTACTATATGAGGATCAATTCTGATGGAAGTGGCTATCTTCAGCAATGGGAGGATTCAGTACAGTTTCAGTTGATCAGTGATGAACAGAACCAGCTATGTCAAGCAAAAGAACACTGGGAAATGAGGGTGGACCACAACATAGCATTTACACTCTTACTGTTGTTGTTTGCTTGCATTTTTGTCCTCTCCCCCAGGTTATTTTTACCTTTATAAATTTGATTTTTCTTGTGCAACAAGAGAATTGTATAAATATGAACACATATATTGTATTTAAGATATAATTTAACATGTTTAACTTGTATGAGACTGCCTGCCATCGAGGGGAGGGGGTAGAAGGAAGGAAGGGAAAGTTGAAACAGAAATGTTTGCAAGGGTCAATGTTGAAAAATTACCCATGCATATGTTCTATCAATAAAAAGCTATAATAATAATTTTAAAAGGTTGTTTATAATACGGGATGAGTCTCTGGTAAAGGAAATGGGAGGGAGATTAGGAGAAAAGATAGCAGCAAAAAAAAAAAAAAAAAAAAAAAAAAAGGAGGAAGAAAGTGAAGGAGGGAGGAAAGGAAAGAAGGAAGAAAGAAAACCCTAACTTTTCCATTTAACTAGCTGAATGTCCATGGGTAAATTACTTACTTTCTATCTGGTTCAATTTCCCTATCAGTTACAAAACTAGAAAATCAATTTTGCAAGATTACACAAATTTGGCATAACTCCAAAGAAAAGATAAAAGAATACATTTGCTCCTATTTCTCTGCTGATGTGGGAGCTCCACATATGTAGAATACTACAAATAGCTTTTTTTTTTCTGTCTGATTCACTGGTCTTATGTTTTTTCTCTTCTTCCTCTTTTTCTTCTTTACTTTGAAAAAATCTTTATTACATAGGATAACTCACCAGAAAAAGAAAGGAAGAAATACAGAAGGGAAATATAGGCTATGTAAAACAAAGCATAATAAAATTATTTTTTTAATGTTGACGTTTATTCTTCTTATTATAGATTTGGCTCTAGAGATGACTTTAAACAAAATAATTCTTCCTACCTTACCTTAAATGTGTTCCACATTCTTTATGAAGGACTTCTCAGGAGCTAGAAAGGAAAACAGAGGCACAGAATATAGAATAATGGTCCTTTGGTCACAAAAGAGCTAGCTAAATGTTTTTTGAGTCTGATGAAATTTGACAATTTGAATATGGGGGAAAAGGGAGTATGTCATAACTCCTAAATATGGACTCACACTTTGATCTTGCTTCCTTCTACTGAGTCTGAGACCTGAGTTCTCTGTAAACACGGGAGAGCCAATTTGAGCAATAAACAGGACTGGGGAGTGTGGGTGGGGCAAGGAGGCCAGAGGCATTGACTGCCTTTGTCTGTTTACTAGAGAACCAGGGCAAGGGAGTATGTAATAAAGGACTCGGGTGTCTCTGTGAATATAACCAGGAAGGCCTGGCAGGGAAGTGGGGGTGAGAGGGAATTGGAGGGAGAAATGAGAGGACAGATGGAGGGCCACTGAGGATAGGACACAAGGAGAAAGAGAAGGACCCATGATCATTTTAAATTATTTAACTGCTTTTGTGCATTAATTAAAGCTAAAACCCCAGCTTCGAGTTGACATGAATGCTCCTCCCACGCTGAGGCCACCTGGTGAGATGCCAGTCCCATTAGCCATGGGCTACTTTCCCTCTTTACTGACCTACATTCAACTCTTGCTGTCACTTTCTTCTCAGAAAAAATAATGCACAACAGCTAATCCAGAACCAGTTTCCTCAGGCACAGAATCAACCACCTATCTTTGAAGAGTCAAAAGTAAGAAAGTTGTAGAGAGATTTTCTGCTCAGGTGTCATCAGTATATATAGTGGACTGTGATATGGTCAGGGAACATGATTTCAATCCCTCCTCTGCTACTTCCTGTGCCACTTAGTACAGCTCACTTAATTTCTCTGGACCCTAGTTTCTTCATTGGCAAAATGAGGAATTTGGTAATCTGGGGATTCACTGATACCATTACTAGGCTTTTACACTCAAAGAGATCGAAGAAAACAGAAAAGGGTGTATGTATATAAAAAATATTTATATTATCTCTTTTTGTGGCAACAAGGAACTAGAAACTTAAGAGTATGCCTCTGAACGAAATATTGTGGAATTTAAAAAGGTTTGAAAGACAATTTCTCATTAATTTAATCATTTTATTCATATCGCCAGCATTTTTTATTTTTAAATTTTTCAATAGTATTTTCCCCAAATACACGTAAAGATAGTTTTCAACCTTCATTTTTATAAAACTTTGTAGTTTCAAATTTTTCTTGCTCCTCCCCTTACCTGTCCCTTCTCCAAGACAGTAAGCAATCTGATATAGATTAAACATGTACAACCCTTTTAAATTTATTTCCATATTTGTGATGTTGTACAAGAAAAATCAGACCAAAAGGAGAAAAAAACATAAGAAAGAGAAACAAACACAAAACATGAAAAATACTGTTCTTCAATCCACAGACTCCATAGTTTCTCTGTCTGGATGTGGATGGTACTTTCCATTCCAAGTCTATTGGAATTATTGTGTATCACCTCATTGCTGAGAAGAGCTAAGTCCATAACAATTGATCAACACATAATCTAATTGTTATTATATGCAATGTTCTCTTGGTTCTGCTTACTTCAATCAGCATCAGTTTATGTACATAATGCCAGTATTTTAATAAAGGAATGGCCATTTGACTATTTCAAAGACCATTATAACAGTGGACTGATACTTACATACCCACTGGAAGAGAGGTCCTGAAACTAATGATCAAATCTGATTGGTTAACAATTCACGGAAGAATCAATATTACAATCAAGGGCTGGATTGGAAATTTGATTATGTCATTCACTTCTAAGTTACCCCACTGGCCAACCTATTTAAAGAATTTATCCCCACCCAAACTTGAGCAGAACAAAATAACTTTTCCCCACTTGGGTGGGGTCTGGATAGAGGAAAAGGTTAGTTCAACTTTCAGAGATTGAAACCTTGAAATGAGGATAAAAGGAAAAGGGGGTTATGTGAATCTCCCCAAATCAGTGATTATTAATAACCATTTCTCTCAGTATGGTATGGAATACCATTATGCTATAAGAAATGTTGAAAAAGATGATTTCAGAGAAACCTGGGAAGATTTATATAAATTGATGCAGAGTGAAATGAACAAAACCAGAACAATTTACACAATAACAGTAAAGACAACCTTCTGAGACTTAAGAACTCTAATTAACACAATGACCAAATTTGTTCCCAAAGTCCCTAATAATAAAGTGCACTGTCCACCTCTTGATATGTGATAAACTCAATGCAGAATGAAACATTTTATTACATGCTTTATGCAGAAATTTTTTTTCAAAACAAGTGTTTGTCACAAGGGATTTGTTTTTCTTTTTTCTTTTCCCAAAGATAGAGTGAAAGGAAAAGAAGATGAATTTTGATTAATTAAAAAAAATAAAGTGAGGGATTGGACTAAATAAATTACTGAACAGATTACTTAGGAAGGTACCAGAATGTTTGTGGGCTTATATTAAATAAGCAAGCTTTCTACCCTTAAAAGCTTATAGACCTTTAGATATTTTAATATTTAAAAGTATTTGTGATTTTATCTATATGCCTTTGCTCTGCACACATTAAGCATCTAAGTATCCTTTGATTAAGTGAATGAATACAAATGGCAATCCTTCCATAGATGGTCAATAATCATAAGATCATAGAATCATAGATACAGAGCTGAAAGAGAACTCAGAGGTAATCTATTCTAATCCTCTCATTTTAGAGATGAGGAAACTGAGATCAAGAGGTTAAACAACTTGTCCAATAACATCTTTCTACCATACTATGATGCTGCTCCAAAAATCACAGCTTCTCAAGGTTGGAAACCAGCATGTATTGGAGCAAGTTCTTACTGGCTCCCTAAAGCTGATTATTAAATTTTCAGCTCCTCAGAAATTAGTATAGGGCAGTAAGGTGGGCAGAGTGCTAGATCTAGAGTCAAGTAGACTCATCTTCCTGCGTTCAGCTCTAGTCTCAGATACTAATTAAGTATGATCCTGGACACTGTAATGTTCTCTCTAAAATGTAATGTTCTCTGTTGAGGTTTTCTTGGAATCTCTGGAGGCAGCCTTCGTTTCAGTTCAGTAATCACAAGTACAGCCAGGGGTTACAGTCCAAATCCTTTATTGTCTCTTTCAAAGTCTTGTCTCCTTTCCTGGGACCCAGTTAGCTTTCTTATAGTCCAGATCCTTTATTATCTCCTTCCTGGGGCTGGGCAGCTTTCTGGAGAGCCTTTCAATCTGGCCTTGGTCTTAGTGGGGGAAGTGCAGGAGTCCAGGCCAGCCACCAGGAAAATTGAAGATCCAATTGAATTTCTCCCCTTGGTTCTGAGAGTTTAAGCTCTTGCCGCCAGTTCTTTGCCTTCTCTCCTGCCTCTAGCTCCCTCTAGCTCTCTGAATCTCCCTGGCTGAGGCTTCTAGCTTATATGCTTTACACTGAGTATAAACCAATCATTATATCACTAGGAAACCCTACCCAACCCAGACTATTCCTATTTCTCCAATTTTTTTATACTTTACTCTCCTCTAATTACTTTATGATCCAGCCAACACTGCCCTTCCTTACACATGCCATGCCATCTTCAAACTCTTTTTTTTTTTTTCATGAGTTCCATAAATACCTTGCCTTGAATGCTCTCACTCCTCACCTCTGCATCTTGGATTCCCTTCAAGTTTTAGCTCAAACCTTATTTTTTTCAAGAAGCATTTCATCACTTTTTTTTCTTTCTTTTGGTTTTTACTATTCTGAATTACTCTCCCAACATGACTCATATGAATGTACATATATAACGTAAAAACAATTTTAAAAAACAAAAGAATAAGGGTCTTGAAGAGCAAGAATTGTTTCACTATTGACTGTTTCCCCAGTGCTTAGCAAAATGCCTGGCACCCAGTAAATATTTGTTCAATGCATGTAGATTGACTGAGTATATTAAACCTGGGGACTAAACCTCAGGGGAAACATCTAAACTTGTGATTTCAAGTAATGGAGGTGGTAATCAAAATGGCCCAGAACAATATCACTTGCTGTATTTACTATTAATCATATTATAGAAAGACCCTTCTGTTTCTATATTTTTATCATAAATGAGTCAATATTTTATCAAACTTTTCATAATATCTCTTACTATCATCATGCAATCTACATTATTTTATTGTTGAATAAGCTTTTTTGTTATATTATTTGATTTCTGTTAACCTGAGCTTGGTCAAACTTCTACTTGATCATCACAGATTTTTATTCTCACTACTATATTGTATTTTAAAGTACTTTATTTGAAAATCATATGTTATATTTATTAATTATATTAGTTTATCATTTTCTCAGTTTCATCTTTATTTCAGTTTAGGAGTCAATATAGTATTTGTACTATCTACTTCTATGGTTAGAAACATTCTAGATAACATAGGGATCACTTGTTCTTAGAATTTACTTGTGAATGAGGCCCAAGTGAGGTCAGGGAACCTCAAAGGAGGGCACTCAGGTGCCCTCTGCGCTCCAACTTTGTTTCCTGAGAAAAGCCCAGCAGCTCTATCTGTTGTAGCTGTGAGACTGAAGGCACATCCAACAGGCTCCAGGGAGGGAATATTACATTTTTAGTGAATATTTATACCTAGAAAATCAGCAAATCCCATACAACAGAGACTGATTTATTGTTTTGTTTATTGTCTAAACTTAAGAAAGTAATGAGGGGGAGTAGTAATTAACTGAACTAGCTACACCCAGTGAAAGAACTCTGGGAGATGACTAAGAACCATTACATAGAATTCCCAATCCCTATATTTTTGCCCGCCTGCATTTTTTGATTTCCTTCACAGGCTCATTGTACAATATTTCAGAGTCCGATTCTTTTTGTACAGCGAAATAATGGTTTGGTCATGTATACTTATTTTGTATTTAATTTATACTTTAATATATTTAACATGTATTGGTCATCCTGCCATCTAGGGGAGGGGGTGGGGGGAAGGAGGGGAAAAATTGGAACAAAAGGTTGGCAATTGTCAGTGCTGAAAAATTACCCATGCATATAACTTGTAAAGAAGAAGCTATTAAAAATTTTAAAAAAGAAAGAAAGAAAGAAAGTAATGAGGGGGCAGAGCTAGGTAGTGCAGTGAATAAAGCACTGGCCCTGGAGTCAGGAGAATCTGAGTTCAAATGTGATCTCGACACTTACTAATTGTGTAATCTTCGTCAAGTTCCCTAATCCCAATACCTCTTTTCTTTCTTGAAAGAAATGTTAACAATGCAAATTAAATTTAAAAGATCTATTCTTTCTTTTTAGCCTCTTAAATATTTGACAGCACACCCCAGGACTCTTATTACCTGATGGGCACCCTAGGGCTGCTATTAAGTACTGATCCTATATTGTAGTCTTATGTCCATCTACATGCTAGGAAGTTCTAGTGCCAACTTTGAGACTTCTTCCTCTTGGAAGAAAATCTAAGCCCAGTGAGCTGCTTTACTGGGGCTACAATTCTGTCCACCAGACTCTGGATTACCTAGTTGCCTCCAATGAGATCCTGACTTCCTTAAGAGTCATATTTCAATTCTTATGTAAGGAGTTCGCATCTGGCCACGGGCTTTTTTTCTGGCCCCAGTGATAAAAGAGACTACACTGACATACAATAAGCAATCAAGGACCATTTTAAAGGAATCAAGTCAACCAGCATTTATTAAATGCTTAACGTGCCAGCTTTTGTGCCAAGTTCTGGGAATATAAAGACAAAACCAATCTCTGCTCTCAAGGAATCTCAAATACTCCCCTGGCTAAACTCTAATGGGGGTCCTCCTGGACACAGTGGTAAGTGTTCCTTCCCACTGGTATGACAGGTCCATGGCAAGTGTGGCTTCTCCTAGCCTCTCACCCCTAAGGACCTGTAGGCTGGATTTCTTACTTTTCCTGACGTCAGTATTTGAAGCTCAAGGAGTAAGAGTGAGCCTGGACAACGAAGCTATGCCTAGAGATGCTTCTGCCCAAGAGAGTCCTCATTGCTGATCTGACTTGGTGGCTTCTGCAGACCATCTTGTGGGTCTGGGTTGTGTCCAGTTGTGAAGTCTTTTTTCCTTCTTGATGCTATTAGACAACAGACCGAGAACTGCAGTATGAAGGTCATCCAAAATAATTCATGTTGTAGAGTATGGCAGCAAGTCATTTTTCCAGAGCTCATGCCCCAGGGGCTTGCTGCTTCTAAGCAGAGGATGCTCAAGATCATCCTACTTCTCTCTAGTTTTACCCTAGTCACTCTTTTTTTCTTTAAAAAATATTTATTCTGAATGTAAACATCTAAATTTCATGCTGCTTGCTTCAAAATATATGCATATCTATTATATGTATATATAGTATAATATATGTATAGATATAGCATATGTGTGATCTGTATAATATAGAAATTATATATAGCCTTTATATAAGACTTTAAATATATAATACAAAATACTTCATATGCAATATATATGTATATATATATTTTTGTAGTAGGGAAGCAAGCCCTAGGAAGTCTGATTTTCAAAGATAGTTTTGGAGAAAGGTATATGAATTAGAATCATAGTGAGGGCAGAGTGAAGAAGAAAAAGAGGGATAAACTAAACTAACTGTTTTGTGATGAGGTTTCTTTTGCAAGAGACCTATCCTTCTCATGCTCCACAATTTATTGAAAGTAACCCTATATACTTGCAAACCTTTAAAGTTACCTTTCTTTTACTCTGTATTTATCTTGTATCAGCCTATTTATTTACTTATTGCCCTAATTAAAAATTAAGTTCTTTGAAGTTTCTTTTTTAATTTTATTATTTCTCTTTTGTTTTATCCTTTCTTTGTATTCTGAGATTGGCACAGTGCCTGACACATAGCACTAATTAGAAGCTTATTGGTTGATTGATTTTGTGATCTAGCAAGGTTTTGTTTTTTGGGGTTTTTTGGCTGAGGCAACTGGGGTTAAGTGACTTGCCCAGGGTCACTCAGCTACGAAGTGTTAAGTGTCAGATTTGAACTCAGGTCCTCCTGACTTCAGGGCTGGTGCTCTATTCACTGTGCCGCCTAGCTAGCTGCTCCTATCAGGGTTATTTTTTAAACTTATTTTTAATTATTTAATTTAAAAATTAAAAAATTACTTGTTTTTAAATATATTTTATGAATTTAAATTTTAATTTAGGTTAATTAAAAATATTTTAGATTATACATTTGCATTCATTTTTTACATTTACTTTCATATGAGTCAGTTGGGAGAGAAAAATCAGAAAGGAAAAAATCATGAGAAAGGAAAAAAAGATAAAAATAGTATGTATTGATCTACATTCAGTCTCCATAAGTCTCTCTCTGGGTGTGAATGATGTTTTCCATGAGAAAGGAAAAAAAAACAGAAGGAAAAAAGTGAACATAGTATGTGTTGATTTACATTCACTCTCCATAGTTATTTTTCTGGATATGGATGTCAGACATGTAATAAAGCATTGTAGATCTTTTTTTTTCTTTTTTTTTTTTTTTAAGGTTACACATGTACATTCATTTTTTACATATTTCTATCTGAGTCATATTGGGAGAAAAAAATCAGAACAAAAAAGAAAAACTATGAGGAAAATAAAAACCAGAAGAAAAAAAAAGGTGAAAATAGTATAGGTTGATACACATTCAGTCTCCATAGTTCTTTCTCTGGATGTGGATGGCATTTTCTATCCAAAGTTTATTGGAATTGCCTTAGATCACTGAATTGTTGAGAAGAACCAAGTCTATCATATTTGGTCATCACAGAATCTCGTGCTATGTACAATGTTGTCCTGGCTCTGCTTGCTTTATTCAGCATCGGTTTTTCTAAAACCATCCTGTTCATCATTTTTTGTAGAACAATAATATTCTATTACTTTCATATATCATAATCTATTCAGCCATTTTCCATTGGACATCTCATTTTCCAATTCTTTGCCACTGCAAAAAGGGCCTAGGAGGTTTTTTGTTTTAAATTTTGTAGCACTCAATGTCAATAGCTATCCTATACCCAATATCTGTTTTGTGCATTAAGAACTTTTCCCCTTAGATAAGATCCTAGCCATGTCTGAACCTTATGTAAGAGATTTTTCAAATCCCAATGCACTGGGATGGGGCAGTGCTCTAGAGAGTACATTCCAGAAAGTACAACCTAATCCTTTCTTTTTGAAGGGAGGCATCTGAGCCCAGAACTAGAGAGCCCTTTGTGACAGAAGAGTATCCCTGGGCCAGTGGTATCATCTATTAAAAAATCAATTACCTGCTGAGTAATAAGAAAAAATACTTAAAAGACTTATAAGTGCCTATTAACAAGTATCTGAAATGTGAAACAATAGCCCATCTCTTATAATTTTCAAAAAAAAAGGTAAGATATTTTATGGACTTTTAAGGCAATTATTTCACTTTTCCCTTAATATATACAATCTACATGATTCCCAAATCTGGATCTCCTGACAAATCAGGACATGATATGGTATTTCTAACTCTATGGTATCTTCCTGATGGTGGCAATGTTCTCCTGTAAGAAGCATTGTAGTAGCAGGAAGCACTTCCTACTGTGCAGCTGGCACAGACTCAGGAGCTCCTGACATTTGACGTTCATGCAGTAACCACCAAGACTAGAAACATCCTTCTCTTAAGATCAATATTGGCTCAGGAAAATTCCAGTCTTAGGCTCACATGGGCAAGTACATGTTCTTGCTGCTATATACTTCTAATTTACATGACTATAGGGGTAGTGAAGAGAGAAGAAAAATTCCCTTCTTCTATCTCCCAACCCCCCAGGCTCAAAGTCCAAGGGAAAGCTGGAAGAGTCCCAAATAATATGCTCAAAAGAGAGGAAGAGAAAGAGGAAGTTGTTTCTCCTCAGTTCCTCTTACAATCTATTGAGCGAGCTGTTTGTCCTCTCTCTCGGCCATCAATCATCTTTGACACAGATGAACCAACCAAATGAGAATTTTTACTTCAGATTTTTTTAGTAAGATGCCAAAACACTTCTCCCAACAAAAGAGGCCAGAGCATGTGCCCAGTTTCATGGGAAAATGCTCTAGTCATAACCTTGCTATAGGTATATTTCCATGAGTATTGAAGGGGAAAAAAAAAGATATATTCTTTACTTGTCAAACTGAGGTCTTTCCATATAGTTTATTTGTTAGGCTAATTTGGCTTAATATTTTTAAATTTTTTATTTGATGCTTTTAATTTTTTTTCTTTTTAAAAATTTATTTTTAACACATATTGCTTTATGAATCAAGTTGGGAGAGAAAAATCAGAGCAAAAGGGAAAAGCCATAGGAGAAAAAAAAAACAGAAAAAAGAAGAGAACATGGAATGTGTTGATTTACATTTAGTCTCCTTAGTTCTTTGTCTGGATGCAGATGGCATTTTCTGTCCAAAGTCTATTGGGATTGCTTTGAATCACTTACCCACTAAGAAGAACGAAATCTTTTAACAGTTGATCATCGCACATTGTTGTTCTTAC